>NC_090839.1:85693623-86018123 GCF_028021215.1 Eschrichtius robustus | reverse complement strand
TATTTATTTATTTATTTATTTATTTATTTATGGCTGTGTTGGGTCTTCATTGCTGTGCATGGGCTTTCTCCAGTTGTGGCGAACAGGGGCCACTCTTCGCTGCAGTGCGCGAGCCTCTCATCGCAGTGGCCTCTCATGCTGTGGAGCACGGGCTCCAGGCACGCGGGCCCCAGTAGTTGTGGCACGTGGGGCTCAGCAGCTGTGGCTCACAGGTTCTAGAGCGCAGGCTCAGCAGCCGTGGCACACGGGCTCAGCTGCTCCACGGCATGCGGGATCCTCCTGGACCAGGGCTCGAACCCATGTCCTCTGCACTAGCAGTTGGACTCCCAACCACTGCGCCACCAGGGAAGTCCCCAATTTTTTTCTTTAATGGATCGTGCCTTTGGAGTTGTATCTAAGAACTCTTTACCTGACCCTGTGTCATGAAGACTTTTTTTCCTATATTTCTTCTAAAAGTTTTATAATTTTCCATTTTATGTTTAGATCTACCATCCATTTTGTGTTTTTTGCATAGGGCTGAGGTTCAGTTCTTTGCCTATTTATTCAGTTGTTTTAGCACCACTCGCTGAAAAGACTCATTCTTTCCCCATTCAGCTGCTTTTGCACCTTTGCCAAAAATCAGCTGGCTGGCTTTTCCGCGCCAGCCAGACAGGGGTCCATACGGCGTTGTTCTGGATTCCCATCGTAACTTAAAGGGAAACTTTCACAATTTCCAGAGCCCTTGATGTCCTGCAAATGAAGGAGGAGGATGTCCTCAAATTCCTTGCAGCAGGAACCCACTTAGGTGGCACCAACCTTGACTTCCAAATGGAACAGTATACCTGCAAAAAGAAAAGTGATGACATCTACATCATAAATCTGAAGAGAACTTGGGGGAAGCTTCTGTTCGCAGCTCCTGCCACTGTTGCCGTTGAAAACCCAGCTGATGTCAGTATCATATCCTCCAGGAATACTGGCCAGCGAGCTGGGCTGAAGTTTGCTGCTGCCACTGGAGCCACTCCTATTGCTGGCCGCTTCACTCCTGGAACCTTCACTAACCAGATCCAGGCAGCCTTCCGGGAGCCAGGACTTCCGGTGGCTACTGATCCCAGGGCTGACCACCAGCCCCTCACAGAGGCCTCTTACGTTAACCTGTCTGCCATTGCTCTGTGTAACGCAGACTCTCCTCTGCGATAATGTGGACATTGCCATCCCATGCAACAACAAGGGAGCTCACTCAATGGGTCTGATGTGGTGGATGCTTGCCTGGGAAGTTCTGCGCATGCGTGGCACCATCTCCCGTAAACACCCATGGGAGGTCATCCCTGATCTCTACTTCTACAGAGATCCTGAAGAAATTGAAAAGGACGAGCAGGCAGCAGCTGAGAAGGCTGTGACCAAGGAGGAATTTCAGGACGAATGGATTGCTCCAGCTCCTGAGTTCACTGCTACTCAGCAGGAGGCGGTGGACTGGTCCGAAGGAGTGCAGGTGCCCTCTGTGCCTATTCAGCAGTTCCCCACTGACTGGAGTGCTCAGCCTGCCACTGAACACTGGTCTGCTCAGGCCGCTGAGTGGGAAGGAACAAGCACCCAGTGGTCTTAAGCAGTTCTTCCACAGACTCTTAAAATGGAAATAGGTTGACGGAAAATAAACAGTTTCTTAAAAAAAAAATCAGCTGGCTGTACTTGTGTGAATCTATTTCTAGGTTCTCTATTCCATTTTATTGATGATTGTGTCTGTCCCTTGGCAGATATCACACTGTCTTGATATTGTGTTTACACAGTAAGTCTTAAAATCAGGTGGTGTGATTCCAACTTTTTGTTTTTCAAAATTGCTTTAACTTTTCTTGCCTTGCCATATAAATTTTACAATAAACTTATTTATATCTACAAAACTTTTTGCTGGGATTTTCATAGGAATTGCGTTAAATTTGGAGAGAATTGACATCTATACTACGTTGAATATTCCAATACGTGGACACGGTATATCTCTCCATTAATTTAGATCTTTGATTAGCATTTTGTAGTTTTAAGCAGAGTTTGTACATGTTTTGTTACATTTATACTTAAATATTTATACTTAAATATTTTTACATTTATACTTAAATATTTGCGCCCCCTCTTTTCCTCCTCCCCCTTCCCCTCTTTCTCTGGAGTGATTGTAAATGATTTTAAATTTTGGTTTCCAGTTGTTTATTGCCAGTATACAGAAATACAATTGATTTTTTTTTTAACTTTTTTTTTTTTTTTGGCTGCCTTGGGTCTTCGTTGCTGCGCACGGGCTTCCTCTAGTTGCGGCGAGCGGGGGCTACTCTTCGTTGCACTGTGCGGCTTCTCACTGCGGTGGCTTCTCGTTGTGGAGCACAGGCTCTAGGCATGCAGGCCTCAGTAGTTGTGGCTCGTGGGCTCTAGAGCGCAGGCTCAATAGTTGTGGCGCACGGCCTTAGTTGCTCCGTGGCATGTGGGATCTTTCCAGACCAGGGCTCGAACCCTTGTCCCCTGCATTGGCAGGCGGATTCTTTTTTTTTTTTAAATTAATTAATTAATTTATTTATTTTTGGCTGTGTTGGGTCTTTGTTTCTGTGCAAGGGCTTTCTCTAGTGTGGCAAGCGGGGGCCACTCTTCATCGCGGTGCACGGTGCACGGGCCTCTCACTATCGTGGCCTCTTTTGTTGCGGAGCACAGGCTCCAGACGCGCAGGCTTAGTAGTTGTGGCTCACGGGCCTAGTCGCTCCACGGCATGTGGGATCCTCCCAGACCAGGGCTCGAACCCACGTCCCCTGCATTAGCAGGCAGATTCTCAACCACTGCGCCACCAGGGAAGCCCGGCAGGCGGATTCTTAACCATTGCGCCACCAGGGAAGCCCTACAATTGATTTTTGTATGTTAATCTTGTATCCTGCAAACTTGCTAATAAGCTAATTTATTAATTATATGTTTTTCTGTAGATTCCTTGGGACTTTTTATGTATATACAATCATGTCATCTGCAAATAGAGACAGTTTTTTTTTCTTCCTTTACAATCTTTTCTTTGCCTTATTGCACTGGCTGGGACTTCCGACAATGAGAGTGGTGAGAGACGACATCCTTCCCTTGTTCTTGATTTAAGAGAAAGGTGTCCAGTCTTACACTATTAAGTATGATGGGAAGCTGTAGTTTTTTTGTAGATGCTCTTTACCAGGTTGAGGAAGTTCCTTCCATTCTCTTTTTACTAAGAGCTCTTACCATAAATGGGTACTAAATTATGTTAAGTGGTTTTTCTGTATCAATTGACATGATCATATGTGTTTTTTTCTTTAACTTGTTAATATGGTAGGTAATACTGATTGGTTTTCTTATACTGAACCAGTCCTGCATCTTTGGAATAAACTCTACTTGGTTCTGGTATATCACTCTTTTTATATACTGCTGGATTCAGTTTGCTAACATTTTGTTGAAGATTTTTGTGTTGTTCATGAGAGGTATCCATCTGTGATTTTTCTTCTTTTGTATGATCTTTGTCTGGTTTTGGCCTCATAAAATTAATTAGGAAATGTACCTTCCTCTTCTGTTTTCTGGAAGAGATTGTGTAGAATTTGTGTTACTTCCTTTTTTTTTTTTTTTTTTTTTTGGTAGAATTCACCAGGAAAACTGTGTGGGCCTAAATATTTCTTTTTCTAAAGTTTTTTTTTTTTTAAACTATGAATTTAATTACCTTAATAGTTACAGAATTATTCAGATGATCTATTTCATCTTGGGTTAGTTTGGTAGTTTGTTTTCTAGAAGCTGGTCCATTTTATCTAAGCTGTAGAATTTATGTGTGTAGAGTTGTTTGTATTGTTCTCCAAGTATAATTTAATGTTTATGGGATCTTTAGTGCTATCCCCTCTTTCATTTCTGATAATCATAATTTGAGTCTTCTTTTTCTTGTTCTCTCTTTTTTGTCAGTCTCGCTAGAGGTCAATTTTATTGACTTTTTCAAAGAACCAGCTTCTGGTTTGAGTTTCTTTATTGTTCTTCTGTGTTCAGTTTCATTGATATTTGCTCTTTATTATTTCCTCCCATCTTCTCCCTTTGGCTTTACTTCTTCTAGTTCCTTGAGGTGGAAGCTTAGGTTATGCTCCCATTCTTTTAAAAATACTGTTCCGTGTTTCCAGAATACTCCTTGCTTCCCTGAAGAATTCCTGTTTGTCCATCAAAACTCTGTTCAGATGTCACTTCTGAGATGGAGTAAGGTTGTAGCCAGCATTTCCTCTTCAACCCCAAATAACCCCCCAAACTTGTAAGAATCTGAGCCTAAAAGAACCACAGGATTTAAATGGTGCTGGGAGAGAAGTTCTCAGGAGCCTGGCCTCTTTCCAACCTCCAGTCAAATGGGGTCAGACTCTACCCCAGGCAACTAGAGAGAGGTCTGGGGTGTGTGTGTGGGGGTGGGTGGGAGGGGCGGTGTGCTTAAAAATGCCAGCTCAGGGACTTCCCTGGTGGTCCAGGGGTTAAGACTCTGCGCTCCCAATGCAAGGGTCCCGGGTTCCATCCCCTGTCAGGGAACTAGATCCCACATGCTGCAACTAAGAGCCCGCATGTCACAACTAAGACCCAGCACGGCCAAATAAATAAATTTTTTTTTAATTAAAAAAAAAAATCCAACTCACGTGTAGGCTTACAGTTTGTAAGGTTATATTGGGTTTTGCAACTCAGTAGCAAGACAGGAATTCTCATCCCCATTTGAGTGATGAGGGAACTCAAGCGGAGAGTAGTTGAGGTCCTCACTGCAGGTCTAACTCATTTTCAAATGGAACTCTACAGAAGCTAAACCAATCTGGGCAGAAAACCCCTTCCCACTGGCTTTGGGGAGCCACCAACCCCCAGGTGTTGCCCTGCACTTTCCCGCCAGGGGGCGCACGTCCGTACTCCCAGGTGGCGGGCAGTGACCGAAGAGCTGGTGGCGGGTGGGGGTGGTGGAGGGGTGCGAGTGGGTCAGGGGGCCCCAGGGGAGCTGTGAAGGCTGGGCCTGCGGCTCATAGCTCGCGTCCCCAGGGGCTGGCCTGGGAGGTCAGCCCTGCTAGACGCAGGGAAGAAGGACGGGTCCCCGTGAACTGAAGAGGAGTCCCGGAGAGCTGGCCTCCGCCAAGGGCCGGGCCTCGCCACTCGTTACCCGCCCTCGGTCTTTGGGCAACAGGAACCTTGGGCGGGAGGTCAGTTCTGCCAACTCTGCCACACCTCCTCTGACCCGAGTAACTCCGATGGACGCGAGAGTGCAGACTTGACTTCAGACCCCTTCGCGATCACGTTCTATGGAACTCGCCGCCCTCCCTGCTATCTTTGGAAGACCCTTACCCCCAAATCCTCCACGCCCCTACAATAGCCTCCTCTCCTCCCTTCTCCCCTTCGGGACACCTCCGCGAACCGGGGACTCGGATTGGCCCAGGAAAGCTGACCTCCCCTTCCCAGATCCTCCCCAGCTCCGACTTTGTACACGCCTCCCACCTCTGCGCCCCGCCTGGGAGGCGTACACGTGGTAGATCCCATCACCCCCGGAAGCCTCGCGTTACTCAAACACATCGCGCGGTTTTGCGAGCTCTCAGGAAAGGGGCGGGAGAACGGAGGCCAGGAAGGCGATTCGTGGATCCCGCGGGCTTGGCTGCAGGGGACGAGCGCGCGTGCGCACTCGGCAGCCTTTTCAGGAGCCTGGCGCCGGCTGGGTTCTAGCGCTCGAGCGTTGCGGCGTTCACCTTTCCTTCTCTTGCCTTCTTGGGGCCTGCGGGTCGCGGGCAGCGCCCTCTATTCCGGCCGGTCGGCGCAACGCTTGAGTGCCCTGGCAGGGGAGCGGGCCGCGGCGCGTGGAGAGCACTGTGGACCGGAGAGAGTAGGCGCGGAAGAGCTGGGGAAAGGGGGCGGTGGAGGGGCCTGGAGGTTGGGGGCGATGTGATGAATGAGTAGGAACTGGGGGTGGGGGAGATGCGGGAGCTTGAGGTCAGTGGAAGGGGACTGAGAGTGGAAGGGAATAGGGGCGTCGAGTGCGCCTTCTCCCGGCTTCACCCTTTGGGCAGGAAACGGGGTGGGAAAGGAAGCGTTGGTCGCTCGTCACCCCTGGCTGATCTCGTCTCTTCCTCGTGCCAGGGCAAACAGCATGGCCGAAAACCGAGAGCCCCGCGGAGCCGTCGAGGCTGAGCTGGACCCGGTGGAGTACACCCTGCGGAAGCGGCTCCCCCATCGCCTGCCCCGGAGGCCCAATGACATTTATGTCAACATGAAGACTGACTTTAAGGCCCAGCTGGCCCGCTGCCAGAAACTGCTGGATGGAGGGGCTCGGGGTCAGAACGCATGCAATGAGATCTACATCCACGGCTTGGGCCTGGCCATCAACCGCGCCATCAACATTGCCCTACAGCTGCAGGCTGGCAGCTTCGGGTCCTTGCAGGTGGCTGCCAATACCTCCACCGTGGAGCTTGTCGATGAACTGGAACCGGAGATTGATACGCGAGAGCCGCTGACCCGGATCCGCAACAACTCGGCCATCCACATCCGTGTCTTCAGGGTCACACCCAAGTGATTGAGATGAGGCTGGCCCAGCTTATCCACCCACCCCCGTACAGCTAGGCTCAGATGTGGCTCTTCTTGTACTGAGTACTGTCATGGACCTTCTACCAGAGCCATATAGGGAAAAACCTGTCCCCTCGCAGCCCAGAGAACTCTGAATTGAGAGGGCGAATATTGTCTTTTGTTGGGCCCAAGCAGTGGGGCCTCCTGAATCTTTGCAGTCTGTAACCATTGTCCTATACAATAAAAAGTATCAAGTTGTGTTGGTGCCCGGCCACCCCGCTGTACTGCCTCTCCCCTGTGTAAATTCTGGAAAGGAGAGTAGGAAAGAACTTTACAAGGATTTAGGTACAGGAGGGGAACCCCAGTGTTTCCTGCCATCACAGAAAGAGCATAAATTGTACTACGGACACTGCAACCTAAAACTTTAGTACAGTGCAGAAGCCTGACAATTCCAATGTTTGCTTTAAAATATTTCATCCTCACAGAAGAAGGCAGGGCAGATAAAGTATATACTCTCACCCGCTGGAGTGCAGCTGGGGTGTAGTTGTATGCTAGGAAAGCATCAGGTTCTCTGCTGGCGGTTCCCAGGCAAAGGAAGGGTGAGGGTTTAAGGATGAAGAAAGCAAACAAAGACGGGGGCCTCCTTTGTATCAGCCTGTGGTAGAGACTGAGACACTGCTTCATTTGATTCCTGGTCCTGAGGGGCCCAAATTGTTCTAAACAGCTATGGTCCAGAGCCCTTCAGACCCTTGTGTCTGGGCTGTTCTAAGCGGGAAAGGATAGCCTTCCCTTTGAATTACTGGGCACACAGGTCATAAGTACTTTTTTGTTTGGATATTTGTAGGAGGATCTGATTTTTCATGTTTATCAAACAAGTCACCTAAAGCGATTTTTATCAAAGTGGCTGGTGACCCATATATGGGTCTTGAAATCAATTTACTGGGTCAAAGCCTTTTAAAAAGCAAGTAAAAAAAGTTCAACTTCAATGGTAATATTTTGTTGACACTTTCAGTTACAGATGTGTATATAGACACATATGTGCTAGTTATGACATCAGTTTTACTGTTGGGCGTCAATTTTACTGTTGGGCAAGATCACAGGAGTTTGAAAGCCTTTGATCTAAAGGTTAGTAACAGAATTTGGTTCTAGTTTGCTTGAAGGCAGTTTGGTTTGGGGTTCTGAAAATTAACCTTCTCGTTTAACAAAACCTCTCCCTCTGGCTTGAGTATTCCTGTTGATGAGGGATTCATGCTGCGGAAGTGACTGCCAGCCACTCAGGAAAGTGAACTCCTTACAGAAGGACTAGTGCTTCATTCTAACAACTAAACACATGCTGAGTGCCTACTGTGAGCCAAGGCCTGGGCTGGGCCCTGGGGATGCAAAGATGGGTATAAAATGGCCCCTGCCTTCAAGGAGTTCACCACTTAGTTGGGAAGGTGGATATACCAATTTTTTGTGAAATGAGTAAGATGTGTTATGTAAGAAGAATGGCCACGATACAGAAGTGTGGAGAAGGAAATGGCTAACTTCCTGGTGAGGTCTCAGATGGTTTCACCTTTTGACCTGGGTTTTGAAGGATGAATAGGAGCTTGCCAGGCAGAAGAGAGGGGAGAGGGCATATCAGACAGAGGGATCAGCATGCACAAAGAGGATTCACGAACAAGCAGGGTGTGTTCTGGGACTGGAGGGTCACTCGGGCAGCTAGAAAGTAGGAAGCACTGGGGAGATTTGAGGGAGACAAGGCTGGAGATGTTTCTATCAGGTACCCCTTATCCCCCCCCACCCCAATTCCCCTATCAGCCTTTTTTTTTTCTTTTAATTAATTTATTTTTGGCCCACTGTGCATGGGCTTTCTCTAGTTGCGGCGAGCGGGGATTACTCTTCTTTGCGGTGCGCCGGCTTCTCATTGTGATGGCTTCTCTTGTTGTGGAGCACGGGCTCTAGGCGCGCGGGCTTCAGTAGTTGTGGCTCGCAGGCTCACTAGTTGTGGGGTGCCTGCTTTAGAGCACAGGCTCAGTAGTTGTGGTGCACGGGCCTAGTTGCTCCGCAGCACGTGGGATCTTCCCGGACCAGGGCTCAAACCCGTGTCCCCTGCATTGGCAGCCGGATTCTTAACCACCGTGCCGCCAGCGAAGTCCCTCCCTATCAGCCTTGACTGCAAGACTCCCTTGTCCAGGAGCCCCCAGTAACGGAGTGGGGAGCCGGCAGGGAGCTGGAGGGAACTATGTGTGTCCCTGCACGTATGTGCTCCGCTCTCTGCTCCTGGCCTGGGCCCAGCCGAGGTGGTGGCAGCAGCCTTTTTGCATTTGGTTTGTTTTGGCAGCTACATCTCCCAGCTTATTTGTTTGTTGTTTCTACTCCGAGTTCTCTCACTGCTTGCCAGTGGGGCTTCCCTCAGTGGCAGGTCTGCAGAAACAGCCCCTAGTCATTGCCACCGAAGGAAGAAGGGGTGTGAGGGCAGGTAGGGGGCGTGGGGAAAGCTCCTGCATCTGTTGGAGCCCATGCGTGGTGGATGGGGCAGGGAGCTCTGCATTCCTTCTGCAGGAAGGCCAGTGCCGGCCTCTGCTTCCCTCCCTCTTTGGTTCTCTGAAGTGTCTTCCATCACAGCTTGGGAGGTGATGGGGGTAGAAGGGGCGTCCAGGTGCAGTTTCCCTCCCTTCCTTTTGCTCAACCACTATGGAGCCCACAAAGCGTGCGAAATGACCTCCTACTTCAAAAACAGATCCCCAGAGGCCAGATTTGAAATGCTTGTCTTGGAGGTGAGTGTAGACCTTTTCTCATCATCCGTAGTATTATTGAGCAGCCACTGGTTGTATGGAATCTGTGTTAGGCGCCAAGTCTGCCTGGAGAGGTATAAACTCCTGGTTCTCTAAAAACTAATAGGAAAAAGGACAGATAGATTTAAAAAGACAAATCATTTACATAGTGCTTGGAGTTTTCCTAGCATTAGTAAGGGCTCAAAAAATAGTAAGGGCTACTGTTGTTAGCTTGAGCCATTTTGCTAAGGAATGGTTTGAGCCTCTTCATGGGGATGGGGAGAGGGGAAGGAAGGTGATTTGTGTGTGTTTGGTTTACAAGGCTGGGTTATTAGTCCTGTCGGCTTTTACTTTTGTGGCACGCGTGGCAGGGAAGAAGGGAGGCCCTCAGAACACATGAACTGGTTTGGATGGGCGGATGATCCTTCTAGGTGAGTTTCCAGTGCTTGGTCAGGAGTTGGGGGAACAAACCCTGGAGCCTATGGGGAAGTTGGACTAGAGGCATGTGTCAAATGTAGTTCCTTAGGGAAGGGATATCCCGCTACACAGATTTGGGGGTGAGGCAAATGTTATCCCACCAAGAGAGAAGTCTGTGAAAATGACCACTTATGACTCCATCTTCCTAACGACATTATGGGTGCTTTTTAATTGATGTGTTTTGGTTTAGCCATATTTTCTAGTTGGTCAATGATCCTGTATTGTTTTTGTGATAAGAAAACGTTATTTTTTTTTTTTACAAAGCCTGTTCCTTTGGTCTGTTCCCTAGGTGGGGTGATCAGGGGAGTTCCTTATCAAACTGATGAGATAATTTCAAGGAGAAGAAGCGATTCCATTGCGTAATCCAGTAACTAATAAATATCTGACAAATGAATGGAGGGATACATGCATGCATGCACAGGAGGACAGCTTGTTATTGGCTACCCTATAACAAGTCTCTGCTCCCTTAGAAACACCAAATATCTTTCACTGGAAGTGTGCAAGCAGAGGGTGGAAGTTCACCTTCATGGGATGTCCTAGGTCCCTTCCAGCTCAGAGTTTATGAATCTTGTTTGCTGCAAGAAAAATATACTTTCCTAAAAGTACTAAAATTATTTGCTGGTTGATGAAATAAGACATGAACAGAAGGTCTTGCTTATATACAGATCGGAGGATGCCTCTTTTAAGCAATAGGTTCTCGTAACTCATTGGTTATCAGTGAACCATGAACAATTTGGGAAAATATTTGCTAAACTTGGAGGTTTAAGAGTATGTCTAAGGCTTCTATAAACTACCTTGAGTAGATCTTGGCCTATGTTCCTCCAAGTAGGAAGAGCCTAAAGAGTTCATGCAGGGCTTCCCTGGTGGCACAGTGGTTAAGAACCCGCCTGCCAATGCAGGGGACTCAAGTTTGAGCCCTGGTCCGGGAAGATCCCACATGCCGCAGAGCAACTAAGCCCGTGCGCCACAACTACTGAGCCCGCGTGCCACAACTACTGAAGCCCGCGTGCCTGGAGCCCATACTCCTCAACAAGAGAAGCCACTGCAATGAGAAGCCCGCGCACCGCTATGAAGAGGAGCCCCCACTCGCCGCAACCAGAGAAAAGCCCACGCACAGCAACAAAGGCCCAACACAGCCAAAAATAAAATAAATAAAATTAAATAAATAAAATTTAAAAAAAAAAGAGTTCATGCAAAATCCTTAAGCCCCATGTTAACAAAATGAAACTTTTGTGTTCACGACTGCACCCCTGCAAAGATCTTACATGGGAGAAAAACATTACTCCCGTTGATATCGCCAGTAGTGCTTTAAGTTACGATTTTCTAGTTTTATTTTTGCTTGGACAGGAAAGCTACTCTGACCAACTTAGCAGCTCTGTCTTCTGATAAAGGAGGGGTGCCATGGGAAGGAGCTTGGGAATATTCAGCCATACTTGTGAGCAAGAGATCCTAAGATGGGGCTGACACTTCATAGAAACCTAATCTGGGGAAGTGTTTCTGGATCCCAAGGTGGAGGTCTTGGTGCTTTGGGCACCCTCCTTCAAGGACTCAAGCACTGGAGGAGAGGCAAGAGACAAGTAACCAAGGAAGTTGGCCTGGTAATGCTTCAGGCCTCATTCAGTCCAAGGTCCTTGGGACTTCTCCGGGCCTCCCTTGGGAGGAGACCCATGTTAATGGGACAGGAAACCCCTGTTTGGCCCCAGGCTTTGAATAAACTAAGTGTGAGACTTGTCTTGATATCTGTGTCTTAACCCCTGCCATCCCCCAACTCCCACAGTGATGCCATTTCACTCAGTTTTGTTCAGTGGCAAATTTCTCCAAAGAGCAGTGGATGTGTACACCCCGAGGTACCTCCATCCACACCCCACTATCCCCATGACCTTTACCAGTGAGTTGCTTGGTAAAGGTACAACACCAGAGATAAGGTGTCATGAACCCATGCCCAGCTCCCCAGAGGGAACAGTGGAGGACGCCGGAGGAGGGCTGACGAATATGCTGGAGATTTGGTCTCCAGGCCTCCAAAGCGAGGACAAATAGCAGCCACAGTAAAGCAGAGGGCGCCGTGATAATAGCTAGCATTTATTGATTACCCCGTGCCGGGCATTACATAATCACACGACAGCCCTGGCAAGCGATTACTATAGTTTTTTACCATCCCCAGGCTCAGACATAAAGTCACTTGTCCACGTCAGGTGCTAGTGGCGGAGCTCAGGCCACCAATCTGGGCTCCCTTGTTTGCCAGACAAGCCCCATTAGCCTGCTGATGCCACAGAGCTGCTCGCTGAGAACAGAAACCCAGATGTCTGGTTCTACTGGCTACTTTGTGGCCAAGTAAGCAGAACTTGCCTCAGTTTCTCCAAAGTGACCTTCGCACAGGACTTCCTTTTGCTGTCTGGCAGGAATCCCAAGTCCTCACTCCCTTCCCAGTTCCCCAAGCACCAGGAAGCCCTCCCCCACCACACCCTCCAAGGTCCCGGCCACCTCACTTCCCAGCACAGAAGGTCTTTTGGGCTGCTGGCTGAACTCCCGAGCCCAGCTGAGAAGACACTGCTTGGAAAGGAGGAGGGAGGAGAAGTCCAGAGGCCCCCCCTCATCCCCAACACGACTCCAGGCAGCTGGGACTTCGTGCTGCCTGGGGGTCTGCGACAGCTCAGGGGGCTGTAAATTTGCTTCTTGGATTTTCAGTCTGAATTGGCTGCCAGGAAGACTCCATGGAACAGAGCCTGCCTCCACCCCCGCCATCCTCTGGTTCAGACCCCGCCTCGGGGGGCTGCCTGCTCAGGAAGTAGATGGAGACCTCTCAGGCCCCCACGAACCCAGAGCTAGGTTGTCCAGGCATGGCTCCAGCAAGCATTCAGAGGATGAGTAGCTCACTTCCTCCCTCTACGTCTCCCATTCTCTGGCTGAGGTGTCTGGAGTGGAGGGACCACACAATGCAAACCACACTTGAGGGATGACCATGAACGGGCAACATGCTGGGTGCCCAGTGGCACCAAGGTGAACAAGACCTGCCTACACTGTCCTTTGCTCTCTCCTCTGGTTAACAGAGCACCTGTGCTGCATGACTCCAGAGAGTACCATTCTCATCAGGGTCGATGTGAATGGCGCCCCCTGGAGTTGTGCAGTGCTCAACCTTGACAGCTGTATATGGTGGCCCGGCCAGGAGAAGGCTAAGACGTGTACATAAAGGATGGCAGCCCAGAGCAGGGAGACAGCTTCCTGCTGGGGTATCAGGGAAGGCTTCATAGAGGAGGTAATGCTTGGGTTTGGGCTTTGAGAGCCATAGTGGGAGGGGGAGGGTGATCCAGGTGGAAGGCACAGAGTGAGCGAAGGGCGGGAAGCAGCAAATCATCTAACTGAGCTCATGTGATGCAGGAGAGTGGGAGTGAGCAAAGTGGGAGAACAGGCTGGAAAGGTAGCTGGATGGCAGGGCACAGAGGGTCTTAGTTCAGAGGCAACCGGGAGCCACTGCAGGCTCCTGCTCTGGGGAATGCCACGAACGAGCTATTCAGTGGGAAAGCTACTCTAGTGGCAGGGTTGGGGATAACTGGAGGGGATGGTGCAGAGACCCTCCGCGGTGGTCCTGGCACTGGTCCAGCCCCGTGCCAGAGAAATACAAACAGGCAGATGGAGGGGGCACTGGCGGGGGTGTGGTGGGCATCGGAGGGAGAGCCCTGGGTAGCTTCCTGCTCCTCAGGGTCCCCTGCTGTCAAGGCTGGATGGATGGACCCTGCTGGGCAGTATCCACAAGCACCTGGGTTGAAGTTGGCTCCCAAACGAGCCTCTGCCCTCTTGGTAGGATTACTACAGCTTAGGGATTGGGTGCAGGGTGAGCTAAGATCCTCTCCTCTACCCTCTCTCCCAGGCTGCAATCGCAGCTCTCTCTCCCAAAGCCCCAGCGGATGAGCCAGCATCACCCCTGTCCAGCAGGCCCCAGAGGCTAGGGGCTGGTGCTCAGGGCCCCTCTCCCTTTCTCGAAGGCAGGGGCCTGGGGACCTCTGACAAGCTGGTGTGAGGGGAGAAGCAGGTCCCACAGCCCGAACGGCTCCTCCTCTCCTCCCTCTCCTCCGGCTGTGTCTACTCCCCACCCCCCACCCCGTCTGTCCCCGGCCCCCTCTCCACGGTCAGGTCAGGGCAGTGACGCAGGAGTCAGGGGACCCAGAGAGCAGAGGCTGGGGGGCGTGTGGTGGGTCGGGACAGAACGCATGTGCGGACGTGTGTGGACGTGAGTGTGCGTGTGCTTGTCCCACAGCTGGGATCTTGTCCCAGAGCTGGGCTCTGAGGGCCAAGTGGGGCTGGGAGGCTGCCTGGGTGCTGAGGAGGAAACGGGGACCAGAGGACGTAGTGAGGTGTGCAGAGCCACAGCAGCCAGCACACCAGGTTCGGGGAGGACCCCCAGAGCAGGCTCGCAGTGAGCGGAGGGCAGGGGAGCAAGTCGGGCCCCCATTAGTTCCCGTGAGTCTCTGCCTCCCCACCCCTCCCATTCATCTTTCTGAACCCCTCTTTGATCAGGCTCTTCCCCCCCGCCCCTTATCTCCCTCCCTCACCTCTGTCACCTTCTCAGCAGGCATCCCTGCCTGCTTCATCGAAAATTGCCACCTCCTCCGACACTCCTGGGCCTTTTTAGTTCTTTTAGCCATTGGAGCTCCTCTATCTTTTATTCATTTTTTGGGTTTATCATCCATCTCTCCACTAGAATGTCAGCTCCACCAGGGCAGGCGTTCTTGTCTCTTTCATTCACTGCTCTATCCCCAGGTCCCCGGCCAAGAGTAGGTACTCTTACATGTATACTTCAAATGAATGAATGAATGAATGAATGAATGAATACTTCCCACTCTTTCCAAACAAAATCCAAATTCTTCAGAGGGGCATTCAAGGCCCTTCACAACCTGACCCCTCCCTAACCGGCACCCTAGTCTGATCTCCACCTCTCCCTCCCCCACCCCACCCTTCACCCCAACACACCTGACCCACCAAGCACTTGGCTGGATCGGCCTCTGCACCCACCTCACATCTTTTCCCATTGAAATCTTACCCACCCTTCCAGGCTGAGCTTGTTATCACCTCCTGCATCAAATCTTCCTTGATTCCCCAGCTAGAGGTGAGCTCCCCCTCTTCCAAACTCTCACAGCTCGGATGTGCACACGCCAGTCTTCATGCACAGTTCCGTGTCCCCACCTTATCTCTATTGTAAGCTACAAACTCCAGGAGGCAGGACTTAGGGCTCAACACATCTCTTTGTCCTGAAAAGTTCTTAGTCAACTGTCTTGCACAAAGAAGGCACTGAACGCATGAATAAAATATCTCTAATATCATGGGACTGGGGAGGGAGTGAGTGAACGTATAAATAACCGTCGGTATTTGTAGGACTTCCCTGTCTTTTATGAAAGCTGCATGAGCTGGGACTGGTGCTTTCATGAGGCCCATTTGACAGGTGAGAGCACTGAGGCTCAGGGACTCAGGCCACTTTCCAAGGTTTGATAGGCCAGCTAGCCTTGGACTCCTGCCCCCGGGAGCTTCCCCCCTGCCTCAGGGCTTCCTAGAAGCCACAAAGGCTTAGCTGCCAATCCCAAGTGCCATCACTCTGGGGGTTCACTCTATTTGAGTTCTTAAGAATTTTACCATGCAGACTAACCTAAAAGTTCAATTTCTGGGTTTTCAGGGTCCTCAAAAGTGAGGAGTGGGGGAGAAAACCCCCTCAGATTTCTTGCTTTGTGCGCCCCCATTAAATTCCTCAACAAGAACACTGGTTTCTAGAACAAGAACTGGGATCTTGAGAAGGAGGCCCCTGACTTGCCCCGCCAGCACCTTCCGGGCTCCAGCCCTAGCTGCCTCGCAAGAACCCAGACAGTCCCAGCTCTGAGTCCCCGCCCAAGACTGGGACGCCTCCTTCCCTGGGGGGACGTCGGGGGTCCCCAGCCTTTCCCGGAATGGCACTGCCTTCTGCCCGTCCCGCTGCGCGCACGCAGCCGCCCCTCCCGGAACCCCGGGGTCCGACGACGGGCAGCCCCGCGCCCCGCGCCCCGCACCCGCCCCTGCGGCAGCTCGGCCCCTGCGGCAGCTCGGCTCCCGCCCCGGCGAGCCCCCGACCCAGGCGTCCTGCCCCCGGCTCTGACCCCTCCGGCCCCCCCCCCTCCCGCGACCCCTCACGCACACAGCCCCCCCCAACCCCCCACACGCACGCACACAGCTGATAACAGCCCCGACCCCCGGCCGCCGCCGCAGTTCCCCGGGCCAACAGTCCCCGGGCCAACCCCGGCCGGCCGCCTCGCCGCGCCGTCCTCCGGACCCTGGCCCCGGGCCCTGCGCGCTCTGCCCCGACCCCGGCTCGGCGCCCCGGACGGCGGCCCCTTCCTTCGGGCGGCGGGGTGGCCCTGCCCCGCCGAGCTTCCCGGGATGCGGGCCCCCGGCGCGGGCACCCGCCGAGCCCCAGGTCGCTGAGGGGCCGGGCGAGGCGTGGAGATGGGGGTGCGCGGTGAGTACTCCCGGCCGGGGGAGCGCCCGCCCGCCCGGCCCCTGTTTGAGGAGGAATTTACCGCTGGGGCTGTTGGCCCCGGGGTGGCCGGGTTCAAGGACCTGCGACTTGCCAAGGACCCCGGAAGGGCAAGGGGGTGGGGCAGCCTTCACCTGCCGGCCGGGCTGGGGGAGTCCCCGGGAAAGTCGGAATCTGAGCTGGAGACGCGGTGGAGGATTGGGGGGTCCAGGGAGAAAGAGGGGCGGCTATGTGGGTGACGAGGAAGCTGATACCTGGGTCTGGGAGCAACAGCCCGGATCTGCGAGAGGGGAAGCCTCTGTCACACCGGGATTGAAGTTTGGCCGGGAGAAGTGGATGCCGGTAGCTGGGGGGTGGGGTGTGCACGCGGCCGCGGGATTGAATGAAGGCAAAGGAGGCAGAGCCTGAGCGCTCGCAAGGTTCGGGTCGGGAGGACTCGCGGGGGCAGAGCAGCGGGATGGGTGAGCGTGCACGTGCAAAGCACCCCTTCTCCTGCAAGTCCTGGCCTCACGCTCCGCCCGGCTCTCTCTCCTAGAATGTCCTGCCCTGCTGCTTCTGCTGTCCTTGCCGCTGCTCTCTCTGGGCCTCCCAGTCCTGGGCGCCCCCCCACGCCTCATCTGTGACAGCCGAGTCCTGGAGAGGTACATCCTGGAGGCCAGGGAGGCCGAAAATGCCACGGTGAGGCCCCCTCCCCAGGACCTTCCACAGAACTCACCCTCAGGGGTCCAGGGTCTCCCCCAAGATCCAGGAACCTGGCACTTGGTTCAGGGGTGGAAGCGGCGAGCCGGAGCCCCCAGTAAAAGTAATAAGAGTGGTAGTCCCCAGTGCACACCTGGAAGCTAGGTAAGGGGCGAAGCCAGCAGGAGCCCCTGCGGCCCCTGACTCCAGGCTCGTGCATTTCAGGTGGGCTGTGCTGAAGGCTGCAGCTTCAGTGAGAACATCACTGTCCCAGACACCAAGGTTAACTTCCATGCCTGGAAGAGGATGGAGGTGAGTTCATTTTTTCCTTCCTCTTGGGGAGTCTCATTTTGGGAACCTCCTAGGGCAGGAAGGAGGATGATAGAGAGAGAGGAGAAACAGAGCAGCAAAGATGAGGGCTGAATGGAATACGTTCATTCATTTATTCATTTGTTCATTCATTCATTCATTCAACAAAACTTCTGTTTGCTTGGGGCTGCTGAGAGGGAGGAGGGCGGGGCTGGCTTGGGCCAGCTGACTCCGAGTCTCCGCTCCCTTTAGGTCCAGCAGCAGGCTGTGGAAGTCTGGCAGGGCCTGGCCCTGCTCTCAGAAGCCATCCTGCAGGGCCAGGCCCTGTTGGCCAACTCGTCCCAGCCATCCGAGGCCCTGCAGCTGCACGTGGACAAAGCTGTCAGCGGCCTGCGAAGCCTCACCTCCCTGCTTCGGGCGCTGGGAGCCCAGGTACGTGTAGGACCCTCCCTGGCACTTGTGTTTGCCCTTTCTGTAAAATGGGAGAAGGGCCCTGCCAAGGAATCCCTGCTGCAATTCTGTCCCAGATTCCATCTCCTGCCGGGGTCCCCAGCGGTAACCTTCTGTTCTCTCCTTGGCAGAAGGAAGCCGTCCCCCTTCCAGACGCAGCCTCCTCTGCAGCCCCGCTCCGAACATTCACTGTTGATACTTTGTGCAAACTTTTCCGAATCTACTCCAATTTCCTGCGGGGAAAGCTGACGCTGTACACAGGGGAGGCCTGCAGGAGAGGGGACAGGTGACCCGGTGCTCCCACCCCGGGCACGTCCACCATCTCGCTCACCACCACTGCCTGTGCCATGCCTTCTGCACCTCCACTCCCAACCCCTGTCGATGGGCCATCAGCTCAGCGCCAGACTGTCCCACGGACACTCCAGGGCCAGCGGTGATATCTCAGGGGCTAGAGGAACTGTTCAGAGCTCAACTCAGATCTAAGGATGTCACAGGGCCAGCCTGAGTCTCCAAAGCAGGAGGAATTCAGAGAGTTCAACTTAAACTTGGGGACAGCGCCATGCAGGGCAGACACTGAAACTCATCTCAGTGCCCTGCAGAACCGTGATGCTGCGTGATGCTGGGACAAGCTGGAGGGCAAATAATTCCTTTTGCACCCAGCAAGCAGGGAGAGGATGGACTGGAGAATTTAGGGGGCAAGCGTGAATTCTCCGGGTCTCATGGGGACTCCGTGACAGCAGAGCCCGCTGGATGAGGAGGGTGGTGGGAGCCGTGAAGATGGGATGGGGGCTGGCTCCTGGCTCTCACTGGGTCCAAGTCTTGTGTATTTTTCAATCTCACTGGCAAGAACTGAAACCGCAACCTGGCTCTTGGCTTTTCTGTTTTCCCGGGAGACCCCTACCTCCCTGGCTCTGCCCCCATCCTGGCAGCAGGCAGCAGGTCCGGGAAACCAGAGGTGGAGGGGGCCGGGCCCTACGTGCTGCCTCGCATGGCCTGTCTGACCTCCTGACCCCAATGGGCTTGAGGCCACAAGCTCTGCCCACGCTGGTCAATAAGGTGGCTCCATTCAAAGCTAGTCCTCAGTAGGCAGCTGCCATCTGGCCCAGGATAAGTCTTTTTTTTTTTTTTTTTTTTTTGGCTGAATCGCACGGCTTGTGGGATCTTAGTTCCCCAACCAGGGATGGAACCTGGGCCCCGGCAGTGAGAGCACAGAGTCCTAACCACTGGACCGCCAGGGAAGTCCCCAGGATGATGTCTTTAGTGAGCCTCGGCTGCCAGCAAGGACACAGGAGCCAGGAGGAGGGGCTCCTTTGGGGGTTGGTGGCAGCTGCCAATGCTGCCTGCTGGACCCTTATTATTTTCTGTCTCTTCTCTGTGGCCGCTTCTTCTAATGCCACAGCCCCAGCATCAGCCTTTGCCATCTCAGCACACAAGCCCCCTCTAAATCCAGTGGAACTTTCCTTGCCTGGGGATGGTTACCATGAATGCTCTACCCTGAAACTTGCCAAAGGGGCAGTAGTAGATTGGGGTACAGTGGGAACCAACTTCCCAGACAACCATCTCGTTGATCAATCACTCTGCCCAGAGCTACTGCAGGTAGTTCATTTATATGACCTCATTTTATTCCTCACACAGCCCTGGGAGAATGTCACTGCAGTCATTCCCGTGGTACAGATGAAGAAGTAAAATACCTCGCCCAAGGCCAAGATGACAGGAATCCCCCATCATCCCAGCACTCACCCCCTTCCCTCTTCTGCTTATTTCTGCCACATAAGCCCTCCCAGTTCCCCTGGGATGGGGGACACGGGACAAACTCACTCAACCTCCACACTTGATCCCTACTTGCTTCTTCCTTTTTTTTCTTTTTGGCCACACCGCATGCGGGACCTTAGTCCCCCAACCAGGGATCTAACCCGTGTCCCCTGCGGTGGAAGCACAGAGTCTTGACCACTGGACCGCCAGGGAATTCGTACTTCTAATTTTATCCTTTCCCCTGACAATCAATTTCAAATTCCTTCCCAGAAATAATGTTTCAGCTGCAAAGTAACGCCCAAGAGAGACCTGTGCAGACAACAAAAGCTGTCACAGAACTGTGCAGGAACCCCCGATCCTGGCCATTATCGTACATGGGGAGGGAATCGGTCTTTCACTTATATCACAAAACGGAGAAGTCAGCCTGCACCCCGGCAAATATGCACAAGGCAGGGAATGTTTTGCAATCTGCAGCAGGAAGAATATGGGCAGGTTGGGGGGTTGCAGGGTATTTGCCAAGTATATGTGTGTGAGAGGGTAGGGGTGAAGTTGTGGTGGGAGGAGTCAGCCAAGGGCAGGACCCAAGGAGAATTTTCCTGCTGGCCAACCCTGCTTCTGGGCTACAGTGCCCTCTTCAGGCCCTCTTGGGAAATGCTAGAGTAATCTACAAGCTATAGAACCCTGAGGACTCTGACCTTGTGCATTTCGATAAAAATTCATGTTATGGTTTCCACACATGCCATCCCGTTCTTGCTCCACCTCTGTGAATCAGGAAAGAAGGAATCTCTCTTTCTCGCTGGCAAAACTGAAGCTAAGAGACTTGTCCTGAAGCCCAGGGAATCCAGCTAGTAAGTTACAGCTGGGACCTGAACTTGAGATTTAGGACTCATAACCCCAAAGTCCTGTCCACCTTTCAGCCTGATGTGCTGCCTAAACATCTCCTGGATCTTTTTTCCTCCTGACCTTAGTCCTCGACTTTGTTTCAGACTTCTTACTGCTTTCAATTAAAAAAAAAAAAAAAAAAAGTAGTTAACAGAACCTGAAGTATATGACCTGGGTCAGGTGTGATGGGCGAGTAGGTTAAGAACATAATTTTAAAACATACTTTATTCCACATTTATGGAGTGCCTACTGTGTTCCAGCCTTTGCACTAAGTGCTAGGAAGCTTGGAAAGACGGTCTGTGCCACTCACAGCCCAGTGTCCTCCTAGAGCGGGCAGTCCCCTGGCGGCAAAAAGACGGGTGCTCATGAATGAAGGTGTAGATATAGCCAGCTTGGCATGTGACTGAGTCCCGAGAGGTGGGGGGCCGAGGGGCCTGGATGGGAAGAACCTGGTGACACCCACAGTCCCTGCGAAGAGACACAGATATGCAAGGAGGGCGTTGCCAGATTTCCCAGGTTCTTCAAGTGCGGGCCAGGGGTGTAAACTTTCTTCTGCACTACTGTTACGATGATTAACAACATATTGATCTCTGGCACTTACACGATCTGCTCTGATTCTCACCATCACTCCATGAAAAAGGAGGACAGTGGGCACCATCCTCTTTTGTCAGACAGGGAAACTAAAACTAAGTTCCTCCAGGTAAGTGACCAAGCCAGCTCTTCCGACTTCCGGGTGGGACAGGAGCCAGCTCAGCCCGGTTCTGAGTCAGCGGGTTACATAACTGTTTCATGGAGATGCGTTCTGTTTGTAGAGTGCTTTGCGATTTCCAAGGTGCTTTCCCGGGCAGCCTCACATTTGCTCTCCTCACCCCATGAGGGAGGCAGAGACAGGAGAGGATCCCCATTTTGCAGAGGAGGAAACCGAGATCTGGAGAGATTATGAATGGGTCTGGCCCAGGGCGTAAGACACTGAGAGGAAGCGTCAGGACCAGGAGCCAGGCTCTCGGACTCTGGGTCCCTCTTCTACTAGAAGCAAGGATCATGGGGAGAAGAGAAAGCAGAGGGAGTGGACAGAGGGGAGGAAACAGCTTCAGTCAGCGAGGCATGAGTCCCATCCATTTCTCTCTACCAACTCTTTCCCGCTCCATCCCCTGCCCCTGGTGCCCGCTTCCTCCCTGGAAAGGCAGAAAGTGCCTATGACCCTCCCCGCCACCAAATCTCCCAGCACTGGGGCCCACCTCATCTGCCTCCTGCAGCGCCAGCTCCCACCTTGACTGCAGCCTCTTGGCTTTGGGTACCACTGGCCCGAACGCTCTTCCTGGGCCTGAGCATCAGGCTGACCAATGCATCCGCCTGACCCCAGCCTCCAGGCCGGCCACCTGGGATTCTCCTGGGACTACTCAGTCTACTGGTCTCCCACAGTAGGTGATTGCTGCTACAGCTGAGTTAGCTAAATGAGGCCTCTCAGACACTGGAATCTAGGCTGAACGTTAACTACATCATTTCCAGCTGGTCAAGGCTCATTCCTCTTAAAATTCCATCATAAAACTGTGACATTATAAAAGATTATTGGCAACAGAAAAACAGATAGCAGGATGGTTTCCCAGCCTATGTGAGTCATGCCCAAATGTCTATAAACTCCCTCCTCGATTCTAAAAAATGAGTTATTAAAAAAATTATACCACCCACACACAATTTCTGGTTTTTAAAAAACCTTAGCTGTGCTGGTCTCTCTATCTTACAGATGAGGAAACTGAAGCCCAGAGCAGATGAGCAAAGTGCCCAAGGACACACAGGGAAGCCAGGACTGGCTGCAGTTTCCTGGAGTGATTCCCAGGTTCTTCCACATCCCAGGGTCCCTCACACCTATTCTTGCCAGTCTTGTCAGGTGACAAAGCCTCTGGGGCCTCGCCCGTTCCGGACTCCCCAAAAGGCAGAGCCCGTGGCTCCCTCCCACACCACAGTCCCTCCTGTCCTGCCTGAGCACCAACCCCCCACCCCCAGACAGGCTGGAAGCTGTAACCGTGCAGGCGCCAGAGGGAGGTCAGCAAGAGCAGCCTTCAGAGGACTTATTGCCTAACCTGGAGGGGCTGGGGATCAATTGGCTTCTGCTGCTCTTCCCTGGGTTAACCCTTTCCTGGCTCTGTCCCTCTGTTGAATGCTCTCCTAACCTGCTCTGGAGGAAGGGGAGATCGGGGTTTGGGCTGGGCATCCTTTATACCCCCGGCTTTGATATAAAGGGGCAGAGGATCTCTCTTTTTAGGGGTTGACCCTTGCGTGGGCTCTGTGGGTGCTCACTTGGGCAGAAGGAGTCCCCAGGACTCCGAAGGGGGTGGGGACTTCCCGCTCCAACACCTGGGGCATGACAGCACCGGCCCCTCCCTGACAGCTCATGAGAATGGCTGGCCCAGACAACCCTGTCACATGTCAGGGGCCAAGGCCAGGCACCCTGGGCATAGATTTGATAGTAGGGACGGGGGCTGCCAAAGTAAAGGGAATGAAACTGAAGATCTCTAGGAACACCTGGGTGTGGGATACAGGAACTCTGGATTCACGATAGTTCAGCTTGCTGCCAGGCCAGCCCACCAGCCAAGATAGAGCCATGAGCAAGCGTCAGTGCTGTTTTTAAAAAGCGGCAAAACCACCCTCTTAGCTGCATTCTCATGTAGACTTGCTATTGATGAAACTGATAAAGGCAGATCTGCTCGGGCTGGGGTGGGAGGACCCCGCCCCCATTTGGATGCACTTCAGGGAACCATGGGACTTGGCAGGACACCACGTAGGGACCGTCAGCACCATGCCCTTCTGCTGGGCAATTGACATCATTTCTCTAGAGCTCAGTTTCCACATGCGGAAAATGAGGACAAGAATTTTGCGATGAAGAGAACATGAGATTGGCACGTGAAACAGGCACATGAAAATATGCTCAACATAGCTAATTGTTAGAGAAATGCAAATCAAAATTACAATGACGTATCACCTCACACCGGTCAGAATGGCCATCACCAAAAAAATCTACAAATAGCAGATGCTGGAGAGGATGGGGAGAAAAGGGAACCCTCCTACACTGTTGGTGGGAATGTAAACTGGTGCAGCCATTATGAAAAACAGTATGGAGGTTCCTCAAAAAACTAAAAATAGAGTTGCCGTATGATCCAGCAATCCCACTCCTGGGCATATATCTGGACAAAACTATAATTCAAAAAGATACATGTGCTCCTATGTTCATAGCAGCATTATTCACAATAGCCAAGACATGGAAAGCACTTAAATGTCCACCGACAGATGAATGAATAAAGAAGATGTGGTACATATATACAATGGAATACTACTCAGCCATAAAAAAGAATGAAATAATGCCATTTGCAGCAACATGGATGGACCTAGAGATTATCATGCCAAGTGAAGTAAGTCAGAAAGAGAAAGACAGGGACTTCCCTGGTGGTCCAGTGGTTAAGACTCCAAGGCAGGGGGCCTAGGTTCAATCTCTAGTCAGGGAACTAGATCCTGCATGCCGCAACTAAAAGATCCCGCATGCTGCAACTAAAGACCTGGCACAGCTAAATAAATAAATATTTTTTAAAAAAGAAAGAAAGACAAATACCATATGATATCATTTATATGTAGAATCTAAAATTTGACACAAATGAACTTATCTATGAAACAAAAACAAGTGAAACAGACTCACAGATATAGAGAACAGACTTGTGGTTGCCAAGGGGGCGGGGGGTGGGGGAGGAATGGAGTGGGAGTTTGGAAGTAGCAGATGCAAACTATTATATATAGGATGGATAAACAAGAAGGTCCTACTGTATAGCACAGGGAACTATATTCAGTAGCCTGTGAAAAACCATAATGGAAAAGAATATGAAAAAGGATATATATATGTACAACTGAATCACTTTGCTGTACAGCAGAAATTAACACAACATTGTAAATCAACTATACTTCAATAAAATACATTTTTTAAAAAAAGAGGGAGAACATGAGATTCAGTTCGGTGAGCAGGCAAGAATTGCTGTTTCCGGCTCCTGGAAAGCTCTCGATCCACTTGCATCCCCTCTCCTGCTACCTTGACATCAGCGTCCATCGGCCCCTCCCATCTCTCAGCTTCCACAACCTCCTCTCCCGTCTCCCTAGCTCTGCCCAGCCCCTCCTTGATCCATATCCACCTGGGGATGCTGGAGCAGCCTTTTGAAAATGCAAGTGGAATCAAGTCACCCCCACTGCTTCAAAACTTTTGGTGGCTCCACAAAGCTATGGCATTCAAGGTCCTCCAAGACAGGGCCCCTGCCTACACACACACACACACACACACACACACACACACACACACAAACACATGCTCAGCTATCCTCCAAGTGTCATGCTCCCTCTAAGCTTGAACATTCCCTCTTCCTGGAATGTGCCTTCCCAACTTCTTTGCCTAGTTACCATCCCTTGGTATTTTTTTTTTTTTGGCCACACCGCGTGGCATGGGGGCTCTTAGTTCCCCGACCAGGGATCGAACTTGCGCCCCCTGCAGTGGAAGCTCAGCGTCTTAACCGCTGGACCGCCAGGGAAGTCCCTCTTGATACTTCAGAAAGCCCCTCAGGTGTCACCTCTTGCCAAAAGCCTTCCCTAACCAGCTCCCTTCCCTTCCTGTCACCAGTGACCTGAGTCACGGACTCCTTTTCCACGCTCCGCTCCGTAGCAAAGCACTTAGCCGCCCAGCCCCAGGAAGGCACATTGATACAAGTGTCAAGCCTGGCAGAAGGTGGGAAGGGGTGGGCAGCGGAGAGAGGGCTAGCGTTGGCAGGGCTGGGAGGTAGGGACTTGCTGGCTGTGGGCAGCACCAGCAGGGAGCTCGCGTGGGAGGGGCACTCCTGTGACCTTCTTGCCACCAGAACCTTCTCCATTCACCTCCTACTTCACAGATAAACCAGAAGCTGCTACATGTGCATCGGCATGGTGCCCCCCCCCCACCGCCCCCCATCACAGAGCTGGCTTGCCCCTCCTGCTGTTTTCCTCCTGGACTCTTCCCACCCACCTTCCCATGAGTATTTACACAGGCTCAAATTTCTCTTATTTTGAAAAGGCCTTACCTCGTCCTGTCCTAACTTCGGCACCTGCCCTCCGAGTCTCCTCTAGATGGCCAAACAGCCCCCAAACGCCGTCCCCTCCTGGTGGGATTCCTTCTTCAACTTGCGCTCCCTCCTTGAACCCTCCAGTCTGATTTCCTCCCAGCCAGGCCCCCCAAATGGCTCTCACTAAGGTCCCTATAATGAACCACATCTGTTACACAGGAAGGCCTGGAAACATCTTTGTCGTGCGCATAAGTATGCAGAATGCATGGAGAGCCCAGCCACCCCCTCCCGGAGGGAACCACCATGAACAGCTGTCTGTGTGTCCTAGTTCCATCTCTACACCTCTACTCAAAACATGTGCATATGAAATTAACACAACATTGTAAATCAACTGTTTCTCAGTAAAAAAAAAAACAAAACACATACATAAACATATACCTTTGTTTGGGGAGTTTACATTAATGGGATCATACTATAATTTTTTTTTCCTGTGACTCACCTCTTTCACTTAATAATACATCCAGATGCTCTTTCCACTATCAGAATATATGATCTACCATGATTCCTTTTTTCCTTTAAGTCAGGAATGAACTTTAATAAACAGTATCATAATATTAAGTAATATTTTTATGTTATTTTTTAAATTGTGGTAAAATATACATAACATGAAATTTATTTTCTTAACTGCTTTTAAGAGCACGGTTCTGCAGCTTTAAGTACATTCATATTGTGCAACCACTACCACGGTCCCTCTCCAGAATTTGTTCATCTTCCCAAACTGAAACTCTGTCCCCATGAAACACTTAACTCCCCATTCCCCCTTTCCCCGGGGCACCCACCATTCTACTTTCTGTCTCTATGAGTTTGACTATCCTAGATACCTCATATAAACAGAATCATGCAGTATTTGTCCTTCTGTGACTGGCTTATTTCATTAGCATAATGTCCTCAAGGTTCATCCAGGTTGTATCAGGTATCAGAATTTCCTTCCTTTTCAAGGCTAATATTCCATCGTATGTATATACCACATTTTGTTTATCCACTCATCTGTCTATGGGCCCTTGGGTTGCTGTCACCTTTTGGCTATTTTGATAATGCCACTATAAACATGGGTGTACAAGTATCTGTTCAAGTCCCTGCTTTCAATTCTTTTGGGCATATACCCAGAAGTGGAATTGCTGGGCAGTATGGTAATTCTCCTGTCAATTTTTTGAGGAGTGCCATTCTTTTTAATACCTGTATAATATTCCTTCATAGAAATAATATTCCTTGAATACGATCCAAACACACATCTCCTGGCAAACATTTAGGTAACCTCGATTTCTTTTCCTATTGTAAATGATGCTGCAATTAACGTCTTTAAGATATGTACATCTTTGAGAAAATACGCACATATTTCTGTGGGAAGACTCCTACAAAGGTAATGCTGGGTCAAAGGTAAGCACATTTGAAAGTTAAACGGTCATTGTCAAATTATCTTCTAAGACGTTTTCACCAACATGCAGTCTTAGCATCAATGTATTTGAGTGTGTCTACCTGCATCCTGGCCAACACTCAATGCTTCAATCTTTTAAATTGTTGTCAACATGAAAGTTGTAGTTTTGATTAGCATTTCCCTTCTTATAACAGAAGCAGAACATTTAAAAAAATTTTTATTTAATATTTATTTATTTATTTTTATTTGGTTGTGTCAGGTCTTACTTGTCGCTTGCTGGCTCCTTAGTTGCCGCATGTGGGCTCCTTAATTGTGGCTCATCTGCTCCTTAGCTGTGGCATGCAAACTCTTAGTTGTGGCATGCATATGGGATTTAGTTCCCTGACCAGGAATCGAACCTGGGCCCCCTGCATTGGGAGCGTGGAGTCTTAACCACTGCGCCACCAGGGAAATCCCAGAAGCAGAACATCTTTTCCAATGTTTACTGGCAGCTTGTAGGTCTTCTTCTGTGACTTGTCTTTTTCAATTCTTTGCCAAGAAGCATTTTCAGTCCTCACTTTACTCCATCTTTCCGTCGCCTTCGACACTGTTGCTAGCTATAGAACTTTAGGTTTGAAATGGTTTTCTGTTGGAATTCTGCAGACAATGTTCCACTGCCTCATAGAATCCATGGTTGCTATTGAAAAGTCCCGTGTCATGCTGATTCCGGATCCTTAGTATGTGACCTGCTTTCTTCTGTCTGAAAGTGTTTAGGATCTTCTCTTCAGCCCTGATGTTCTGAAATTTCATGACATGCCTTTCATAGGTCTCTTTGCATTCATCTTACCAGACCTCTTTTAATCAAGAGACTCATACATCTGTTCCGGGAAATCTTCTTCTGTGGTTTTTCTTAAGTAATTTCTTTTCCTTTGTTCTTTCTTTTTTGAACTCTTCTGGTTGAATGTTAGGCTTCCTGGACCAACCCTCCAAGTCTCTCTCTTCTTTCTTTCTTTCCTTCTCTCTTGCTCTCATTTTTATTTCTCTTGATTTCAATGTCTAACTCTTCTACTGGATTTTAAATTTCAGCCCTCATAGTTTTCATTTACCAGAGCTTTCTTGTGTTCTCTGTCCAGTTTTCATGGCATCCTCAGGAGGATGCCAAGTGAGGAGGGGCGGGGGTGTATAAGGTGGCCTGGGCTCCTCACTCTGCCTTCCTCCTCTCCCCTGAGAGCTGCCTCTGAGGTCCCGCATGGCTCCTCCAGTCTGGACTCTGCTGCTGCTGCTGGGGGCTGCCTGGGGCCAGGGCCACATGCCTGCCCCTGCCCGGTAAGCTGGGCTCAGGGGGCAGTTGGGGGTGGCTCTGAGGAAGAGCGAGGGGCAAAGCTGGGAGGGGCAAAGCTGGAAGGGGCAAGCGGGCTAGCGATGAAGGGCACAGCCCTGGGGAGGAAGGCGGGAGCCTGATGGGTGTGAGAAGCATGCTGAACAGGAGTGAGTGGAGCCCCGCAGCCCACAAGTCTGGACCTGAGACGTGTGAGCAGCTCAGTGGGAGCAGGACAGAGCTGAAGTGCGAGGAGAGAGGAAGCAGGTGCAGAGCCGGGGAGACAGGTCTGAGCATGGCAGGGGAGGAGAGAGAGGTTGGGCCCTCAGAAAATGGACAAAACCCAGAGCAGACCCAGCGGACAGAGAGACAGCAAGTAGGAAGCAGCAAGAAATGATGGGTGGCTTGGTGTCCTGGAGCTTGTTTGAGGGGATTTGAACAAGCAGGACTTGAACTACTAAAATAAAGGGCTGTTCTACGTGGCCCACACCACCTGGAAAAGGGCAGCTGGCTTCTCTGCGGAATTTGTAAGGTGTTGCACATCTGTGTGTTCAGTTGGGGCAATACCATCCCTGACACCCACCTGGCAACATGAGACCCATACAGTCCCCACTCTGTGGGGAAAATCTGGGCGATAGCACAGGAAGACCTCGACCGGAAGGAAGGAGATTGCTCAGGTTCAAATGCTTAGGCGCTGGGGGCTTCCCTGGTGGCGCAGTGGTTGAGAGTCTGCCTGCCAATGCAGGGGACATGGGTTCGAGCCCTGGTCTGGGAAGATCCCACGTGCCGCGGAGTGGCTAAGCCCGTGAGCCACAGCTACTGAGCCTGTGCGTCTGGAGCCTGTGCTCTGCAACGGGAGAGGCTGCGACAGAGGCCCGCGCACCGCGATGAAGAGTGGCCCCTGCTCGCTGCAACTGGAGAAAGCCCTCGCACAGAAACGAAGACCCAACACAGCCAAAAATAAAATAAATAAATTAATTAATTAAAAAAAAAATGCTTAGGCGCTGCAGTGAGAATTCCCGTACAAAGAAACTGGTTCTTTCTCATTCGAGAGAACCCCGTGTGACATCCAGGGCATGGGGGGGGGGAGGGAGCCAGTGGGGATGTGAGGAGCCTGGAGGGGAGATGCTTTTTAGGAGACAGATGACAACTTAAGGTGAGAAGGCTGTGAGTGACCTTTTTGAAAACCTTCAAGTAAATATATGTCACTGCATACACGTTGACACAATATGGATAAAAAGAAAGGAACAATCCTCCAGAAAGCTCATAATGCTGGAGGCTTAACAGTTCTTGGTAATGACAAGATCACATTTTTTTTTTTTCTCTCTGTCTCCAAATCAACGCCAAGGAAAGAGAAGCCTCTGGATTGGAAGCCCGTCTCTCGCAGCTCGAGGGAAAACTGTGAGTTGGAACCCGGGGCTGCTCAGTCCCTCCCAGGGGTGGCCACCCAAGGTGCCCTCAGGCAGGGTGATGACATAAATATGAAATAAATGTGTGAAGGGCAGCCCTCAGAGGATGGAGGGTGGAGGGAACCGGGGAGGAGTAGAGTACAAGTCCCGCCTGAAAGATCCACATTCAAATGAACAACAAAATGTATGCTGCCCAGACAAGCCTGCCTGACTGGGACCTCCGTTTGCAACCCCTGACCTAGTCATTCTGCCCCTCACCGACCCCAGCCCTGAATTTCTCCTAAGAGAGGACTTATTTCTCAGCTTCTCTTTCCCAAATCTCTGCTCTGGACCCTAAATCTTAGTGGCCACCTTGCAACCCTGCTCTGCTTCCCTCCCCCCACCTCCTACCCCCCCAGCCCCATTGGCTCTGCAGCCGACCCCCTCCCCTCTGCCCTCTCCTGGCCTCACAGTGGCCCTTTCTTCCCAGCCATTCTCACCCAGTGTGATTTTGAGGATGACTCCAGACCCCTCTGTGATTGGAGCCAAGTGTCCAAAGATGACGGGGCCTGGACTCGGGCCAGTGAGCCCTCCGCCACCAGCAGCACCGGGCCCCCCGGCGGGTACCCCAATGGAGGTGAGGAAGCCGAAGGTTTAGGGAGGCATCTGGGAGGTGGACGCTGGCAGATCTGGGTGCAGGGAGGCAGCCGGGAGTGATACCTGGGCTCTGGGAAGGGGGGGGTGGGCAGGGCCTCACCATCCCTGGCTCTGCCTCCCCCAGAGGGCTACTTCCTGCACATGGACTCCAACACCTTCCGCCCGGGTGGGGTGGCCCGCCTGCGCAGCCCCCCCATATGGGAGCAAGGCCCCCTCTGCGTGCGCTTCGCCTACTACATGTTCGGGCTGTCGTGGGGCGCCCAGCTCAAGCTGCTGCTGACCACGGGCCCCAAGGGCAAGCGCCCCAACGTGCTCTGGAAACACATGAACACGCAGAGCCCCTCCTGGATACCCACCGCCGTCACGGTGCCCATGGGGCTCATCCTGCCCAGTCAGGTGAGGCCGAAGGCACAGCCTGGGGTCCCAGTGGGAATCTGGCTGTGGGGAGTCCAGGAGGGGCTGGGCTGGGACAAGGCGGGGGCACGGGGGCTGGACCACCTGAATTCAGGCAGGAAAGTGGGAGCCCTAGGCAAAGGGGCTCACAGGGTGGGTCATCCCCTCCTCCCTCCCGCAGCTGACATTCGAAGGAGTCAGGGGCAGCACAGCTTATCTGGACATCGCTCTGGATGCCATCTCTATCCGTCGGGGCTCCTGCAATCGGGGTGAGCCCCCGTCCCTCCTCCTCTTTCTCCCCACGCCTGTACATCTGCCCAGGTGGCAGGAGTAGCTCAGGGACCGTGACCCTGGTTTCTTCCAGAGTTGGGGCGACTTGCTTCCCTTTACCTCCGCACCCCACACCTTTGACCCCTGAAGCAGCCACATCTAAAGAGAGGTTCTCCTGGAACACAGAATTGTGGTGACACCTGTCCTAGAGTGACCAGCCATTCTGGTTTGCCCTGGGCGGTCCCTCTTTTAGCACGAAAGTGCTGCATCTCAGGAAACCCCTCAGTCTCTGGCAAACCTGGACATTTGGTCAACCTGGCTGTTTCCCCAGATCCATCCAGAATTAGCACTCTAGGCTGATGTTAGAGATTTGAGGGGAACAAATTCAAGGGAAGGAACATTCCAGAAGCTGCATGCCATGAGCCAACACTTACTGAGCACAGGAACTGTGCTAGATGCTCCCACACGTGATATAACTTACAACAGGCAAGCGCTGTTGTTCCCAGTTTATCGACGGGGAAACTGAGGTTTGGGCAGCCTAAGTAATCTGTGCCAGGAACACGCCGCTGGGGAGCAGGACCATATCTGGCTTGCAAGCCGGCCATGCCTCACATTAGGACCCAGCCTGGGACTCAGAATTCTGACTCCAGACTGAGTCATACTTTTCTTTTTTCAAATTTTTATCTTATATTGGAGTATAGTTGATTAACAATGTTGTGTTTGAGGCATACTTTTCTGCCTCCCCTTAGAAAAAGCTAAATCCTTCCTCTTTTCTTTTCCCTCAGTCTGCATGATGCAAACGTGCAGTTTTGACACTCCAAGTGATCTCTGCGGCTGGAGCTGGATCCCGACGGCCTCTGGGGCCAAGTGGGTCCAGAAGAAGGGGTCAACAGGGGTGCTGAACGTGGGGCCTGAGGATGACTTCTCTAGCCCTGGTAGTGAGTAATGGCCATGCTTCTTCCGTCCTTTGACTTTCTGAGCTTCTAGTGACCTTTGCAGGAGTTTACAATGCTTGCCTGACCACCCGACAATAACTCTCTTGGGATGACCTGGGGTGAATGTCAGCAACCTCAGACCTCCATCAGCTTAAGTTACAGGACAGAAAACAGATTCTAAGCACCCAGCCAGCTTCCCCCACTGCCACCCCAAAAGCCCTACCCGGTAGACCCAACACGGCCGGCTCCTCACCTCTTTTCCCTGGCATCCTTCCTTCTTCATTCATCCAACAAATATTTATTGAGCACCTACAATATGCCAAGTCCCAGGCCCTTGAGATGCATCAGCTTACAAAACAGACAGAGAACGGTGGGGGACAAGGAGGAGACAGTTCCTGAAACAATAAAGAAGTAAATTATATAGCTTTAAGATGACCAGTGCTATCAGAAAAAAAAAAAAGTTGAACAAGGTAAGGGGATCGGGAGAGCAGGGTAGGGTGGGTTGTAAGTTTTAAATAGGGTGGTCAGAGTAGATCTCATACAGGTCACATTTGAGCACAAACTTTTAGGAGGTGAGGAAGTGAGGCATGAAATGATCGAGGGGAAGAACATTCTAAGCAGAGGGGCCAGCCATGCAAAGACTCTGAGGTAGCAGTGGGCTGGGGGGTGGGTGTTGAAGTACAGCAAGGAGCCACGTGGCTGGGATGGAGAGAATGAGCTCAGACGGGTCCTAGGAGGGGCAGACCATTGTCAGGACTGATTGTGGCTTTTATTCTATGTGGATGGGGAGCCTTTGCAGGATTTGGAGCAGAGGAGCGACCTTATCTGACTTACGTTTAAAAGGATCACCTGGGTTTTTTTGTATGAGAATCCACTGAAGGGACGGGGCAAGGACAGAGGCCGTTCTTCTCCATCTTTCCCTGCCCCCAAATCCTTGCTCTCCTTCCTCTGATCTTTCCTGCTGCCTGAGGTTTGCTTTCTAGAAAGACCTGGTGAAAACCCCACCCCACGTTCATTCTACGCCCCTGGAGAGCAGGGCAGGGCCAGCCCACCCCTGCATCCCCCTTAGCATTTAGCACCAAATCCCGTGCCCAGCAGTTTCAGTAAATGTTGTTGGGTTTGTTTGTTTGTTTTTTCCATTTTCTCTCTTCCTTTTCCCACCTTTCTCCCTTCCTTATGTTTTTCCATCTTTCCTATTTTTCTCCCGCATCTCCTTTTCCATTTCTCAGACGTCCCAGTATCGACACTGGTTGCGTTCTTTCACCATTTTACCCTTTCCCTCCTTCTTCCCTGTTGGTTCCTCTCTTTTCTCTCGCAGTTCTGCCCACTCCCTCCTCGTCAGCCGTCTTCTCTCCCTTTCAGAAGCCCACCTTTCCGGGCTTCACTCTCCAGGCAGAACCCCGTGGGGCGTCCGGCACGTGCGTGCGCGCGGTCGGAGGCCTCTTTAATTCCCCCCCTCCTTCCCCCGGCTACCTGTTGCGTCACGGAACGAGGTCCAGGCTGATTGGCTGCCTGAGCTGGCGGCAGGCGGGAGGAGATCCCTGCCGGTCATCATCAGATCGGGACTGTCACCACTTTGCGTGAATCAGCTGTGCCCAGTGGGTTAAGAAAAGGAAGAGGATGTGACTGTGGGGGGACCTCAAAAGTCTGAATCCAAAGGACAAGATTCTGGCTGCTTCTGAGAGGATGCCGCGTTTCCTGGGCGGCGCCCGCGTCGTCACCCAGAACTGCGAAGCACCTCTGGAAGGATCCAAGGCCTCAGCCAGTCGTGTGATGGGTTTAGGCCCATCTCAGTGCCGGCTGATCCTAGGCAACTGTTAGGGCTCCCCAGGGCCAGGCTCCCTGCCCTCGCAGCCCCTATGCCTGTGCCACCCCCCACTTTATTGGCCTTTTCCTTCCCAGGTGGCTTCTACATGCTCCTGGACCCCAAGAATGCAAAACCAAGGCAGAGATCTGCCCTGCTGAGCCCTCTGATCCAGTCCTCCGGTTGCCTGAGCCTGTCCTTTCACTACACCCTACATGGCCAGTCTCCTGGTGCAGCCCTCATGGTCTATGCTTCTGTCTTGGGTGAGAGTGACAACGTCATGGCATTTGCACTGTCCCGAGGCTCTTCTTCCAGGGTTGGGTTGACGAGGAAACGTGGGGGCATCTCTCGGGGTCTAGGGAAATCTGGGATACTTGCAAGATGATTCTGCGGAGTGGAATTTGGGAGCGGAAGGCACAGGGTTCTGGAAAAATAGATAAAAACGCCAGGAGAGTGAGAGAGAGAAGGACGTGCTTGCACTTGGGGGAGGGGAATCCACTCCAAGTAGTCCCTCTGCTACTCAACCTTCTGAGTATAGGTTTGAAGTCATTTTCCAGCCCCCGTCATCTCACTGCTCTCTTGGCTTCCTTCCATTGTAGGCAGAATCCGGAAACACACACTCTTCTCAGGACAACCCGGACCCAACTGGCAGCCTGTTTCTGTCAATTACACAGGCCAGGGACAGATTCAGGTACAGAGGAGCAAGAGGTCAGGTCTCCTTGGACATGGGAGGCGCACCTGATATTGACAAGGATTGAAGGTCTGGGCCCTGGAAGCCGGGTGCCTGGGTCCCTGAAGAGAGTAAAATCAAATGGAGGGGGGCTGAACTTTTGGGCTGTTTCCTCACTCCTGGCCCCTTCTCCCTCTCTCTTCAGTTCACCGTGGTGGGCATGTTTGGAAAGATCCCAGAGCCAGTGGTGGCGGTGGATGCAATCAGCATTGCTCCCTGCGGGGGTGAGAGCAGTTCTGAGAATGGGGGTTGGGGATGGGGGAGGAATAGAGAGCATGGCCCAGATTTCTCACATCTCCCATTTTGATCCCCCAGAGAGCTTTCCTCAGTGTGACTTTGAAGATGAGGCCCATCCCTTCTGTGACTGGGTCCAGACATTACAGGATGGTGGACACTGGACCCAGGGAAGTAAAAATACGCTCATCCAGGGTACAGGCCCCTTGGGAGTCTCCCTTAATGGAGGTGAGGAGATGGAGGACCCCTCAAGCCAACGAGTTACTGAATCTGCTCCCAGCTAGGGGGTGGGCTGGTGTGATTGACGCAAGATGTAGGTGGTGAGGATGAGCCAGTGGGTGTTTACTGGGAAGCCGCCATGGGGCCAGAGCTGTGGAGGCGACAGAGGTAGAGTGAGTTGAGGATTCTCGTGGTTCTGGGGTCACTTGAAACCCCCAGAAGATCCAGGTATAGTGCTTCATTAAGCCCAAGGCCTCAAAATCCACTGGGTCATTTTCAGTCAAGACATTTACTGGTGCAGCCAACAAAGGAATCTGGGTTGCTGGCTTGGTTTTCCCTTTCTGATCCTGCCTTCTTCAGTTAGAAGTCTAAAGTGAGCAGAGAAAAAAACAAAACAAACAAACAAAAAACCCACTGCAATGTGGGGAGTTTGGGTGTTTGCATCAAATCCCCATTTGGAAAGCAAGATGTCGCTCAAGAAAGCACCAGACTTGTCCTCTGGAGGTTTCTCATCTTGCCTGTTCCCTTCTTTTGCCCAGAGGGTCACTTTGTCTACCTTGAGGCTGACAAGTTCTCCCAGGCAGGCCAGTCTTTCAGACTGGCGAGCCGGACCTTCTGTGCCCCGGGTGCAATCTGTGTGGAGTTTACCTACTACTTGTATGGCCTCGGAAACAGCACGAAGCTCAGGCTTCTGTTGAGGAGCCCTGCGGACAGTTCCCCAACTTCTCTCTGGGAACGAGTTGGGTCTCAAAGCGCTGACTGGCTGAACGACTCCATCACCGTCCCTTCGGGACGTCAACAGCCCATGCAGGTGAGAGAGAGAGTCGCTCTTTAAGTGTCACTGTGAGGCCAGGTGAGGGGGACATAACGCCTGGGATCAGGGAGCACAACCAGGGCTGAGAGGATGGGACACTGGATAAGCAGCAGAGCAGAGGGCGCTCTGTGTTCCCTGTGAGGTTCTCTGGCTCCTGGAAGGGGCCCGGGCCCCCGTTGCACTGTTGAGGCCAGAACAAGGTGACATCTTCGCAGAGGACAGACCCTCTGCCCGGAGAGTTGCTGAGTTGATGGGGATTCACTTTCATTTCTTTCTTGCTTCTTTCTCCCTCGTACCTTCAGCTGATGTTTGAGGCCGAGAGGGGCACCAGCACCGCCTTCGTTGTTGCTCTGGGTTTCATCTTGATCAGTCACGGGACCTGTCAAGGTAAGACAAAACCCCAGGTCCCGGAAAGGGGGCCGTGCTCCAGGGTGACCATCTCTAGGGCTTCTCTGCTTGAGCTGCTTAAAATGCAAGTCCTCTTTTGTGCTGAGTCCTCACGCAGCTTTGTTTTCTATATTATGCCCACCCGTACCTTCCCAGCCCCATCAGAATGCTTGCTTGAGTGAATGTGACTTTGATGCCATGGATTTCTGTGGTCGGACCCCTTACCTAGTGAATGGTGATCCTGAAGGGAAGGCCAATATCCTATTTGTTATGTGTTTCCTGTACCTGGCGCAAGATCAGACATATGTTAGGAACGGTGTTTGTCAGTGTTACCTGAGTGGAGGCTGGGGCGGGGAGGAGAAGGAGAGGTGTGAATGAGTTACTGCTTTGAGCGCACCCATTCCAATTAGCTGTGAGTCAAGGGGGTGGTGGTACGATTCTGACTAAACTCCAGGGATTTATTTTCTTTGCAGGATCTGCGTCAGTAGCGCCTCCTTCCAAACCTCCTGTTACCCGCACTGGCCCTCCTGAAACCCCTGTCCGCACAGAGAAACCTGTGGCCCCTGAGGAAACACCCACCGTCCCCACTGAAATATCCACCGTCCCCGCAGAGAAACCTGTGGCCCGCACAGAAAAACCGACTGTCCCTAGTGAAATATCCACGGTCCCCACAGAAAAACCCACGGTCCCCACCGAAAGGACCACCATCCCCACAGAAAAACCCACGGTCCCCACCGAAAAGACCACCATCCCCACAGAAAAACCCACGGTCCCCACCGAAAGGACCACCATCCCCACGGAAAAACCCACGGTCCCCACTGAAAGGACCACCATCCCCACGGAAAAACCCACGGTCCCCACTGAAAGGCCCACAGTTCCCACGACACCCCAGCCCAGCCCAACTCTTGTACCCACCTGGCCAGCAGCTTTCGTGATGCCAAGTACCTCCATGACCGCTGTGACCCAGGCCACCACTGCAACCCCGAGACCTACTCCAGGTGTGTGGTGAAGCATCGGACAAAGAGCTAGAGCTGAAAGTCAGAGACAGTGATGAGGAGGGAGGGCGGGGGAAACGGATGCTTCCAGTAGAAAACTGCAGTCTCAGAGGAGAGAGGAACCAGACACGATGACTTTAGAAAGAACGATGAGGACGACCCTGAGTGAGAGGGCCGGGGGGGTGGGGCATGGGGGAGTGGGAGTTGTTGGGAACCAAGCACTAGACTTACTATTGCTTTTTTTTTTTTATTGAGATATAATTCACTGCCGTAAAGATTCATCCTTTCAAAGTGTACGATTTGGTGATTTTAGTATATTCACAAGACTGTGCAGCCATCCTCACTTTTCCATTTCAGGACATTTGCATCACCCCATAAAGAAAGCCCATACGCATTAGCGGTCACTCCCATTCCCCCCACCCCCCAGCCCCTGGCAACCATGCATCTGCTTTCTGCCTGTTCGGTACATTTCATACCATGGAATCATATAATCGGTGGTCGTTTGTGACTGGCTTCTTTTTTCTCAGCATTTGTTGTTGTCAAGGTTCATCCAGATTGTAGTTTGTGTCAGGACTTCCTTCCTTTGAATAGTTGAGTAACGTGGGCCTCCTTCTTCAAGAAGAACGGGAGTGGGGGGTAGAGGGGAGACAGGAGGAAAGCCGGGGGCTTGACGGAGGCTGTTTTCCCCTCAGTGAGCTGCCCGCCGAACGCCCACTACGAGCACTGCGCCTGCCCAGCATCCTGCCAGAGTCCCACGCCCAACTGTGGGCTCCTTTGCAAGCCCGGCTGTGTCTGCGATCCTGGCTTTCTGTTCAGCAACTCCCGCTGCATCAATGCCTCTTCCTGCAATTGCTTCTACAACGACAATTACTATAAGGTGAGACCCCAGGATGCCCAGGTCCTCTGAGGGAGACTGCGAGCCGAACACCTGGGGTCCGGCGCCACCTACTTCCCAGGTGACATAAATTTGGATCCATGGGACATTCCCAAGGGGTCAGCTCTCGGGCAGCTGTGACACGGTGGTGGAGTCATTCATTCGGTGTGTGGTTTTTTTTGCCTTAATTTTATTATTTTTTTTTCCTTGGCCACGCCACACGGCATGTGGGGGTCTTAGTTCCCCGACCAGGGATTGAACCTGTGCCCCTTGCAGTGGAAGTGCAAGAGTCTTGACCACTGGACCGCCAGGGAAGTCCCTCGGCTCTGTTCACACAGTAAATACTTGTTAAGCACCTGCTTTGGCCCAGCCTGACAGTAGGCTGTGCAGAAGATCCTGTCATCCCGTGGCCCTGTCCTCGGTGCTCCTGGCAGCTTTGATATTTCTGTATTTCTCCGTCCTGCACTGGCAGCCATGATGCATTAGACCGTAGACCAGCCAGGTGGTGCAGGGCCCTTATCTCCATCCTGAGGAAAGTCAGGGGTCCCTGAGTATACAGAGAGCCCTGGACACTGAGTGTGTTCAGGCATTTTCAGGGCAGAATGAGGCATTCCAGAACCTTCTTCCAAAGGAACTTGCAAATTTTGATAGGCTAGGTCAAAGGAGAGGAGATAACTGTTCTTGTCTCTCCTAATTGATGCCCACCCCCATCCCCCCGGGAGATTCTGGAGGAGCACAGGCTCTGGGCCAGCGCTGTCCAAAAGGGATGGCGTGCAAACCTCACACAGCATTTACTTGTCCTAATAACCACATTAGAAAAAAAACTACAAGGAGGGAATTCCCTGGCGGCCCAGTGGTTAGGACTCCACACTCTCACTGCTGAGGGTCCGGGCTCAGTCCCTGCTTGGGGAACTAAAATCCCGCAATCCGCGAGTGAGGCCAAAAAACAAAGAAAAGAAAAGAAAAGAAAAGAAAAAGTACAAGGAAACAGGTTAAGTTAACTCCAGTCATCTACCCGTTTTAGCATGTAATCAATGGTTATCAATGAGATCATTTACGTACCTTTTTTTTTTTTCTACTAAGTCTTCAAAATCCAATGTGTATTTTACACTTACAGCCTATGTCAGTTTGCACCGGCCACATCTCAAGAGCTCAGTGGCATGTGGCTGGTGGCCATTGTATTGGACAGAACTGCCCGAGAGTCAGGCCAATCTGAGCTCATATCCCTGCTCTGCCACTCGTTTGCAGTGACCCTGGGCGAGGTTCTTTCTTGACTTATTCAAATCTGTTCCCATATCTATAAAATGGGCACAACAAGATTTTCTACCTCATTAGGTTGTTGTGAAGGTGAAATTAGATCCTGACACAGAGCGATTACTTAATAAATGCTAATTATTATTGTTAGCAATTTATGGTAAATATATGTGACCTGTTAATTAAAAGTTCAGTCAGCTATTCATTAGCATCCAGTTCCTCTTCTCAGCTCCGGCGTTCTCCCCATGGGGCGTCCGAGTTTCTTGCTTGCCTCTTCGGGGGCCCCTTCCTCCTCCAGCCCTCTTGACCCGTCTCCCGGGCGTCCCTGCGTCAGTGTTGGGAGTAGCTTCAGCTGCAGCCCGGGTAGAACTATCTGTCACAACCATCAGCACCAAGCGTCTCTTCCCTCTGCCCCGGGAGACACATATGAACTTATTGTATGTTCACTTATGCATTCAGTAAACGTTTATTGGGTACCTTCAACCCTGTCGGCATTGGGGTCACCACGAATAGGGCATGTCCTTGCTCTCCTAATGCTGTCAGATTCCGGGGGGCACATAGGATATTGGTTCGTTCTTTCGTTCCGTAAGTATTTATTAAATGAGAACTCTTTGCCAGGCACTGTGCTACGTGTTGGGGCTGAGATAGTGGGTAGAGATAGACATGGTCCCTCGCAGGGGCGCTTATCAAATAATCACAAAGATGAATATAAAAGTGCAATTGTGGTAAGTCCTGGGAAGGAAAGGTACCCAGAGGTAGTCAAGGAGGTCTGGAGAGTCTTCCTGAGAAGGTAGCAACCCTTGAGCTGAACTCCGCTAGTTGCACAGGAATGGGTTAGAGAAAGGGAGAGGGACACATTCCAGCACAGCATGTGCAAAGGGCCTGGGGTGAGCAGGAATATCTGGTAGGCGATGAGGAGAGGTGTCTGAGCAAGGTGAGGTCTGCAGGAGGAGAGGGGGCTACAGCACGGGGTGACAGAGGCTGCCCAGGAGCTACAGCCTCATGACTCCGGCCCCCTTGCCCCCAGCCAGGGACAGCGTGGTTCAGCCCCAGCTGCACAGAACGTTGCCGCTGCCAGCCTGGCAGTCGGACGGAGTGCCAGCCCTATCAGTGCGGGATACGTACAGCGTGCCAGCTGAAGAATGGCCGGTACGGATGCCACCCCTATGGTGAGACCCTCCCCTCAGGCTGTTCCCGCCTGTCCACGTGGGTGTGACACCAAGGTCCCCATCCCTCCCTCGACCAGGGGAGCCTGGGCAGGCCACTGGGTGGGTGAGGCGACCCTGGGGCCTGGCCTGGTGAACCAGCTTCACATGTCCCCGGCGTCCCCTCGGCAGGCACTGCCACCTGCTTCATCTATGGAGACCCTCATTACTTCACCTTCGACGGGAGGCACTTTAACTTCATGGGCAAGTGCACCTACATCCTGGCCCAACCCTGTGGCAACTCGACAGGTAGGATTCTGGAGATGCCCCCCCACGGCCTGGGCGTGGGGTCTGAGATCAGAAGAGCTGGGCATGGGGTGCACTGGCCGGCAGGAAAGGGCCAGAGCCGCTGGCAGGGGCAAGATGGGAGCAAGGCCAGCGGTAGAGCAAGAGATGACACGTCCATCCCCAAGCAGGACTTTGTGAGGACCAGACTACGGGGAAAATGCGGGTTAGGACTCCTCTCTGTATCCGTCGCTTCCTTGGCCGGCTTGGACTAGGGCGCGCCTGGCAGAGGAGGTCCCCGTCCCCTGGGGGGACAGATTCGCGGCACGCAGCCCCACGCTGTTCTGGACAACGCCCCATTCCTGCCAGGGTCCTTCCTCCCCTCTTGAACCGTAGAGCCGCCACCTCTGTGGCCCTTTATCCTGACAGGACGCAGGGCCGGTTGGGGGTGGCACCCTCAGTGGGCCCTCAGAAATGCTTCTGGAATGAGCCCCTGGGCGCTCTCCACCCCTCTCCCCGCCCAGAGCCATTCTTCAGGCTGACGGTGAAGAACGAGGAGCGAGGACAGGAGGGCGTGTCCTGCCTGAGCAAGGTCTACGTGACTCTGCCCGAAACCACCATCACCCTGCTCAAGGGCAGACACACGCTGGTGAGTCCGTTTTCCACTCAGCCCTGCAGGGCTGCCGGCCTTGGCTGTGGCCTTGTCCCGCCCAGCTCCTCCGGCCTCCCAACCCTCCAGAGCATTCCACGTGGAGCAGAAGAGGTCATTAGCGTTGCGGTGGGGATGTGGGAGTCGGCTGGGGGTCCTCCTTGACCCCCCGATCTGTCTCTCTGTCTCCTCCCTCGGCCCCGCCTTCCAGGTTGGGGGTCAGCGAGTCACCCTCCCAGCCATACCTTCTAAAGGCATCTTCCTGACTCCAAGTGGGCGATTTGTGCAGCTGCAGACGGCATTCGGTCTGCGGGTGAGATGGGATGGTGACCAGCAGCTGTCTGTGAGCGTGCCCAGGTGAGGGGGCAACCCAGCGAGGCAGCTACCACTCCTCCCACTCTGCCCCTCCCTCTCCCGGGACCCTCCCATCCCCGGCCCCTGCCATCCCAGGCGCTAATTCTCAGTCGTGGGTAGGAGACACCTAGCTCAACGGGCAGGCCTCCCTTTGGTTGAGGAGGGGGAGGAAATGGTTTCAGGGCAGTGTGATAGTAGCAGGATATATACATAAGGCTTTGGGAATGTTCTAGAAGGAGTTGCTAATGAGTCGTGGGAGCCTTCAGAAGAGTGGTCCCTTGACTGTAGTCTTCAAGGATGAGTAGCTCCCCAGATGGCCAAACAAGGGAAAGAAACACTATAGAAATAGTGAACAGTCATTGCAAGGGAAATAGTAGAATGTCTTAGGGCCAGCAAGAAGTTTGTTAAGGCTGGAAGATGAGGTGTGAGCAGAAGCGGACGAGGGGAGGCGTAAAGATGGCTCGAGAGTGAGAGCTTGCGGTCCTTGCGCGCCTGGCCTGGCGTGGAACCCTTGTTCCGGGTCTGCACCACTTCATCGTCCACTCGCCTCGTTCCAGTGGCCTCCCCGACTCATCCCCTCTCTGCTGTGGTCCCTCAGATGCCGGAGGCCCCTTCTCTCCACTAACGCCTCCTCCTCCTCCTCCCCTCCCCCCGGCCCCCGCAGCACCTACTCCAGCAAACTCTGCGGTTTCTGTGGCAACTATGATGGCGACAGTAGCAACGACAACCGGAAGCCGGATGGCAGACCAGCGCGAGATGAGACGGAGCTGGGTAGCAGCTGGCAGGCCTCGGAGGATGGGGACCACGAGTGAGGACCTCCCCGCCTCCGTCTCCGCCCTCCTGCTCCTTTGCCCCTTCGAGGAACCAAGAACCCCGACTGGCATCACCCCTTTTCTCCTCTCTCCTCTGCTGCACACCCCCACGCCTGTCATTCTTCTCCCCGCTCCCGTTCCCGGCAGAGTTCATTTCCACCACATTCACCCCCAGCCCCACCATCAGTCAGTCATCCCCAGGCCATTCTGAGCAGCCCCGCCTCTTGCTCGCCCGGCTCCAAGTTTTCCCACCTCTTGGTGTTCAGATGTCCTCCACTAGGGGGTGCCGAGAGCCGGGAGACTGCTGGGGCGGGGTGGGCATGCAGATGAGCCTCGGTCCTTAAGGCGTTTGGGGTGGGTCTCTTCCAGGTGCCAGGAGAAGCAGGCATCTCCCCCACCTTGCGACACTGCCTTGCAGAACACTGTGTCGGGGCCAGAGTTCTGTGGACGGCTCACGGTCGCTCACGGAGCTTTTGAGTATGTGTCGGGGCGGGGGGCGGGAGCGGGCAGGAAGGGCCATGGGGGGGCACCAGGTCCTCCGTGGCAGGAGGCGGCAAGTTTTGCCCCCTCATTCCTTCTGACCTGGCCTCTCTCCTCAGGGCCTGCCTGCCTCACCTCAGGGCCTCTTCCTTCTTCGACAACTGCATGTTTGACATGTGTAATGTCCAGGGGCTGCAGCAGATGCTGTGTGCCCACATGTCGGCCTTGACTGAAACCTGCCAGGATGCCGGCTACGTGGTGAAGCCCTGGAGAGGACCCCAGTTCTGCCGTGAGTTGTACCAAGATGCAGGGCCCCTTCCTTCAGATGCAGACGCAGTGGAGGGCCGGCAGCACCTGAGAGTGGTGGCACAGGCCGGGGGGGCGCCCTGGTGGAACCCCTTTGCCTCCACACTAGGACAGGGAGATCTGCGGAGTCAGAAGCATGCACTGAGAAAATCACACGGTCACCTGCAAACTCAGAAAGCCTTCCCAGGGTTTGCTCCCAGCTGTGGATTTTCCAGGCAACATTTTCAGCCTGGATCCAGCTTGGTTTTGTTACCTCTGATTTGGGCCCTGACTACACTTTGACCTCTTTTTGCTCTACTAAAGTCTTAATTAAAGTTCTTTGGGGAAAAAAAGAAAGAAAGAAAGAAAGAAAGAAAGCTTTCCCAGCTACCTGAAGGTACGGGTATGCAGAGCAATGCATATGTGTGTAAATGCACACCCAGGTCGAGGGATGCACACGTAAAATACACAAAATGTGCATACAATACAGACTGGTGGGTGGGATGGCGCATCATGACGGCCCCACAGCTCCTGGTCATGGCCCAGCCCTCTGGGGAGCCTGCTTTGGGGCCTTGATGGGGCCACCTGGGTTCCCTCTGCTCCCCTCCACCCTCCACAGCAGTGCTGCTGAGGCCCCTGGGTCAGTCTGCTCCCGTGGTCCTGCCTCTCGGCAGTTCCCTGCAGGCCCCCTTCCAGGCCCAGGAGGTGGAAGCTGAGTTCCTCGGTGGTTTCTCCCACTCACTGTCTTCTTCTCAAGATGGGGCGGAAGCCTCTAGCCACCGGCCTTCTGAACTCTGGGCTGGGAACTACCTCTTTCCTCTTCTCCCCATCCCGCCTCACCTGTGCTCCCCCCTCTGCCAGCGCTGGCCTGTCCCCCCAACAGCCGGTACACCCTGTGTGCCAAGCTGTGCCCCGACACCTGCCATTCCGAGTTCTCGGGCCTGGCCTGCCAGAACCGCTGCGTGGAGGGCTGCGAGTGCGACCCGGGCTTCGTCCTCAGCGGTCTCCAGTGCGTCCCCAGGTCCGACTGTGGCTGCCTTGACCCCACGGCCGGCTACTTCAAGGTGAGCCGCTGGGGCTGGGCCTCTCTCAGCCCTGAAGCCAGAAGGCACTCGTCCCAGTTCTGAAGTCTACGGCCAGCTTGTGGGCAGGAGAGAAAAGGCGGGGTGGGGTGGGGGTGGGAGGTGGGCGGGCTGGGATTAAGGAACTTCGGGCTTAGGTCTAATTTCCCTTTTTCTTGCTTCAGTCCTAGTACTTTTCACCCCTGCAGACCGGGATGGAGTCATAGCACAGTTATTTCCCACGCTGCCCAGCAGAGCCTGGGACCCCTAGTTCTCTCCCCTCCTATCTTCCCTGCCCGTCACATCCCTGAGTCACTTTCCCAGTTTCTCATCCTCTGAAGGCCCAGGCATGTCTGCATCTCACCTGCACTCTTTCTCTCCTACTGAGGGTCCCTTTCTCTGCTGAAGGAATTCAGCCGCTACCTGGGCCCCATCTTCACCATCTTCTCAGAGGCAGCACTTGGAGCTAGACCCTCATCCGTGAAACTTCTCTCTCTTCCTTTGCCTGTCCCTTACCCAAGGCCTGGGGATGACACTGACGTCCATCCCAGCCCCCTCCCACCTGATGTCCACTGGGTTCTCCCTGCTCGGTGCCGCGTTCCGGGCTGGCCCACGGAACTCTCCTCGTCTGCGCTTTGCTCTCTCAGTTTCACCTTATTTTCAGCCCCTCCCCGCTGCTCTGCCTCCCAGGCAGTATGCCTATTAGCCACTTTTACCTCCTTTGAGGCCCTGTTGAAATGCTGCTTCCTCCTTGAAGCCCTCCTGAGAAGCATCTCTAAACTCTTGTGGCGAGTGCCGATTGTCTGTGTCAATGGCACGAAACTCTCCCTGGGTGCCCTGATTATCGTCTTTGGGTGCAGAGTGTGTTGGACCACGTGATCTATCTGTTTACATGTTGACTGCCCTCTCTGGGCTGTGAGTTCTGTTAGGGCAGGGACCTCGTCCACCCAGCTCATTACTGAATCCCTGACGCCTGGCACAAGGCAGATGACAACTATCTGTTGAACTAGTGAACAAACAAATAATGGAGTGACTGAACGAGTGAGTGAATGCCAGAGTTTGCAACTAAGCCTGGAGCTTTGGGATGACACGAATGCCTTCCTGGTGAGCAGGTCGGTGATCTGAATAGCAGTGCTAACAGATCAGGGGATAACTTCTTTTCCTTCCTTCGGTCCGTCCGCCAGGTAGGGGAGCGGTGGTTCAAGCCAGGCTGCAGACAGCTCTGCATCTGTGAGGGCAGCAACAGAACTCGCTGTGTGCAGTGGAGGTGCCAGGCCCAGGAGGTGTGTGGTCGGCAGGATGGCATCTACGGCTGCCACGCCCAAGGTGAGCAGTCGAAAGCAGGTGAGCACGGGGGGCCGCCCATGTGGCCTCGAGCAAAGGCGTGGTCCTGTCCTAAAGCAGAGAGCTGGAGCGTAACCAGGGGTCTGGAAGGCAATTGCCCAGAGCCAAAGCAGCGTGTTCAAGGACCCAGAGAGTGAGGCTGGGGCAGTCCCTGACCTTGACCTCTCCAAGTCACACCGACCACCCCATGAGCCATGGGTACCATTCCAATGTGGACTCGCCAAGATGGCAGCTCAGGGTCAGTGCCTCTCTGAACGCCATCTCCTCCTGCCCAGGGTCCGCCACCTGCACTGTCTCGGGGGACCCCCATTACCTGACATTCGACGGAGCCCTGCACCACTTCATGGGCACCTGCACCTACACCCTGACCCGGCCTTGTTGGTTGGGGTCCCCAGAGAATTACTTCGTCGTGAGCGCCACCAACGAGTTCCGCGGCGGAAACTTGGAGGCCTCCTATGTCAAAGCCGTCCAAGTGCAGGTCTTCAACCTCAGAATCTCCATGATCAAAGGCCGCAAGGTCGTGGTGCGTGCCTGCGCCGGCCTCCCCGGCCCCACCCCCAGCCCACGCTGCATCTCTGCTCCGCGTCTCCTTGCCTGCAGGCCCACCTGTCTGGCAGACGCAGCCCCAGTTTCTGAGACACACCCGCCACCCCCCCTCCTGCTCCCTGGTGTTGGCCTCGTTGTCCTTGTCCCAGGCGCCTTTCCCTACAGTGTCCTCCCTGCCTCTGTAGCTGGACGGTCGCCGGGTGGCCCTGCCCGTGTGGCCTGCACAAGGCCGGGTGAACGTGAGGTCCAGTGGCTCCTTTATCCTCCTCTACACGGACTTTGGGCTTCAAGTTCGCTATGACGGGAACCACCTGGTGGAAGTGACCGTGCCCTCCTCCTACGCTGGCCGGCTCTGCGGGATGTGCGGTGAGTTCCTAGGGCACCTGCAGGTGAAGCGGGGGGGAATGGGCTGGAGCCTATCCCCGTCCTGCTCATCCACACATCTGATTAGGCGTCCTTGGTGCTTGTCGACCTCTTACTTGGTTGAAGGCATCGTGCGCTAGGGTAGGCATAAAGGGAAGCCGAAGATGAAGGAAGAGAAAGGGCTCATTTTGGTTGGTTGCGTGAAGAGGGAGGGATGCTTCTTGGTCCTGGGGCTGAGTTCAAGGCCTCTGCTGACTGCTCCGTCCCCCAGGGAACTTCAACAACAACAGCCTAGACGACAATCTGCAGCCTGATAAAAGGCCTGCAGTCAGCTCGGCGCACCTGGGGGCCTCCTGGAAGCTAAATGAGTTATCTGAACCTGGGTGAGCCGGAACGGGGGGGGGGGTAGGGGGGGAGCTGGACCAGGGGAGGAGGCTTGGCGGGCAGCCTGGAGGTGTTCCCTGTGCGTCCCCAGTCTTTCCTGGAGTTGATGGCTGATCTGTCTCTTGGGAAGTCCACCCTGAGATCTAACCTTTTGCTTTCCTGCTGCATCTGCTGACCTTACTACTTGAGGCCATCACTCTGTTCTCCTCTCCCGTCCTTCTTCCCCTCCCTGTTTCCCTCTCCACTTTTGCTTTGGCTTTTGGAAAGCTTCCTCCAATCCTAAACTCCTGTCCTTTCCCCTCGTCCTCTGTCAGCTGCTTTGCTGCGGGTGGCAAGCCCCCCAGGTGCCTGGGGAAGAAAGTGACGGACGCCTGGAATAAGAACTGTGATATCTTAATGAACCCTCAGGGTAAGCCACGCAGGGGGCCCCTTTTTGCTCCCCCGGGGGCAGGAGACAGAGGAGGGGCACTGAGCAGGGAGGGAGGAAGGGTGAGACGGGAAGTAGTGGCCCTCAAGAGGCAGGCAGAGGGAATGCAGAGGCAGTGGTCACCTGGGAACGCTGACGGATCTGTGGGGTTTTTTGCATCTCAGGCAGTAGGTTCTCAATAATTGTGGGTTTTGATGGAAACGGATGTTGAATTTGCCCCAGAGCAGCCGCGTGGTTCTGCTCCCTCCCCAAGCTTAGTCTCACCTACGTTTCATCCAGGACCCTTCTCCCAGTGCCACGGGGTGGTGGCCCCGCACACCAGCTTCACCAGTTGCGTGTACGGCCAGTGTGGGACCAAGGGTGACGCCTCGACCCTGTGCCACTCCCTGCAGGCCTACGCGTCCCTGTGCGCCCGCGCAGGCCAGGCCCTCGCCTGGCGGAACACCACCTCCTGCCGTGAGTGACCTGACAGCCAGGAGGAGTCCCCGAGCCCTGCCCTCTCTTCCTCTCCCTAAGTTCTCCTTCACTCTTCCCTTCGCAGCCCGGCCCCCAGGCCCCACGTAGGACCCTCCTCTGTTCCCCTCTCCCCAGTCTCTCCAAGCGCAGCCCCCATCCTCTACTTGTCTCCCTCTTCTGGGAGCCTCCATCCGATTCTCACTTCACCAAAAAATTCTGATCTCCCAGGAATTCCCTGGTGGTCCAGTGGTTAGGACTCCACGCTTCCACGGCAGGGGGGCACCGGTTCGATCCCTGGTTCAGATCCCACATGCCATGGAGCGTGGCCCAAAAAAAAAGTTCTGATCTCATTTGGTTACTGCCTCCTCCCCTTCTTCCCTGGGCCAGCTCTCTGACCTTTCTTCTTTCCCGGAAACACTTTTTTTTAAAATTGTAGTAAAACATACAGAACATAAAAATTACCATTGTGACAATTTTTAAGTGTCCAGTGGCATTAAGTGCATTCACCTTGTTGTGCAACCATCACCACCATCGCCCCCAGAACTTTTTCATCTTCCCAAACTGAAACTCTGTCCGCATCAAACACTGTAAGTCCCCTTCCCCTCCCCCAGCCCCTGGCAACCACCATCTACTCTCTGTCTTTGTGAATTCGACGACTCTAGGGACCTCATCTAAGTGGAATCACACGGTATTCCTCTTTTTGTGACTCGCTTATTTCACTTAGCATTATATCCCCAGGGTTCACCATGTTGTAGCAAGTGCCAGAATTTCCTTCTTTTTAAGGCTGAATCATATTCCGTTGTATGATTGGACCCCATTTTGTTTATCCATTCGTCTGATGGACATTCCCAGGAACTCCTTTTTTTTTTTTTTAAGATTTTTTTGATATGGACCATTTTTAAAGTCTTTATTGAATTTGTTACAGTATTGTTTCTGTTTTATGTTTTTGGTTTTTTGGACTCGAGGCATGTGGGATCTTAGCTCCCCAACCAGGGATGAAACCCGTACCTCCTGCAGTGGAAGGCGAAGTCTTAACCACTGGACCGCCAGGGAAGTCCCTCCCAGGAACTCTTGATGCCCCAAGGCCAGAGAGCTGGAAATCACTCTTCCTTCCTAAACACCAATTTCTTCTTAGCTCTGAACTGCCCATTGGGCAGCAGCTACAGCACCTGTGCCAACCCCTGCCCGGCCACCTGCCTCAGCCTGAGCACTCCATCATACTGCCCGTCCTCGCTGCCCTGTGCCGAGGGCTGCGAGTGCCAGAAAGGCCACATCCTGAGTGGGACCTCCTGTGTGCCCCTCAGCCAGTGTGGCTGCACCAGCCAGAGGGGCTCCTACCACCCGGTGAGAGGCCAGACCACAGGGTATGCCCTGCCCTTCCCAGCTCCCCGAGTTTGGGGGCCAGAGGGCTCAGAGCCTGCAAAGGGGTAAGGTGGGCCAGTGCTGGGGGCTGAGGAGCAAATCCGGAAGCCAAGAGCCTGAGAAAGGCTAGCGATGGAGGCGGGCAGCCAAGGGAAGCGAGCCTCATGGGGGCCCTGGGGTGCGGGGGGCTCCGACCATCTCTGGCTTCCAAGTTTCTATCGGCTCCACTGATGCCTGCGCCCCGCAGGTCGGGGAGAGCTGGTACACGGACAACACCTGCTCCAGGCTCTGCACCTGCTCGGCTCACAACAACATCTCCTGCCTCCAAACCGCCTGCAAGCCTGGCCAGATGTGCTGGTCCCAGGATGGGCTGATACGGTGCCGGGCGGCAGGTAAGCCTCCACTGAGCGTGGAGGAGGACCTTCAGCCACCAAGACGAACTCTCCCCAACTCCCCCTCTGTCAAGAAGGGCTCCTCGGGCTTCACTCATGGTTCCCGTGGCAGCCGTGGACTTAGACGGGATATTATAAGTCTCTCCCTGGCCGAATGACACCTGCTCCACCTCCTCACGTCTTGACTCTTTTCTCTGTCTCCTTCCCTTTGGAGGCTCCCTCTCCTCCACATCCTTTCCTTGAAGCAGGTGAGGAGGCCTGTTCTTGCTAGAGTCTGGACCACTCCTCAGCCACCTGTCTGTCCTCCAGGAATGGGAGAGTGCCGCATCCGCGACACGTCCCACTACGTAAGCTTCGATGGCAGTTACCATGGGGTCAGGGGCACCTGCACTTACGTCTTGGTGAAAATATGCCACTCCACCATGGACCAGCCTTTCTTCAAGATCAGTGGCAAGAATGGGAAGCGGAAAGACCAACCCCACACTTTCTACCTCCGCCAGGTCCACGTGGACATCTTTAATACCCTGGTCACCCTGAAGAAGGACCAAGTGCTGGTGAGCGAGGCAGGCGGGGAGGACGTGGGCTCTGGGGACAGGGCTCTGGTCCTTCTTCCTGCTCACGGGTCCTGCCCTCCTCTGTAGATCAATGGCACACAGGTCACCCTCCCGGCGACCACCCAGATCCGGGGAGTCAAAGTCATTTCCAGGGACGGCTACACCGTGCTCACCATCAACATTGGGGTGCAAGTCAAGTTTGACGGCAGTGGTTTCCTAGAGGTCGAAATCCCCAAAGCCTATTATGAAAAGGTGAGGAAAACACCTGGGTCTCTTCGTAGGGGAGTCAGCCCGCAGGGAGGGGGGCGCCTTTCTCTTTAAGGGGATGCCAACAAAAAATGCCCTCTGCCATCCCTGGCGCTGAAGATCCCTTGATCCCCTCTGCCCACCCAGACCTGCGGCATGTGCGGGAACTTCAACGGCGAGGAAGAAGACGAACTATTGATGCCTAATGACGAACTAGCCCTGGATGACGTCATGTATGTGGATAGTTGGCAAGACAAAGAGATCGACCCAAAGTAATTGCCCCCGAAGACTCTCTGCCTTTGCACAGGAACGCGAGTTGGGATTCTAGACTGTATGGCCCACCTGGGATGGGAAGACCAGAGTGGTCCTTTGTGCGTGTAACTTGACAGGCAATGGCGTCTGGGTCCCAGGAACCTATATGGGGAAACGAGAAAGTCTTCCTGTCTTGGCTTCGAAACGTGGGAGGAGACCGAGGCCACGTGGAAGGCTGGCCAGAGCCCAGGCCAGCTTCCCGGTGAAGACAGGAGGGGTCTTCAGGGTGGTTTGGGAGCGCCAAGTCATTATCATAGATGAGGCAGTGGCTGTCCCTAGGATGACCCCCTTTGCCTTCCCAGTTGCCAAGAAGATGACAAGAAGACTGAAGCAGAACCTCAGGAGAAGCCAAATACAAACTGCCGGGCAGCTGACCTGGCAAGAGCCCAGGAGCAATGCCAGGCAGCTTTTCAGGCTCCAGCCTGGGCGAAGTGTGCCACCCACGTGATTCTCAGTCCCTTCTTGCTCAGATGTACCCACAGCCTCTGTGAGTTTGGAGACCTCAACCATGCCCTCTGCCAGTCTCTGCAAGCCTTCGGGGCTGCCTGCCAGGCCCAGGGGATCAAGCCTCCGATCTGGAGAAACAGCAGCTTCTGCCGTGAGTGTGTCCTCAGGCCACCCCCAAACTGCTCCCAAACCCTCTTTCCGTCTGTGTATCTCTGAAAGCTCCCCCATTCTCCATTTCGGTTGTTCCCGGCCTATTTCTGACCTCATTTTCTCTGATGTGGACCATTTACAGCAAGCTCTTAGCTAGTGCCCCATACCACCAGGACCACACGGGCTGCTTGTCAGCAGCTCCTTTCCAAAAGAAATGTGATCATCTTAGGCCCCTGCACGGCTGTTGCCTGCAAGTCCAAGCTCCTCTCTGAGATGTTTGAGAGATCCTGCAAGCTGTGCCCCTCCCCCACCCCCCTTTCCTGTGCGCCAGCATCACCTGCATCAAACCATCCCATTCCCCACACAGGCCTTGCTTTCCCACACCCCTCCCTGCCTTTCTACATACCACACACTGCACCCGAAAGGTTCTTTCTTCTCCCCTCCTGGCAGACTCTGAGGTATCCTCCTCCAGCTCTTTCCTTTAAAAAAATTTTTTTAAATTATTATTCACATACCATATTCTTCTACCCTTTAAAAGTATACAATTTACTGATTTTCAGGATCTTCACAAAGTTGTACAACCAGCACCACTATCTAATTCCAGAACCTTTTATTTTTATTTATTTATTTATTTATTTAGGCTGCGCCAGGTCTTAGTTGCGGCGTGCGTGTAGGTTCTAGTTCCCTGACCAGGGATCGAACCCGGGCCCCCTGCATTGGGAGCGTGGAGTCTTACCCACTGGACCACCAGGGAAGTCCCCAAGAACATTTTAAATTTTAAAACAGTGATTACGGTGTTTTTCCTATGTGATGCATTCCTATGGTTCAAAAACTTTGAAAGTATTAAAAGATTCCCAGTGAAAAGTCTCCCTCTCGCCCTGACCCCAGGGGCCCAGGTCCCAGCCTGCTCTTTTCAGCATCTGAGTATTTTTCCAAAAGTCTTTTATTTCTGCACATACAGACAAATGCAAATTTATTTTCTGTATTTTCTTACAAACAGCAGATGGGACACAGTAGTTTGCACTTTATTTTTTTTCACTTGACCAACTAGCTTGGCGGTCCTTCCCCGTCAGACATGTAAAGAGTGTCCTCATTCTCTTCTGCAGCTGCGTCATAATTCATTCATCATAATTTATTTAGTCTTCTAGCGATGGACTTTCTAGTTGTTTCCAGTCTTTTGCTATTGCAAACAGTGCTGCAAGGATAACCTTATGCAGATACAATTCTCTACGTGTGTGTCTCTTATCTGTAGGATAAATTTGTAGACCTGGAATTGTTGGATCAAGGATTGTGTGGATTTGTGCTTTTGAGAGATGTTGCCAAATGGCCTTCCATAGGGGTTGAGGAATTTACGTTCCCACCAGCAACATATGAGAGTGCCCATTTCCCCACAGACTGGCCAACACACAGCATTATGGTGCTTTTGGATTTTTGCCAATCTGATATGTGAAAGATAAAAAGAGTCTTAATTTGTATTTTTCCTATTATGAGTGAAGTTGTGCATTCTTTTATATGTTCAGGAGCCATGTGGATTTCCCTTTCTGTGATTTCTTCATACCCATTCACCATTTTTTCCACTGGTTTGTTGGTCTTTGTTGAAATATTTTATAGATGTCCTTTGTCTGCTACAGAGAGTAGCCCTTCATTAGTGCCATGAGTTACAAAAATTTTTTCCAGGTCTCTTTTTTTCATCTTTCACTCTTTTTTTACCATGCAGAAAAAATATATATATATGTATTTGTGAGGTGAAATATAATAGTCTTTGTTTTATGGCTTCTGCAGTTTAAGCCTTAGTTACAAACGGCTTCCCCACTCTGAAGTTAAAAAAGAATTTGCCTACGTTTTGCTCTCGTATTTGTATGGTTTCTTTTTTTTTTATATTTAAATGTTTGATCCACGGGGATTTATCCTGGTGTGTAGGATGAGAACTGAATCAACTTTGTGTTTATTTTTTCCCAGTATTATTAAATGGCCAGTCTCTCTTTTTCCACTGACTCAGATGCCATGATTTATATTAAATTCCCACATGTATTTGGATCCCTCTCTGGGCCTTTTTCTCCGCTTCCACTGCTCCATTTATCTTCATTTACTAGCAGCACAATGTTGTGGTCATTGAGAGTTTAGATGGTGTTTAGATTTCTGGTAAGGACATACACTACCTACTGTTGTTTTTTTTTCCAGTTTTTTTTGTTTTGTTTTAGAATTTTCCCAGCTTTTCTGCTTTGTTTATATCCTCATTTCCACGTTAATATCATCTCGTCCTATTAAAAAACAAAACAAAATCCTGTTGGTGTATTTTTTGGGGATCATATTAAATGTATAATTAACTTAGGGAGGGACTTCCCTGGCAGTCCAGTGGTTAGGATTCTGCGCTTCCATGGGGGGCACGAGTTCGATCCCTGGTCGGGGAACTAAGATCCCACATGGCACCTGGCGTGGCCAAAAAACTAAATAATAATAATAATTAAATTAACTTAGGGAGGACTGACATCTTCCCATCTGTGAACATTTCCATTTGTTTGCAACTACTTCTACTTAAAGGGCTTTATTTAGCTCCTCCAGCACAGTGGATACCTCCCTGCCCTGTGCTCCTGTCACACCTCGTACACACACACGCCAGTCACATGCTTACTGACCAGATGCACCAGGGTCGCGCTGCTGCGGCTGCTGGCTGACCTCGGATTCCCACGCCGAGTGGGGAGAACCATTCTTGCTCTTCTCTGTCCTCGGAGCCAGCACACAGCCCACGCTCAGTCAGTGCTCCCCCCCCCCACCTCCAGCTCTGGACTGCTCCGCCTACAGCGTCTACACCACCTGCGTTCCCTCCTGCCCTCCTTCCTGCTGGGACCCGGAAGGCCAGTGCAAAGGCTCCAGAGTTCCCTCCACCTGCGAGGAGGGCTGTGTCTGTGAGCCCGGCTACGTGTTCAGTGGACCGCAGTGTGTGCCCAGGAGCCAGTGCAGCTGCAGGGACGCCCAGGGCAACTCCCTCCCTGTGAGTGGGGGCAGAAAGTAGGGGTGGGGGCAACACACCTTCAGGATGCCATGTTCTCCTTTCCTGTGCGTCTCTTGGCCTGGGCCACCCGCGCCTCTACTGCTGGCCCTGGGTGTGAAGGCTGGTGATGGGGCAGGGTGGCCTCCTGCCAGGTGTGGGCTAGAGGGTGCGTGGTTTGGGTTTGGGGACTGAGAAATGCAAACCACAGGGATGCAGCCGGTAGGGTGGCTTTGATTTGAATCCTGATGGTACCACTCACGAGTCAGGGGACCTCTGTGACCTCAGTTTCCTCATCGGTAAGATGGGTTCAGCAGTACCTCCTGAGCAGCCTGTGTGAGACACTGAGCACAATGCCTCTAGGGGGCGGTACAGGTCCATAAGGGTGCAAATGGCACCGGGACTGCCTCTGGCCCGTGCCAAGTGAGCCATCAGACTGTAGGCTTAGGCTGAAGTTGTCGAAAAAGAGAGCTGGCCCTTCCCTTCTCACTCCCCGTTCTTCCTGCGGCGTCTGCAGGCGGGTAAGTCCTGGTTCTCCAGAGGCTGCTCCAAGAGGTGTGCCTGCAGAGCGGGCGCCGTTCAGTGCTGGCCCTTCACCTGCCCCTTGGGCTCCCGGTGCCAGCCCAACGAGGATGGCAAAGACTACTGCGCACCCGAGAGTAAGGGGGCCCTCGGGGAGGTGGAGCTAGAGAGGCCCGGGCTGGGGGCTCTGGAGAGGGAGGGACCCGGTGTGGGCAGGGGTGGGCCTAGGCTCTCAGGCTCCTACCAGCTCCCTGGTCGCCTGCATGATCCTCTCTGGGATCTGCTATCTTAAGGGCAAAAAGAGGGAACCAGACAAGGAGATCCTCTCAAGCGGGGAGAGGGAGAAAGTGGAAGATCAAGTCCACGGGGAGCCCAGGGCTAAGAGGGAAGGTGACAGGAGGCCGCAGGAGGGTGAGGGGCTCTGGGGCGGTTACATCGCTCAGGGTGCCTTCTTAGCATTGGCCCTTCTTTTCAGAGTCGGAGCAATGCACAATTTATGGGGACCCCCGTTACCACACATTTGATGGCCTCAGCTACCGCTTCCAGGGCCGCATGACCTACTTTCTGATCAAGACCTTGGACGTGCTCCCTGATGGGGTGGAGCCCTTGGTCGTAGAGGGCCGCAACAAGGTGTATCCGTCCTTCAACCCCATCTTCCTGCACGAAATCATCGTGATGGTCTACGGCTACACAGTCCAGCTCCAGACGGAACTGGGACTTGTAGTAAGAGCCAGGCCAGGCTGGGAGGGTCTGGGGAGGCAGGTCGGGCCATGGGAGGCCACCTGGAGCAGGTGAAGCCAGGACTCTGTGTTCCCTGGGAAGTTCCCAGCAGAGGCTGCCTGGTTTTGGAAATCAGAATCAGTGCCACACTCACCTCCTTGGGGGGAGGCAGAGGAGGGCAGTGGGATTACATACAAGGTGGGAGAGAGGCAGCGGGAGAGAGAGAAGGGAAGCTCATGCAGTGTGAGGGTGGAGCTGTGCTGAAGAAGTACCAGGGCACCCACCTGCCAGTTTCTTTGCAAGGAAGGGGCTGAGGCTGCAACAGGAGCAGACCTCAGGGAGGCCTTTGCCACTCCGGGTAGCAAAGCTTCCTGCGGTATCTTGTTCCCCGGAATGACGACACTGAGAGGTACCAAGATGTGCAGAGAGACAGAGGTCAAAGCAGCAGAGGGTCACCTTGATTCAGGCCTCCGTGCCGCTCCTGTCTGCCTTCTCTAGGTCAACGGTCAGAAGATGGCCATCCCCTACGAGCCCAACGACCAGCTGCGGGTCACCATGCGAGGCCATCGCCTGTATCTGATCACAGACTTTGAGCTGGTCATCAGCTTCAATGGAAAGAACAATGCAGGTACCTGAGCGTGGGGACCGGAGGGCCGAAGGGACATTCCAAGGATGGGGGTAAGGAAAACCACGTCTTGGGCCGAGCGTGGTGAAAGGACCCCTGCCTGGGAGTGGGGCCCCCGAGCTCCAGGGGAGGACGCAGGAGGGGTGGGAAGTGACGAGGTGGGGAGTTTCGATTCTGGGCCCCTTCCTCCTGCAGTGATCTCCCTGCCCATCACGTACCGGAGGCTTGTGCGCGGCCTGTGCGGCAACTACGACCAGAACAAGAGGAATGATTTTATGCTGCCCAGCGGTGCCCTCACCCAGAACCTCCTTGTCTTTGGCAACAGTTGGGAGGTGAAGAAGACCATGGGAGGCCTCCCCCGCTTCTCAAGGTGAGAGGGCTGGGGCTCTGAGCAGGGAGGCCCAGGCCCTGGGGTGGAGGGCCGATGAGCGACACCGTAGTATCTGTTTACACCCCGCTCACCCCCATATCCTCAGCAGAGGAGGAACCCCGAGGTCTAGGGCTCAGACTGGCCTGATTCTCCTAATCCCATTGTTTCCTTCCCCTCCCACTGACTGTGGGGCACCTGCCCTGTGGATCCCGGTCTGTGCCCGAGCCCTCCCCTCCCATCCCCTCCCCAGTTCTTCCTAAGTTCACAGCTGTGGTGGGCCTCACCTGGCCCTTCACCATCTCTGCCCCAGGGAGGTACAAGAGGAGGAAGTGAAAGAAGAAGGGGCGTCAGGCTTTCACGTGTCAGAATGCAGCCCGGAGCAGCTGGAGCTCATCGGCCACACACAGGCGTGTAGGGTGCTGGTGGACCCCCACGGCCCCTTTGCTGCCTGTCACCAGCCTGTGGCCCCGGAACCCTTCCTGGAGTGAGTCGGGGACCCAGGACACGTGGGAATGGCCTTTCTCCAGGTCCTGGGGCCTGTTCTCTGATCGGCTCTCTGTTGGGCACAGTTCTCTCTGTGGCCTTGGTACCTTGTCTCTCTCACACACACACGCACACTGCCTGGTGGGGCTTCCAGGGCCTCTTCTGTGGGGCTGGGTCTCCTTGCCTCCCCCTCTCTGACAGCACCCAACTGTCCCTGCCATCCCCCCAGGCACTGTGTGTCTGATCTGTGTGCCGCCCGGGACCCCATAGAGCAGGAGGAGCTGCGTTGCCAGGTCCTCAGCGGGTACGCCATCATCTGCCAGGAGGCGGGCGTCGCCCCGGTCGGCTGGCGGGACCACACCCGCTGCGGTGAGGCCCTGACCTTCCCCAGCAGCGGGCTCCTGACCTCCTCCCCCACCCCCGGCCATTTCCACCCTCTGCTCCGCTCTGACCCCCACCGGTACGCGCACCTTGGCTTCCTGCCATGGTTCCCCCAGCCCTGAACTTTCCCCTCGTCAACGTCCTCCCGAGCTAACTCCTTCTCTGCCCTCACCCGAAGCCTCAGCCCCATCACCCCGTCACCCCGTCCTGCTGCTTCTCGCCAGTGCCCATCTTTGCTCCACCTCATGCGCTGGTGTCACAGACAAAAAGACACGTAAAGCTGGTCCACTCTTCCGGCTCCCCTGCCTCTACCAAGCTCTGTGCTCTGTTGGGTGACCTCGTTCCCCATACGTGGGGGGCCAGCCCCAGCGCAGCCACCTTCTGACTATGACTCTGTCCCCTCTGTCCCCTCAGCCTTGCCGTGTCCAGCCAATACCGTCTATCAGAGCTGTATGACACCCTGCCCAGCCTCCTGTGCCACCCTGGCAGCTCCCAGGGACTGCAAGGGCCCCTGTGTGGAGGGCTGTGCCAGCCTCCCAGGCTACATCTACAGTGGTGCCCAGAGCCTCCCCCTGGCCCACTGCGGCTGCACCAACAATGGCATCTACTACCAGGTCTGGGCTGGAAGTGGGAGGCCTCGGGAGAGCAGAGGTGCACAGGGAGAGCCAGACTCTGGAGGTGAACCAGAACCCCACCTCCCGCCCCTTCTCCCTCTCCAGCAGGGTGACAGCTTCGTGACCGAGGATTGCTCCCAGCGCTGCACCTGTGCCAGCTCGGGGGTCCTGCTGTGTGAGCCCCTCAGCTGCAGCCCCGGGGAGATCTGCACCCTGGGGAACCTCACTCGTGGCTGCTTCCGAGGTGAGCCTGGACCGGCCCTTGGCTTCAAGCTGCCCTCATACCCTTGGGAGCGGGCTGGGGGTGGGGCTGCGGGTGGAGGGGCCCCTGGGCCGAGGAGCATCCCTCCCGGTCCTGTGCCTGGGACTCCATCTCATCAGTGTCAGGAAGTTCATGGCATGTGATCCCACTCTCTCTTTTTCGGGAGGGGCAAAGGCACAGGCCCTGCCTTCTCTGAGCCTCTGCTGTCTGCCGGGCACCGTGCTGGGCCCTTTGCCCAGCCTTAGCTTCCCAGGATCTCCTTTAGTCCTTACTCACCACCTGGGGGTAAGCACAGCATCCCCACTTTATAGGTAAAGAAAATGGGGTTCAGAGAGGGTAAGCAGTTTCCCCAGAGCTCGGGGGCTGTAGAGCCAGGACTGGAAACCCGGCCAGCGGACCCTGGCGAGTCTCTGTCAGCTGCTGCTTTATTCCCTGGCGTCCCAGCCCCCAGGCCCCTCTCCCTGGCTGTGGGTGTCCTCTCAGAACCCCCTTCCCAACCCCTTCCATCCTTGCAGACAGCCCGTGCCTACAGAACCCCTGTCAGAATGATGGCCGGTGCCAGGAGCAGGGAACCCACTTCACCTGTGAGTGTGAGCTTGGTTACAGGGGCCACCTCTGCACGGAGCCTCGGGATGTGCCACCCACCAAAACGCCAGGCAAGGACTTCATCCCAGGCACTGTATCCTCACGGCCCCTTCCCCACAAACAACGGCCGCAGAATTATCCCATATATGTAATACTAACCTATAACATCTATTATAGATGTATAATAGATAGTATAGTATCAATGCCGTATATTACTATATGAAATATAATTATATAATATGATCCCTACAGATTAGCCGGATGAGTGTCCTCCAAGGATCTCAGAGTCCCTTTACCCATCTCCTACCCACACACTCTGGAATCTTCTCTCTGACCCTGAGCTCCCCACTTCTGTGATCTGTATGCCTCACCCTGCTGTTATTCCCCTCTCTTGTGTCCCTCTGAGCCTCCAGTACCTTTTCTTGGTATTCTCCATCCCAAACTGTAATTCCTGTGAGCCTCTGGGCCAGCAGTTCTCCAACTTTATCCTCGTGCCTACGATCGGGGTGGAGCAGGGGTGTCTTGTTTATCTTGTTCATTCCGGGACTCATCCCCAGAGATTTGGATTCAGTAGGTCTGGAGGGGGCTCCAGAGATCTGCATTTTTCACAAGCTCCCAGGTGACCGATGGAAGTGATGCCTGGGCTACTCTTTGAGAAGCAGTGACCGACATAATACCCTGGACTCTAGGGGACCAACTGGATAAACATCCCCTTAGAAGGTTCATGGGAGTTGTGTGTCCAGAAGCAGGAGGGCAGCGCCAAAGCCTTGAAACCCCTGGGAGCAGCAGCCTCCTAGAGGGAGAACCGGCCACCAGGGATGTAGGGGATGCAGTCCCTCCAGGGTGGCCACAGCCGAGGACTGAAAGGGAGTGTCTCTGCCACCCCTTCCTATCCCACATCCCTATTTCTCTTCCCCACGCCCCAGAAGCCTCCAACTTTGTGGTCACCCTGTTGGGATGGCTGGTGCCTGTGCTGGTCATAGTGTCAGCAGTGACCAGAGAATGCATTTCCAGGAAGAGGAGGATGTGAGTTTCAGGAAAGGGGAAGAGAGGGGCAGCTGGGAGGGGAGCAAACATGGGGAGCGGGCACCGACCTTCAAGCTGGTGTCTGTTCCCCACGCCCTCTAGGGAGAAAATGCAGAGCCAGATCAGAGGCAAGCTGCCAGGTACCGGTGAGCACCAGCCCCACCGTCCACAGCTTTGGCTCCGGGAAGTCGAGTCTGCTTCTAACACAAGGTTTTCTCGCTTTCTCCTCAGATTTGGCTCCAGAGCATGCCTTCAAAGTCGCTCAGTTCTGAGTTGTCCACAGAAGAAGGAGACATAAAATTATTTATTTTTGAGATGTGAATTTGTACATGATTCTGGTGGAGAAAGGCTCTGTGAGGGGGGTCTTGAGGGGAGAAGTAGGAGGGAGACGGGGTGTGAGGGTCTAGGGCTGGGGGCTCCACAGAGTGTCCAGAGGGGTGGGGAACAGAGGTCTGAGGAGGCGACGGGCTGTCTGTCCCTTCGACAAAGCCACGTGAGGGTGGGCCACCCGCCCTCCGGCTTCGGGGATACAGGAGAAAAGACTTCACCCCAGGAATCCTCGTTCTTGGCGGACTTGGCCTCAGAGCTCCCCACCGGCAGGTAGTGAAAGGTGATCCTGAGCTTTTACATTTCTAACGATGAGACTAAGGCGCTGGGCAGAGGCTAAGGACTGGGAATGTGGCTTTTTCCAAAAGGTGAACCAGCCGGCCTGTGACCAAAAGGGCCTTGGGGTTCCTATGGTAACTGAGGGTGGAGCCTGAGGGCCGGCTTGGGAGGAGTTTGGAGCTCCATCCTATTAGGAGTGAGCAGCTCACCTCAGCCAAAGGCCAAAGTGCACACACTCCCACCCTGACCCCTGTGCCTCGTGCCTCTCACCAGGCAGGTCCTGGGGGAAGGGGTGGGACATCCTGCTTGGGCTCTAAGAAGAAAAAGAAGGTTGCCAACTGGGGGTGCTCAGGATGTGGGACCCCCAAGGACAGGGGATGCCAAAACAGGCGGGACCCTGGGTTCTAGAAAGGAATCCTTATTCTGTGCTTATCCTCCAAATGACCCCAGCAGCCACCTTCAGGTAAGGAAGCAAGACCCAGGTTGGTTGGGGAAAGGGCTCCAAGGGAGGGGAGCCCCTGGCCAGGCCATCCTGCCCCTTAGCTGGGGGGAGCAGCTCACACTCTGGAGCTTGTGACAGGAAGGCTCAGGCGTTCTGGAACTGGGCTGGCCGTGCTTTAACCTGGGCATCACGAGGCTCCCAGCGGCATGCCTGCCCCCACTGAGCTCCCTTCTCCTGCTCTTCGACCCTTTGCCTCTCTGTTCTTCATCTATATCCTGCCCCCTTGATCTCGGTTCCTCCCCTCACCCAGCTAAGGTCTCCTCATCTAGCCTGGATGTCTGGTTGGCAGCGAAGGAGGTGGCCTGGACCAGCATCCTCGAGATAGACTTCCTCCTTCCGGAAGTAAGGGGACCCAGACCCCCGCTGTCATCGGCAGGACCGTCTCCCACCCACCCCCTTTTAGGGGTACAACACCTGGGCCATGTCATCGAGGGAGGGGACAGAGGATTCCAGAGTATTATACTCCCGAAGGCAGTTGTAGAGGCAGGAAATCGGGGACAGGATCACTGCCGGAGGCTTCCTGGGCTGGGAGAGGCAGAGATTGTGATTTGGGGTCCTGTACTGACCCCAACACGACAACAGGGGGCAGTTGAGATGCAGAAATGGCAGGGCTGCACCAGCTTGACAAACCTGACCCGGTCCAGGCCTGCCCCTGCAGGTGTCCCCTGGGGCGGACAGGCTGGGAAACCAAAGATGCTGAGAAAGACATCATCGGGGGATTGACCCCCATCCTCATCTTCCTGTTTGGGAGGGAGAAGTTAGGGGAAGATACTCAGGTGGTTTCCCCTCCCTTCCTAAGAAGCTGGGAGAACCTGCCTGGGCAGCATCTTGAAAGGGGGAATTGTCCTCCCAACCCAGCGCAGCGTCTGTACACTTGTGTGTGTGTGTGTGTGTGTGTGTGTGTGTGTGTGTGTGTGTGTGTACTTGTGGGGGGTCCACGTCCTCCACTCCAGCCTCTGCCCCTCCTCCACAGCCGATGCAGACACTCCCCCCACATTGCCTCTAAACCAACCCCAGGTGTCAACATCTGGCCCACATCTGTCTCTTTCATGTGACTGGACCTCCACCCCAGATTCCCCCCTCCCCCCTTCAGGGGGCTGTAGGGCAGGGCTCTGAGCTCAAGGCCTCCCCTGCCTCACAAAGCCCCCTGCCAGGGCTAGGGAACCAGGGCAGGGGAGGGAAGGCAACCCCATCCCAGAGGTGCCCCAGGCTATTGGCAGAGCCATCTGGAGCCGTTAGAAGCAGCTGCCGATGACTCATCTTCCACTGCCCCCACCCTACCACCTCAAACACACCGTGGGGCTGGGAACCAAGCACCCAGCCCCGTCTCCAGACCTCCGACCCCTCTCAGCCTGGCTCAAAAGCTCCTTCACACCAGTCCCCACCGTCCACAGAAGTCTATTCCGTCCCCCCACCCCACTCCCAATCATCCTCAGAGCCAGGACACTTCCCATTTTCTTTTATTTATATAAAACAATTGTTTTAAATATAATTTAAGAACCCCTCCAAGCACCAGTGTCTGTCTCTTGTTTCTACCACCACTGCCCCCCACACCTCCTCATGGACACAGCTTAGGGGTACTTGGGGGGGGCAGGGAAATGTCTGGGGTTGTGGCGTGACCAAGGCACTGTTCTGGAAACAGACACAACGATGGGTCCCTGTTTCAACTTGGGCAAAGGAGGCGATTATCAGGTCCCCTCTAACACAAAAAGTTACGACAAGGACGGTTAAAAAAAAAAAAAAAAGGGAAGGAAAAATAAAACCGAAAACAAAAAATAAAACTCAAAAACCTTCAATATGAAGGCAGCAGATGGGGGAGGGGCATTTACAAGGGAAAACCGAATTCGGTGGAGACAGCAGCAAGGTTGGGACATCCAAGTCCAATGATTTTGTCACTGGGCTATGACGCCCCTTCCTGCCTCACGACTCGCAGGCTAGTCCCCCCTTCTCTTTGGTCTGCAGGGCCGCTGCCCTTCAAGGTGAGGAGGGGCGCCTGGGGGCCCTAATTGGGGATCAGAAGGAGGCCGTGGGGATTGTGCCCAACCACCCCCGGGATGTTGGCAGATTCCGGCCACTTCTTTTCCTCTGGTCAGACCCAATCCCGAGGGAAGGGCTCCCACACCCTCAGTTTGGGGGTTCCCCGCTTGGGGAGCGTCTGATTTCTGCACTCCCATACGGCAGAATCCCCAAATCCCGTCTCTCCAAATGGCCAGCTCCCCGCCCCCATGGGTTCAAAGTGCAATCCAGTGGGGCCCGGGGATGGGAGCCTCTTGGGTCCCCACCCGATTCTGCCCCAGGAATAAGGGGAGCGGTGTCCCCAGCGTGGGAGTCCCTGCCGCTCCAGAGCTGGGGGGCCAGGCGAGGAGGCGCAGGTCAGTACTGGGGCGCTGGTGCTCCCGACCCTCCTGAGGCTCCTGGCTTGGCCTGGGACTTCATGTGCTGGACACTGGCCAGGATTTTTTTCTGATGTCCCGCCAGAGTGACTCCGATTCGGAGCAGGTCCCTGGGGAAGAATGAACAGCTAGGTGAGGACACTGGTTTCCCGCGGCGGCTCTCCTACCGAAACCCCATCCTCGCCTCGGGATTGTCCGCCAATCAGAATGGCCGACGGGGAAGGGGGCTGACGTCAATAGTTGCCAGTCAGTTTCCGGAGGATTTAAGAGCCTCCACAGTTCTGCGCAGCCGCAGTAAGGGGCGGGGCCAGGTACCCGCGGGGGTCGAGAAGCAGGAGGTGGGGCGGGCTGAGAGACAGAGAGAGAGAGAGAGAGAGAGAGGGAGAAAAAGAGCTGGGTGTGTGGAGAGGAAGGGGCGGGAGAGGACAAAAACAAACTGCTCCCAGCCCCATCCTGATGCGGGGAGACGGAGATAAGGAAAAAAGAAGAGGTGAGAAACGGAGAGCAAGAATCCGTGTCAGGGAACCCGTGTCAAGGCGAGGCTGGAGCAAGTCAGGGAGGAGGTGCCCAGATCTGGTGGGGCAGACTGGCCCGGGATCTGCCTCCCAGGGAGAGGGAGGGCCTCCTGGACCCTTTGTGTCTGGATTTATATTCCTTCTATTTCTGTGATTCAAACCTGGGGCAAGAAGAGTCGTTGGGAGAGAATGGAAAGGCAGAAAGGAGGACCAGGGAGAGGCCAGCTAGGGAAAACCAGTATTTGGGAGGTGTTGGAATCATAAAACCATTTAACATTAAAGCTGGAAAGGATCTCCAAAACCTAGTCCAACCTTCTCCTTTTATGGGTGGGAAAACATCCAGAGTTGACACGTCGTTAATGTGAGAGCAGGGTCTGGAATGTAGATAGATGCACAAAGATAGATACAGATTGCGAGGTGGGAGCGAGATGGCCCAGGGCTGAGATGGTGCAAGGGGGTGAGGCGGGCACAGCTGACCGGGAAGAATCCTGGGGCTCTCAGCCCCTGCAGCTGTTACTGCTTTGGCAGGGGAGGGGCTTTAGAAAACAGAGTTGGCACTAGGAGTTGACCCCAAAGGCCCCTGCTGAAACTGTGGGCCTGATTCTGGTCCCCAGGCACCACCCCTCCTGGCTGCTTGGCCCTCACCACCACCCCCACCTCCATCTCCTGCCACGACTTACTCAGTGGAGATCTGGCTGACCAGCTCGAAGGAGCCAAACCCAGCGGCTGCAAAACTTTCTTCGTATCTTCCCATCTTGATGGCTCGAAGCCACTCACCCACAGAGCCAAAAGCTGAGTAGTGAGGCTGCCGCTGATCCAGGAGGGGGTGCGAGGCCCTGGGAAGCAAGGATGGGGAGGACACACTGAGAACCAGCCTGTGTCAGGGTGGGGACGTAGAGCCCAGCCCTGGAGAGGTGGACAGGGACCATCCCACATACCACCAAAGGGACGGATACTTCTCGGGGGGAAGCGAGGTTCTCAGGGGATGGCAGAGTGCAGGAAAGAGGGCCCATCCTCTGGGGTCCTCACCCGCCATTCTCGCGGGCCACGATTTTGAGGCTGGCAGGGTTCCGGATCATCTTGTCGAGGGCACTGACCACCTGGGGGAAGCGGGGCCGCGCATTCCGGTCTTTCTGCCAACAGTCCAGCATAAGCTGATGCAGGGAGGTGGGGCAGTCTGGGGGCGGGGGCAACCGGTAGTCCTGTTCAATGGCATTGATCACCTGGAATGACAGGTAGAAGCACTGGGTAAGGACGTCAGGGAAAACGAGGCTGCCAAAGGACCCCAGGGAAATGGAGACTTAACAGACACTGGGATGGCTGCTACAGCCCCCCAGAAGGGCAAATCGGGGGGGTGCTCCTGGCCAGGGCCGAGGCCACTGGCTGTGGCTCAACGTCCCAGAAGGTCTTGAACTATGATCCAGACATGTAACTTCCCAAGGCTGCCCTCCATCACTGTGTCCTTCTGTGACCAGATAGACTGTATCAAACTCTTGGATACAGAGATCAGCTCGTCACAGTGCCACCCTCACCACCTCAAGGACCAAGCAGTGATGAGCTCTCTGAGAACCAACCCCCCCCCCCCACCGCCATATCCCAAGAGAGAGGACGTTCCAGGAAAGCTTGGTAGGACACTTACATCCTGATTGCTCATATCCCAGTATGGCCGTTCCCCAAATGACATGACCTCCCACATCACAATCCCATAGCTCCAGGCATCACTGGCAGATGTGAACTTGCGGAACGCAATGGCCTCAGGGGCTGTCCATCGGATGGGAATCTTTCCTCCCTAAAGATGGGGGAGGAAAAGGTGAGCTGAGGGACTCACAGGACTCAGGCATTCTGCCCCCCACCTTTGCGTTTCCCCCAGCTCAGGCCTCCTTTTTTTCTGGGACCCAAACACCCAGCTCCCCAATTCTGTTCTTTTCCTGGACACCTGGTAGCCAGGTTCCTTAAGTTGACCCCCCTGCCCCCACAAGGTCTACTCTTACATCCTGTCTTGGACCACAGCTGTCAATCCCTCAGCCTCCCAACTTTCCAACCTGCCCTGCTCACCTGGCCCTAAGAACCTAGTTCATATGCCTGTGCCCCAGCCTCACCAGAGAGCTCGTGTAGGTGGGATCAGAAGAGTTCTCCTCCAGGAATCGGGAGAGGCCAAAGTCTGAAACCTTGCAGACGAGGTTGCTGTTGACCAGGATGTTGCGGGCAGCCAGGTCTCGGTGGACGTAGCTCATCTCAGCAAGGTACCGCATGCCCGAAGCGATGCCCCGTAACATGCCCACGAGCTGGATGACGGTGAACTGGCCGTCGTTCAGCTGGAGATGGACATGGCGGGGGCGTGGTTAGGACAGCTCACCCACCGCTCCCCCTTCCTTCCATGTTCTAAACAGTATTTGTCCCTCCCAGACCCAACTCACAGACCCACCTGTAGGACAGGCCTGCTGACATCCCAGGTAAACCGCCCCCTTTCTTTTTTTTTTTAAAAAGAAATTTCTTTATTTTTATTTATTTTATTATTTTTGAATTTTATTATTTAAAATCTATAGACGGTTTAATTTATTTTATTTTTTGGTCTCGCATGCGGGATCTTAGTTCCCCGACCGGACCGGGGATCGAACCCAGGCCCCCTGCATTGGGAGTGCGGAGTCTTAACCACTGGACCGCCAGGGAAGTCCCTCCCTCCTTTCTTTTACCCTGAGTTCTCTCAGTTCTTACTATGGTATCGTGACACAATGCTTGTAATTGTCCTGCTCTCAAATATTCGCTTTCAGTCTCTCGTAATTAGATTGTAAGGAGATATTTTAAGATCTTCTTCCATTTAACCTAGTACAGTGCTTTACATCCAGGAAATACTCAACAAATGCTTTTGATCTACGTTCTCTTTATTTGACAGCAACAGAGCGCTGACAGTTACGAGTGTGCTCTGAAGCCACCCTTCTACAGGTGGAGATGCGTGCGTTGGTGCTGATCTTGCCACAGTCCCGCTCAGCCCTCTTGGACCAACTGTATGCCGGATGCAAGAGAACAGTGAGGAATCAGGTGTGATCAGTGACCACAGCACCAAAACCAAGGTCTAAAGCCCGACCTTGAGCTTTATAGAGCTGGCTCTCACCAGGTAAGCCAACCAGTCACAGACAGTTACCTCAGCCCATCCTCTGGGTTCAGCTAGCACGCAGGGAACCCTCGGCAGCCCTCCAGGGCCAGCAACACAAGAGTTCAGAAACCGACTTCTGAATCCATCCTCCAAGCCTGCACCCACCCCACGCCTCGCATCTCAGTTGGTGGACTCACTTCCAGACGCTCAGGGTAGGGACCTCGGAGTCTCCCGCATCCAAGGCTTACAATCCATCAGCAAGTTCTGCCGGCTTTGCCTCCAAAACGCACCCCAAACCAACCACTTCTGCGCATTCACTGCAGCCCCCATGGCCTGAATGATGCCAGTCGTCTCATCGGCTCCTATCCCCCAGCATCCGTCGGAGGGATCTCCTTAAATCACCCCCCTCTCCTGCTGAAAAGCTTCCCCTCAGACTTCTCATCACATCCAAATTTCTAAGGTCACGAGGCCCAGCCGCCAACCACAACGTGATCCACTATCGCTCCTCTGCTGACCTGGTTCAGCTTCACCGGCCTTTCTGCTTCTTAAACAGGCTGGGGTCCTGCCCACCCTGGGTCGCTACTCTCTGCCCCCGACACGCTTCCCCCCCACCTTCTCATGGCTGGCTTTCTCATCTACCCAAACGTCATCTCCTCTAAGATAGACCCCCTTCCCTTTCCTGCAACCGGACAATGGAACAGACTCCCGTATCCACAAGGGAGGGTCAGGCCATCCTGGCACTGCTCCAGGGTCTGCCTCAGCATCCCTCGTGCTGGGAGCCGGGTAGCCTGTGTCTCCTGGTGCGGTGCCACGGGAAGTACACAGCTCCCCCTGATGTGGGCTGGCCACAGACGTTTAATTTTGAACTTATCACAACATTAGACATTGCTTCCCTTACAGGAAACACAGAGAAACAAGCTAGATGACCCCACAAGGAAGAATCCGATAAATCCAGAAGATAAGACATTCAAGTGGACAAGTGGCCCAGCCCTTCAGTGTATCAGAACCCCAACAAGGGACTGTCCTGGATGTAGAAAAGGCTCAAAACAATAATCACAGGTGCAATGCTTGATCCTGAACTGGATGCTGGGACATTTTGGGGACAACTAGAGAAATATGAGCATCAAGTGGGCATTAGGTGATACCAAGGAATTGTTGTAATTCTGTTAAATGCAATGTTACTTTGCTATGTAGAAAAACGTTCTGGGGGCTTCCCTGGTGGTCTAATGGTTAAGACGCTGCCCTTCCACTGCAGGGGAAGCGGCTTCGATCCCCGGTCAGGGAAATTCCGCATGCCGCGTGGAGCGGCCAAAAAAAAAAAAAGTTTTGGTTTTTTACAGAAGATGCATGTTAAAGTTTAAAAAATAATAAAATTGCATACAATTTTGTTAAGGTAGCAAAAATGAGCTCTTCTCTCTCATTTCTATGATCCTGTTTAATTTTTTTCATATCTGAAATCTTGTTTGCTTTTTGTAAAACCTTGTTTGTACTTGTTAATCTTCAGTCTCCCCCATTACGCCACCAGCTCTCCAAGAGCAGAGATGTTCACGGCTCTATCTCCCGAGGCCCAGTACAGTGGCTGGTACACAACGAGGCGCTCAGTAAATATTTGTCACGAGGACAGATGACAACCCCTCCTTATCCCAGGGTCAGCCGGCCCCACAGGGAGACCAATCCCAGGACTCAACCTTCCCTGGTGGAGAACGAAGGGTAGAGGGGCAGGGACGCGGGACCCACCGTCTGTCCCGGGTTCTGAGCTCCTTGGCTGCACTGCGGGAGCACAGGGTGGGTGCGGAAAGCTGGGAGCAGGGGGTCTCACCCTCAGGAAGGAGTCCAGGGCGCCGTTCTCCATGAACTCGGTGAGAATCATGACGGGCACGCTGTTGGTGACCACGCCCTCCAGGCGGATGATGTTGGGGTGCTCGAACTGGCCCATGATGGAGGCCTCGCTCAGGAACTCCCGCCGCTGCCGCTCTGTGTAGCCGCCCTTCAGGGTCTTGATGGCCACGCAGCTCTCCTTCTTCCCGGGGGCCTTCAGCCGCCCCCGGCACACCTCCCCAAACTCGCCTTCAGGAAGGAGGCCGAGGGTCAGCTCTCCTCCCCCGCCCCCCCTGCCCCGCCCCGAGGTCCGGCCCTGCAGTCCCTCCCCGCCCCCCCCCCCCCACCCGGGCACCCAGGCGTCTTCCTCTCACCTGCGCCGATCACCTCTTCAATCTTGACATAGGAGACATCGATCTCTTTTGCAAATTCCCTCACAGCCTCATTAGGGTCTTCGTAAGTGAAGGGGTCAATGTAGACCTTAGTACCTGAGGAATCACGTGGGGCTCGTTAGCCACCACTGCATTCAGATGCCCTGGTCCCTGGCTCACAGCTCTCGCCCCAGCCCTATCTCCTCCAGGATGGGCCTACCCACCGTGCCCAATGAGATACTGTCCGTGTTTGTCTGAGTATTCAGCTTCTCTCCCGTTGCTCTGCTTCCTGTAGCCGATGGGAAAGAAGAGGTAAACTGAGTCACACGTCTCGATGTTCCCAGAGGGGAAGGATGGGAATCAGAGAAGATTCCAGGTGAAAACAGGCTCCCGGGGCACCGGGGGAGGCTTGCCCTGGAGCAAGAGGGCGGGTGGCCAGCTACACGGGGCTTCGCGGGGGCCTCCAGGTGCCCAGAGCCCTCACCTGAGGCAGAGAACAGCGATGACGATGACCACGAGGACCAGCACCACGCCCACGACCGCCGTGCCAGCAATCAGGGCCAGCTGCTCCCGCCAGCTCTCGTTCTCTGGAGAAGAACTGGTGATCAGGGGGACCCGGCGGGCCCGTGGGCTCCACCCAAGTCCCTCAGGGCAAGCAAGGAAGTTTCCCAGCCTTGGTGGGTTTGATTTTGTTCTGTTATAAATACTGGTAACCACAAAAAAAGTCCCACTTGAACAGAAGGTTCCAAAGGCTAAAAATGAAAAGGTTCGTAGCCAAAACGTGGAAATAACCCAAATGTCCATCAACGGATGAATGGATAAATAAAATATGCCACAGCCATTCAATGGAGTATTTTTCAGCCACGAGACGGAATGAAGTCCTGATATGTTCTACAACACGGATGAACCTTGAAAACATTTTGCCATGTAAAAGAAGAAGCCAGTCACAAAAGACCGTATTGTATGACTGCATTTGTATGAAAGGTCCAGAACAGGCAAACTACAGAGACAAAAAGTAGACTAGTGTTTGCCAGGGGCTGGGAGGTAATGGAAGAGTTATAAGCATCTCTTTTTGAGGTGCTGAAATGTTCTAAAATTAATTGCAGTGATGGTTGCACAACTCCGTGAATATATTACAAGTCAATGAATTATACATTTTAAATGGGTGAATCATGGTGTGTGAGTCATATCTCAATAAAATTGTTAAAAAAAATTAAAAGGTTTAGAAAACCATTGGGCCAGCATACAAAAACTATCAAAGTGTCACCTCAGTTAATCCTTGGAGCCCTGTGAGAGAGACCTCATATTTCCATTTTTTTGGATGAGAGAGCTGGGGCTCAGGGGTCAAGTTTTTGCTAAAGGTCACATAGCTGGAGAGCCACTGAGCTGGCCTTCACACCCAGCTGTTGGTTTTGGTTTCTACATCTTATCCCCAGGCCAAAATGCCTCGTGGTTGAGAGAAAGAGAAGCATGGGGCTGTGGCTTTGGGGGTCCTGAGGGCAGAGCCAAGGCCTCCCGCCTGGTGGGGGACAGCCAACCCCACCCGCATCCTGCCCCCCGGGCTCACCGTCCAGCTGGGTCTGGCTGTGGTGCTCCTGGCCGAAGGGCCCGTAGCCAGCCTCGGAGCGCGCCCGCACCTGGACCAGGTAGCTGGCTCCCCGCTTCAGTCCCCGCAGCTCTGCCCGGTTCTCCGATGTCTTCAGGAACCGCACGCTGCTGGGGCCCTCTGCGCCCTGTTCAGGAGAGGGGACTGGCCGTGAGCCAGGACCCCCAGATTCCACTGCTCTCTCTGCCTCCCCCTGCCCTGGGCCTCCATCCCTAGCATCTCTGTCCTGTTGAGTGGCAGGTGCGGCCTTTGTGCTCACTTATGTATGCACTGTGCCTTGTGCTTTGCATTAATTATATCATTTAATCCTTGTAGCGCTTCTGTGGGATAGATTCCATTATCCTAAGCATTTTTTGGGGGTGGGGGGGCCTCGCCGCGTGGCTTGCGGGATCTTAGTTCCCCGACCAGGGATCGAACCCATGCCCCCTGCAGTGGAAGCACAGAGTCTTAACCACTGGACCGCCAGGGAAGTCCTATCCTAAGCATTTTACAATGAGGATATTAAGCTCAGAGAGGCCAAGGGGTTGACACAAGGTCACTTAGCTAGTATGTGGCAGATGGCTGCAATTCAGGCGTCCTGGTCCCTGGAGCGGGTCGCGCTGCCCACCCCCACCCCTGGGGCGGGGCCTGGTCTCACCTTCTCGTGGTACTTGACCTCGTAGTCCAGCACTGCCCCGCTGGGTGCCCGGGGAACAGCCCATGCCAGGCTCAAGCTGCTGGGTGATGACCGAGTCACCCTGATGTCGGACACTGGGGGCGGCACTGCGAGAGACAGACACCTTGGGGCCCTTGATCGTGGCAGGTCTGTCTCTCATCTTTCCCAGCTCCTCCTCTACTGGCCACACTTGTCTCGGTCCCCCAGCTGTTTCCGGAATTCCTTCTGGCTCTCTCTGCCCTGCCCTGAACTCTCCAGTCCACCTTTGCATCCTTTTAATTCTCTTTCTGCCTCTTGCCCCAAAGGCCTTGACCCGCTATATTTCCTGGGGACCCCACTCCCCAGCTGCTGCCTTTTCCTCCTCAGGCCTTTAGACTGTCCATATCCCTCGCGAGCCTTTCCCACCAATGCCTCTCCCATCTGACCACAGGCTGCCCTCTGCCCCCAGTCCCCAGTCTCACCCTCACGGTCAGTGGTGACATTCACAGCCTCAAATGGAACTGGCCCGCTGGCTAAGGAGGACACCCCGTTCACGGCGGTGACCTCGAAGGTATAGGTGAAGTCAGGACGCAACCCACGAATGGCCACCCAGGGCTCCACCAGGTCCCGGGGGCCGGGGTCGAAGGTCAGGTCTCCCCCGCAGGGCGTGCAGGAGCCGCCGGGGCGGCACTCCCGGCACCGGAGCGCGTAGGTGAGGTCCTCTCGGCCTCCCGACTCGAGGGGGGCGCTCCATTCCAGGCGCAGGGAGGAGCCGTTCAGGCGGGGAACCACGCTTCTCGGGGCGGACGGAGGGGCTGCAGGAGACCAGGACGTCAGGCAGAGGCTGAGCAGACGGGCAGGGGACGGGCAGGCAGCCACACTGACGTCTTGTCTTGGCCGGGCACCAGGCCAGGGTCAAGAGGAGGAAGGTGTGGGAGGACGGGACTGGGGTCGGGGGTCCACCCCAGGGGTCACTGGCCACTTACTGGTACAGGGTGCACCTCGGGGGTCTGTGCGGGCCCGGAAGTACCCGATGCGACACTGGCAGACGGGTGAGCCAATGGTGTTGGAGTGGCTGTTGGCTGGGCAAGGCTGGCAGGACCCCTCCCCAGACAGGGGCTTGAAGGTGCCCTGAGCACAGGCTGCAAGAAAGCGTCCATCAGAAACTTGCATCAGAGACATTCAGCAGTAGGGTGGGGGCGAATGGGGACCAAAAAAGGACATTCGGCAGCTATTGAAGTTGCATGAGGTGCAAAACGGAGAGCAGGGAGGGAGGAGCTCAGAAACCTCGCCTCTAAGAGGAGGAGACCTCCCTCCAGACCAGGGGTCTGAACCCTGACGTGTACCCCCGGCCACTCCATGGCAGCCTGGCGAAACCCAGACCCCTGCTCAGAAGAATGATTTTAAATGCACACCACAAAATACACAGATTACCAAGAAAACCAAATAACTGAAAATACAGTGATCAAAACATGAAGAATCTTTGCAACACAGCAATGTGTGTGTTTCTCTACTAACAAGATACAGCGGCAAGGCTGACAGGCAAGGAAATACTGAAGTCACGATGAGCGAAAAACAACATTTTGCCATTCTTGCGTCATCTCTAATGGGCTGTGAAAACACCTAGGATTTGAATGGGGCCCAAGTCTCAGGTCCTGCTCCGACCGCTGGGCTGTGGCTGACACTCCGTAAGAGGAGTGGCCAATTTCAGGTAAAGATGAGTGCAAAGAAATGGTCATTTTTCTTCCCTTCCACCAAAGTTCACAGATCCCCTACATTCTATCTACAAAACCCAGGTTAAGAAACTCTGCTCTGGAGAAAAGGCTACGTGAGAATTCAATATCAGTAAATTAGATGAAACCATAATGAACAATACTACAGACCATGAAGGCTTTGTCCTCTGAGTCCAATAAGGTCCCCCAGCCCTGAGGACAGTCCCACAGCCCAGGAAGGAATTGGACATAGTTAGAAGGATGAGTGTGGAAATGATGGAGAGCTCAGAACTGTGCTGGGGGCTCTGAAAACACGCCCTCCAGTAACTGAGTGCCCAGGAGAATAAAGAACTTTTAGGGCTTCCCTGGTGGCGCAGTGGTTGAGAATCTGCCTGCCAATGCAGGGGACACGGGTTCGAGCCCTGGTCTGGGAAGATCCCACATGCCGCGGAGCAACTAGGCCCGTGAGCCACAACTACTGAGCCTGCGTGTCTGGAGCCTGTGCTCCGCAACAAGAGAGGCCGCGATAGTGAGAGGCCCGTGCACTGCAATGAAGAGTGGCCCCCGCTTGCCGCAACTAGAGAAAGCCCTCGCACAGAAACGAAGACCCAACACAGCCAAAAATAAATAAATAAATAAATAAAATAAAAAATAAGAAGTGGGTCCAAGAGCAGGGTACCAGCCAGCGCCTCCCGCAGAGATGGGCAAGCTTTGTGGGGGAAGTGCTGGTCCTCACCTCGGCACCTGGTATTCCCCTCGGCGGCCTCAAACCCTGGAGCGCAGCTGCAGCCCGTGACCGGCTGCTCAGCCCACTGGCCATCCTCCCGGCAGTAGAGGCTCGGGCTGGGGCCGGGGGCGGGCACGGCATCGGCCACGCAGCTCCCCGCCACGGGCACCACCAGCTCACGAGGCACGGTCTCCGGGAAGCGGGTGAGGTTCACGGTCAGCTGGGCGCACTTTTTATAGAAGAGGTGCAGGGACAGCAGGGCCATGCAGGCGCCCTGGTCCTGGAAGGCCAGATAGAAGCCAGCCTTGGTGAGCGGGCCCAGACGCAGCGTCTTGACGTTCACCTTCCCGGTGGCCTCGGCCCCGGGGCGCTTCCGGGTCAGGTGCTCAGCAGCCACTGTGTCCACCTGCCAGGTTGGGGAAGAGACTCACTGCCGCTGTCCTCCACTCCCCCAGGACCCCGCTGGACTGTCTTCTTCCCAGCTCACCCTCTCCCTGACCTGCCTGGCTCCTGTTCCAGAACCTTCTCTCCACCTTTCCCAACGTACGCTTTCCTGCAGGCCCCAACATTGTCCATTAACACCCGCCGAGCTCCTGTGATGCATCCAGCCTCTGTCCTGCACCCCCTTTCTGTGCATTCACTCATCCTACAGACACTTATCAACATCTACTCTGTGCCAGGCCCTGGACTCCACGCCAAGGAAACAGAAATGAAGGAAACGCTGATAAGCTAATGATAAATTAAAAGTACGATGAGTGCTACGGCAGGCGGGACCCCAGGGCAGGGCACATCAGCAAAGGCGTCCCAGGGGGCACCTCGGAACTGGAAGTTACAAGACGAGGAGTTGGGTGGGAAAGGCAAAGAGAAGGCATGCCAGGGTGAGGCATCAGCTGGTGCAAAGGCAGGGGGCTGTAAAGGGGCGAAGTGTACTCAGAGAGAGGAAGTGTAGGGGGGCCCCAGCACATGGAGTAGAGCGGCTGTTCCACCTAGCAGACCACCCTCTTCCCTCCTCAGACCCAGGCCTCCTGCTTCTAGCCCCCAGCACCTCTAGACCATAGGCCGGCCCCGGACCCCACCTTGGCCTGGGGCACCTGGGTACCTTGATGTAGGGGTTCTCCATCCAGGCTGGCGTGTGGGCCGTGGCCGTGTCCGCGTCGCTCTCGAAGTAGAAGACGGTGAAGGTCTCCTTGCAGGAGCGGCCAGCCCGCGGCAGGGAGAGGCACTCCAGCATGGTGAAGCGCAGCGTGGCGTACACGTGCACGGCGCCCCGGCGGGGCACCCAGCCCGTGCGCAGCCAGTGGGCCAGGCCCGGGGCCCGCTGCACGTCACACACCTCGTAGGTCCGAACGCTGTGCTGTTCCTCATCTAGGCCGCTCAGCTCCTCCCACTGCGGGGAGAAGGGTGGTCAGCCTGGGGGCTGCTAAGCGGGTGGGCGAAGGTCAGTGCCATAAAGCCACGAGGGGCTGGGGGGACCCCCGGAGAGCAAGGGCTCAGAGGATACCTGCTTCGGCTGCTGCGATGGCTGTGTGTGTGTGTGTGTGTGTGTGTGTGTGGTGTGTGTGTGGGTGTGTGTGTGTGTGTGTGTGTGGCCTGGGAAGCAGGAGCACAGGTGGCCCCCCTCCCTCGGTTTCCCTCCAAGCCCCAGCTCTTACCTGTCCCTCCACCTGAGGGAATGTCACCCACTTCAGATCGGCAGTTTCCAATTTTGTGTTCAGTAGGGTCTCTAAGACAGACAGACAGACAGAGTCAGTCAGCACTTGGGAGAGACACCAGGAAGCCCAGATCCCTGGGAGCTGAGACAGACAGACAGGCCGAGGAGGGGAGCAAGCCCTGCCCTCTGCCCCCCCAGCAAGCCCAGATTTCCAGCCTCTTTTCTGAGTGCCAGCCCCGCCCCTGACAGCTGACAGGCACGGAGCTGACCCTCGGGACTCCCAGATCTAGGCCTCTGTGAACTGCTGTGCCCCAGAGGAGAAGGGGAGACACAGATGCTGAAAGGGGAAAAAGGCAAACAGCTCAGAAAGGGCTAAACTAGAGCCCAGACCTGACCCTGACCCCGAGGTGGGGTACAGGGACACCCCTCCCGCCAGGGCCTGCCTCAGCCTCTGCAGTCCGTTCCCAAATCCAAAGGAGGTGCTGCCTCCATCCCCACAACTCTGCTCCTCTTCCAAGTCCCCAGCCCCCTTCAGACCAAACACCCCAGCCCTTCAGATCCTTGAAGGTGGTGCTGACCTCCTGAGGCCCAGCCCTGACCCCCCACTCCCTCCCCACCGGCTAGCTGCCCTCGGAGGAGGAAGTGCTGGAGGCCAGGATGCTTGGGTTCCTGCCCTTGGCCCCTGTCTGCAGAGGCCTCACATCTGGATTTGGTTATGGGAAGGAAAAGGGGAGGAGATTTTAGGAGTGTGTGTATGGGGGGGTGAGCACACCTGGCTCTGCTCTGGTCTCTCTCTGGGGAGGGGAGGGGCGGGGCTCTGGCGGAAGGTGGGGATTAGGAGAAACTGCACAGTACCCCGCCGCCCCCCCACCCACCCCCGGCTGAGGAGGGTGGAGGGAGGGCAGGGGAATCCTCTCGGAGATGTGTGGGTGGGGTGCTGCAGGACTGCCCTGAGAGGAGCCGAGAGGGGGCCCCCAGGGGAGCCAGCAGCACACCTGGGACCAGGGTCCCCCTCCCTGGTGGGAGCTGCAGGAGAGAAGGGAAGGCAGGTGGGTGGGGCAGCCTCCTCCCAGGGACCAGGTGATGTCCATGGAGGGCAAGGGGTCAGGCGGGACCCCGGCCAGGCAGCTGGGGGTGAGGCCTGGGCCCCCATGGATGGCGGGAGACAGCCCAGCACGCTGGGGACAGGATGCCCGGGTTCTGGGAAGGGGGTGGATAGAGGCTGCCGTCTCCACCCTCCATTGTTCCAGACTGGATAGTGTTTTCCTGTCTCCAATTTACACACTGTCTCTGTTTCAGGCTGTCCCGGGCGCTCTGAGCGGCTCACTTTCTCTCACCCTCTCTCCGTCTTGCCGGCCTCCCTCTCTCTTTGATCTGTCACTTCTTTTGCCTCTCACCTCTCTCTCCCGCTCTCCGTCCACCTCCATTTCTCTTTCTGATTGTCACTCTGCTTTCTGTCTCCCACCTTTCACCATCCCTGGGGCACAGAGCCTTGGATAAAAGACTGAACTCTTGTCTCAGTCTCCTCATCTGTAAAATGGGAGCAACAGTACATCCCACCCACAGGGTTGTTGGAACCGTGAAAACATAAAGCACTCAGCATGGGCCTCGGGCTCGGAAAGCACTTAGGTAACAGAAATTAGAAGTTACTCCCTGTTCCTCTTTGCATCTTTCTTTCCCTCTCACCACACGTCATCCCGACGGGTTTTCTCCCTGCTTTACCTTCCCCTCTTTCTCCCACAGTTCTTTCCCCATCTTTCCCCGAGCCCAGCAAGTCTCTCCTCTTCCCCCACACCCAGCCTTTGATCCCCAGCCCAGAGCAGCACTGCCCAGCCTGGGGGAGAGGGGTTTCTAACTGCCTTTGATTCCTCCTCCTCAGTAGCCCCCCATGGCCCACTCCCCAGAGACCCCTTTGATTCCAGGCAGTGAAGGAGGGGAAGGAGGCAGCTCATTGAAAGGAGATTAGGGCCATGGGAGGAGGGTTTATAGGGCTCTTGGCTCCCCCTCTAGGGGTTGGGGGGAGGGCAGAGACTCATGGATAAAGTAACATTTTGGCGCGGGGTGGGGGGAGATGCAGAAAAAATAGACGTTTAAGAGAGACAAGTAGACAGTAGTTAAGCTGAGTTCAGGGGACACGAGGGCTGTGTAGGTCAGTTTCTGCCGGCCTAGGGTTAGAGGAAAGGACTCTGGTGGGATTGGGGCAGGGTCTAGACAGCATTTAAAGGGCTGGGGTGCAGCTTGGGGAAACCAGGGAAGGGGCCTCCCTGGCGCAGGGGCCGTGGCTTTGGGAGAGATTTGGAGGTTTGGAGTGTGAGTGTGGAAGGTGGCCATCCCCACAGTGGTGTGTAGAATTGTAGGGTCAAGGTGTGAATGCTCCGGAATGGGGGGGCGGGGGTAGTTTTATGGCCTAGCACAAAGTTCTGCCTTGTCCTCTTGTTCTTCCAGAAATGTTTCCTCCTGTTTGGCAGAGGTGGGAGGAGGGACAGAAACTTTGGAGAGAGTTTTGAAGATTGGAGCAGAGAGAAAAGGAAAGGCTGCCAAGGGCGTCTGGAGTCAGGAGTAAGAGTGTGGGGAGCCGGGACCGGGGCATGTCCCGGGACGGAGCTCGCCTCCATCTCTTTCCCAAACAAAAGAAAACTCCACTCCCCGCTGGGCCGCCTCCTCCCCGCCCCCCTCCCGGGCTAGCACTATTGGTCCAGAGCGTTCGCTGTTGGGGTGCCGGGTTTGGGGGAGACAGATGTCGGCCCTTCCACCCCGAGGCCCATCTTCGGGGGGCCCCAGAAGTGGCGGGGTGACTCCAAGGAAACTCACCTTCTAAAGCGGCTACAAGCGAAGCCCAGCAGAGCAGAGCCCGGAGCTCCATGGCGCCGCCTCACTCTGGTTGGATCCGATCCGAGTTTGGGGGGCGCTAGCCCCCCCAGGTCTAAACCCCCCCCCGAGCGGGTGGACGTCGACTCCCCGCGCTGAACTCGGTCGGGGCCCTCAGCGCGGGCCCATGCGGGCGCGCCGGGCACCCGGTGGCGGCGCCCAGGTGTGGCCCCGCGTCCCAGCCGCGCGCGCAGACGGGAGGGCGGGGGGCGTCCTGGCAGCGGCCGCGCCGGGCGCGAGCAGAGCAAGACGTGGCTGGAATCGGTGTCCCTCCGGGGCCTCGGGGTCCCTCCCCCCCCCCCGGTGGCTGGGGGTGGGCCGGCCGCTCGCGGTCTCCCCCCCTCCCTGGAGTGGCGCTGCTCGCGCCGCCGGGCCGAGTGCGCTCCGCGCCGGCGGGGAGGGTGGGAGCGGAGCGGGGACGGGAGCGGGAGGGAGGGGACTGCGGCGCGGGGCCGAGCAGGCTGGGGCTGGGCCGGGCGGCGCCTGGCCGGGGAGGGAGGGGCGCGCGGGGAGCGGGGGGAGTTACCCCCCAGCCCGGGCTAGGCGAGGGGGCCGGGGCGTGCTGATTGGAGCGCGCGCTGCTGAATAATTCATGAGGGAAGCGGAGCGGGGCGTCGAGCTGAGCAGGTCGGGAAGTTGGGAGAAAGTTTGGAGAAGGGGGAGGGGCGGCGGGTGCGGAGCCCGGGGACCGCCCAGACCTGCCCCGTGGCCGTGCGCCCCTGATCCGGACCGCGCGTGTCGGGGCCAGAGCCCAGCGACCCCCGGGGCAGGTCCGAGCCCGGCAGACACCAGGGAGCAGAGAAACACACCCCCGCAGCATGGAGGGCCGCACGCTCGAAGCCCTATCCGATCTTCCTGCGGACTTCGGATTCTTCTCCTGGATTCACCCACCACCCCCTCGCTGGCGCAGGGGACCGTGTTTGGGGGAAATCTTTGAAGATGGAGGGTGGCCCAGCGGGCCCCAAGGCAGAGGTCTCAGCTTAGATACGCCTGGAGCGAACGTTCACACAATCATTCAACAAACATTAAGTATTGGGGACCTACTGTGCGCGCAACGCAGCGCTGAAAAATGTGCGGAGGAAGAGGGGCACCTGGGTTGAGATGGGGAGTATAGAAAATCGAGGAAGCAAGGGTAAATAAAAGGTAGTTGGGTCCGAGAGAGTGAGGAGTCCAGACGGATTCCCAAATCATCGTCCTCACTCTCACCGTCGCGATTAGGAGGGCTCCGCGACACCCTCAGTCCTGACCCCTGGGGCTCGGGCCGGGGCTGCTGCTGTCTGTCTTTCCTGAGGCTGTTTCCTGTCGGGCTCCTGGGGGCCCTCGGCATGGCTGGGAGGGCCTTTCCTCTCGTCGCCATCCACCCCCTACCAAATCTCATCAGTTAGAGGGGAGGGTCCAGGAAAGCAGCTCCTCCCAGAAGAGCTGGAAGGAAAGCGCTTAGACTCAGAAGGTATTTAAGGGGGGCCGAGCATAGAGGAGCTGAGCAGCTGAGAGAGGGAAAGAGGAGTCCTTGGTGCTTGGGGGGCTGCCAAGCCCCTCTAACACACAGCGAGGACAGCCAGGCCTGCAGTGACCTCTTGTCCCAGCGCACTTATCTCGCTGCCACAAGTGGTGCTCTCCACACCCCTGCCCTTCCTCGTAGCCCTGCCTGGGTCCTGCTCCGGGGTGGGGGGGGGGTCACAAGGGGCAGGAAACAGCCAGCTTGGCTGGAGCCAGGCAGACCAGGTCAGGGCTGGGAATTCCCTCCTCCCTCCCCGATCCAAGCCCAGTATCCCTTCTTATTCAGTTTCTCCTCCAGGTTATCTATCTCCTCCCGACGCACCTTCCCCTGCTCTCACTCTGCACTCATTCTCTAGCCTCTAAAAGTTATGATTCTGTCTCCTCCTGGGCCCTGCCCTCAACCCCCCCTCAGGCTCTTGGTTGCTTGAATTGTCTCCTTTGATGGGGAATGCAGTTCATCATCATGGTGGCGGGGGGGCGGGGGGGGGGTCGGTGCATGGCCTGAATGGAAGAGAAACCCAGGTGCACAGAGAAATGAGGCTGGGTGGAGCGAGGGGCTGATGAGACCGGAGGGGTGAAGAGATACAACATCTCACCGCAGATTCAAACCCTGTATTTCTGAGCCCCTGAGCACCAGGACTCCCTCAGCTAGAGCGAGCAAAGCACCACAGGTAAGAAAATACCCAGTTGATCCCATATCATAGGTCATCAGCCCCCATCCCCCAGCTGGTAATTCAGTTCCTAATACCTAGTGTATACCAATCAAGGAATGAATAAAATGAAACCTTTATTGAACATCTACTGTGTGCCAGGTGATCGCCATGCCAGTTTGCAAGATTTGTAAAACAGGGCTTCTCACCTCAAAGGTCTATACTCTGGTGGAAATCCCATTATTTCCCTCTTCCAGGGAGATGGTAGCTGAGATTTTTCACTCCTATCCTCAAAAATCATCCTCGGTCTCTCCTGGGGGTGTGAGGTCATTTCCTCCACCCTCGGACCACTTCGCAGGCAAGCTAATTCAGTATCCACTGAGTTTCATCACACAGGCGAGCGTCCGTGTCACTACCTGGTTTGATGCTTGCTCCACAGACCCAAACAAATCTCGAGCCCTCCTTCCTTCATTATTAGAGCACTTAGAGTACTTCACTGTCTTCCCAGCCCAAATATGAGGCTGTCATCCCTGTTCCCTGTCCGTGATCAATATATTGGTGTGGCAGTGCCTGTGTGGAGCACACCTCTCCCCCAGCAGCTGGTAGGGTTTTCTTTTTGCTATCCACCTGCTTACAGTTGTTTGGAGTGGGCTTGGAGTTCGGACTTTTTTCTGTACGTAATAAACAAACAACAAACAAATCATCCCTTTCACCATCAGTTGTAGAAATCGTCACTCCTTTTCCTATATCCCAGTCCCCCTTGTAAGGCCCACCTGACCCTGTCAAGTCTAGAGTTAAGTTTACCTGGGAGCTCAGCAAGTTTAAATTTAGGCACCCCTCACCTTCCAGGCTCCTCCCACCACCCTGGTTAATGAGTGCCATCAATTTAAACAGTTTTCAAGGTGACTCACAGTAGGAGAATGTTTGAAATGGCCCCAAATCTCACACCTCTTACACGAAAGGAATTTGATAGAGATTCTGACAGTACCAATAATAAGCTGTAAAGCTCAATGAGGTTTTTATAAACTCTCAACAATGAAAGAAAAAAAACTGAATCGGCCATACTAGAGAAAGACAGACAAAGAGAATAGAAAATAATATGATAAAATCATTATCGTATGAAGAGGTGGTCAAAGAGTTTGTATCTAAGAAACAGGACATGAAATTATTATAGCGATGTGTTGGCAGCTATTAACTACAAATATTACGGTGTTTTTCTAGATTTTGTAATATTTATGGTGTTTATCACGTTAACATTGCAACTGGTTGTGATTTCTCAATCTAAGTAAACATTAACTTTTACACCTAATTTTATATTTGTGGTTTTGTTTTTGTTTTCTTAAGGAGGGTTTCCCCAAATTGTAAAAACATCAGGACCGGGCTTCCCTGGTGGCGCAGTGGTTAAGAATCTGCCTGCCGATGCAGGGGACGTGGGTTCGAGCCCTGGTCCGGGAAGATCCCACTATGCCTCGGAGCAACTAAGCCCGTGCGCCACAACTACTGAGCCTGTGCTCCAGAGCCCGCGAGGCACAACTCCTGAAGCCCGGGCGCCTAGAGCCTGTGTTCTGCAACAAGAGAAGCCACCGCAATGAGAAGCCCGCGCACCGCAACAAAGACCCAATGCAGCCAAAAATAAATAAATTAAATAAATAAATTTAAAAAAGAAACAAAAAAACCCATCAGGACCCAAAAAACCTGAATCCACTGCTCTTATGACCACCACAAACCTTCCTGAACTCATCATATGCAAAGTTGTAATGGACACATGCCTTGATTAATTTATTAGTGATTGTATATTTGCTTGTATGTGGCTCTAAGCTTCATGAAAGCAGGTGCAACATACATTGTGTTCACTGCTTTAAGTCCCATGCAAGCCTTTCTCATAGTAAATGCTCGATAAATATTTGTGGACTATTTATCCCCTTATTGATTAGTCATTCTTTAATTTACTCAGCAATAATTTTTTATATATATATATATATATATATATACACACATATATACATATGGGGCTTTTTTTGGCCGTGCCGCAAGGCATGTGGGATCTTAGTTCCCTGACCAGGGATCGAACCCGTGCCCCTCTGAAGTGGAAGTGCAGAGTCTCAACCACTGGATTGCCAGGGAAGTGCCCCAATATACTTTTTGAAGAATTACTATGAACCAGGCCTGGAAACACAAAGTTATCCTCTACCTTCTAGGACTTGACAGCCCAGGGGTAGAAACTGCCATAAAACCTCAACAGAACATAGGAGGCTATGTGTTGAGCATAAAGGGTGGCAGGCAGAGGGTCCTATGGGATCACAGAGGAAGCACAGGAATCCAGCCTGCAGGTTCAAGGTGAGCTTTCTGGAGAAGACGAAGCTATCTGAATGAGTCCTAGAGGAGATTGGTGGGAAAGGTTGCTTTCAAGGCAGAAGGAACAGCAAGTACAAAAGCATGGATGCAGTGAGATTGTCCTCAAGCTGCCAGCGTTCACATCGCCAGGGTGTGGAGCGCAAGGATAGTGACAGTGGATGAGCTGGACACCTAAAACCGAAGGGTTTTTGGCAAAGAAGCAACATCGTCAGATTTGTTCCCACTTGTACAATTTTGGAGAATAGGTTGAAAGTGATCAAGGTTGAAGGCAGAGAAATCAAATGCAGTTCTCCAAATGACAGTGAGGGCTTGAACTGACATGGATGAGTGGGGGGTGGCGGGGGAGGATTCAAAAGATGTCAAGGAGCTAGAGTGGGCAGGACGTGGAGCCTGGCTGGGAGGGTGAGGGATTGGGCAGCTTGGTAGGAGCTAGTGAAACGGGGAGGAAGATGATGGGCATGTTGCATTTCAGATCCCTGTTGTACCATCCAGGCGGGGCCAGAAGTGAGCTAGATCTGAGCTCAATGGGTCTGCAGCTCAGAGACAGGTTTTTGGCTGGAGATACCAGTTTGGGAGTTATTGGCATACGATGGCAATGGAAACTGCGGGGAGTGGGAATAGGGGTGTGGAGGAGGCTGTAGAGATTGGGAAGACTGAGGAAAGCTTTACTACTTCACCTTTTTTTTTTCCTAAACAAGCATTATCGAATTTAAATCATCACAGGAACCCCGTTAGAGGATGGGCATTATTATGATATCCACTTTAAAAATGAGACAGGCTCGGAAGGTTAAGTGACCTGTGCAATGCACTCAGCTAGTAGCCAGCAGGTGGGCCTGACACCGCACTCAGCATACAGGACAGCCTTCCAGCCCCACCTCCAAGGACCTGTAGGACACACGTGTCCTTTTCCTCCTTCCTCTCTCACCCAGGCCAGGCTGAGGGCACTTCCCTCCCTCAGCCTTGGACCCTTTCTCTTGTGGAGCCCCTACTTCCCACTAGACATTAAAGGGGTGTGATTTAGCCCCTAACATTCACCAGAGCCTGGCCCAGCCAGCCCCCAATCTTGGTGCTGGGGAAGAGGAAGGGACCCTGAGCACTGATGGAGTGGCAGGGGACTGAAACAGCCAGGACCGGGAGCAAGCAGCAGTGCGAGCGGATAAGAAGGAGCGCAGGGGAAGGGCAGAGCTCACCACAGAGGCCAAAGCTACCAGAAGGCAAGGAGGTAGAGAGAACGGAGGCAAGGGGGCTGGGGACCAGAGCTTAAAGGGAGGGCTGGGGGTGGGTAGTGCGGGGTGGGGGGGGGAGTCGGGGAGAGGTAATGGGAGGCTCATTGTCCCAGCAGGGGGAAGTCTTTTGTTTCCTCTCTTCCCTTGGCAGCCTGACAGGATATGAGGCCAAGCCCCCCCCCCTCCATGCCAGCATCCCCCCACCCACTGGACAGGGCCCTTCCCTTACCATTGTATCCTTGACAGGGATGGGGGCAGGGGGCAATGGCTCTAGGTGGGAATACAAGGACTGTTCGTGGCTGGGGGCTAGGCTACCGAGGTCCTGAAGGGACCAGAAGCCCCCGGGCTGGTTCGTGGAGCTTGGCAGGGAAAGCTCCGTGCCTGGGGAGGAGCAGGAAGCCAGGCCAGGGTGGGGCCTGCACCGAGGGTAGCAGGTCGGGCCAGGGGGCGGCAGGCTGGGCCCAGAGGAGATGACGCAGCCCTTCAGGCCTCTCCCAGCCCCCACCATTCCAGCGTGGGGGCCTGAGAGCTCACCTGAAATCCAGTGTTGACATCCCCCCCACTAGGGCGGTTGGGATCTGGTAGAGCCCGGCGAACTCTGGGGTCCGGCCTGGGCCCTCCACCGCCGCTTTCCTGTACTCCCTCCCTCCCTCCCCAGGATCCAGGAGTCTGGCCTCCCGCTGCGGTCCTCCAGGAACCCTGGAATTTCATCCATCCCCTCCTCTCCCTCCTGGGTCATTTTGCTCCATCAGCTGTTCCTGCAGGAAGGGCGCCCTGCTCAGCCTCGCCTCTCTTCCCGAGCCTTTTGTTTGCTGGGTCTGCAGGAAACTGTAGGGGCGGTGGCCAAGGGCTCATCTGCCCCTGGGGCCTGAGGGAGGGTGGGGGGGGGGGCCCGGATTCACGAGACTTAATCCTGGGGAGCTCACGGCGGGGGTAGGGAAGCTCGATCTTCGGGGAATTAGCATTTAGGGCCTGAACTCGGAGTTGGGGCACCCGGGGGCGGCGATTGGACGTCCTATCTCCGAGGGGCGGTCCGGGTGTGTGTTCGGGGATTCCTAGAACTGGAGGCTGGAGGGACACCCCGAGGTGACCTAATAGGTGGGAGCCAACACGAGGGGAGAAAAATCTAGATACTGAATCCCACAACCTCGTCCTACACGCCTCGGATCCCGGGAATCCCAAGCGGTGGGGAGACGGTAGGCAGGTCAGACCGAGCAGTTTCTGAGGACTAGCTAATTCCTTTTTCTTTAAAAAATGGTGGGGAGGAGGACCAGCACGTAGCCTATGAATTCACGCCTTCCCAGGACGCACCCGCAGACTAGGCGGCGGCGCGGACGCTCTAGCAAGCTGGCGCCCTCTCTTTGTTTGCCCTCTCCCTGAGGCCACCCTGGGCGCCGCCATATTCCCTTCCCAGCGGGCGGGGCGGGGCCAATGCAGTCACGTGAGGAGCAAGCCCTCAGGTCCGCGATGGTTCCCAGAACCGTCAGGGAATGGTTCCTGAGGTCCACTCGAGTGCCAGGAGCTGTTAGAAGTACCGGAGCTAGAGCAGCGAAGAAAAGACAAGTTCCTGTTTCGTGGAGCTTAACTTTCTGTTGGGAATAGACAGTCAATGAACAAGATACACAAGTAAACGACATGTATTAGTGTTAAGCGCTATGGAGAAAAAAAATAGGAAAGTGGGATGGGAAGGAAGGTGTAGTTCAATTTTAAATGGGACTGGCGGAGAAGATTTCACTATGAAGATAATATGTGAGTTCAGAAGACAAAGGAGGCTCATGCCCTGGGTGCCCACAGGGCGTTCTTGGGAACAGCCCAGAGGTCGTTGTGGGGTGAGATCAGGAGATGAGAGGTGAGGGCAGGATGCATATCGGGTAGGGCTTCATGGGTAGGGTGCCCATATAATATATAGACCACTCTGGGTCACTTCTGAGCGAAGGATATGCTGTTAATACTTATGCTAGAGCAACAGGCACAAACTGGTAGTTGGATTGTAGTCGGTGAATCAGAAGGTAAGTATGGTTACCTTAAGGGACTTTGATTTTTACTCTGAGGAAAATGGGAAACCACTGGACAGTTTTGAAAAGAGAAGTGTCATGAATGGATACTTGCTTTAATAGCATCCCTCTAATCTGTTGAGAATAGAATGTAGGGGCCAGGGCAGAAGCAGGCACACCAGTCAGGGGGCCACCAGTCAGGGAGCTGTTGCAGTAATGCAGGCAAGAGATGATGGTGGGGACTTCCCTGGTGGCGCAGTGGTTAAGAATCTGCCTGCCAGTGCGGGGGACACGGGTTCGAGCCCTGGCCCGGGAAGATCCCACATGCTGCGGAGCAGCTAAGCCTCTGCGCCGCAACTGCTGAGCAACCCCCGCTCGCCACAACTAGAGAAAGCCTGCACACAGCAATGAAGACCCAATGCAGCCAAAAATAAATAAATAAAAATAAACTTATTTAAAAAAAAAGAGATGATGGTGACTTGGACTAGGGTGGTAAATTGGGGTTGGATACTGGTTGTATTTTAAAAGCAGAGGCCAGGGCTTCCCTGGTGGCGCAGTGGTTGAGAGTCTGCCTGCCAGTGCAGGGGACACGGGTTCGAGCCCTGGTCTGGGAAGATCCCACATGCCGCGGAGCAACTAGGCCCGTGAGCCACAATTACTGAGCCTGCACGTCTGGAGCCTGTGCTCCGCAACAAGAGAGGCCGCGATAATGAGAGGCCTGTGCACCGCGATGAAGAGTGTCCCCCGCTTGCCGCAACTAGAGAAAGCCCTCGCACAGAAACGAAGACCCAACACAGCCATAAATAAAAAAAAAAAAAAAAAAAAAAAAAGTAGAGGCCAAAGGAATTTCTGATGGGTTGCATGTGGGGTGTGAGAGAGAGTATTCAAGCACAACCCCAAGGTTTTTGACCTAAGCAACTGGGCAAGTGGGACAAGCACAAGAGGAGTAGGTTGTGGGGGTGTGTTCAGGCGTTGGATTTTGGATATGCCAAGTTTGAGTTGCCCGTTTGATGTCCAAGCAGAGATGTTAGTATGTTCTTGGAAGTCTGAAGTTCAGAGTAGAGATCTGGGCTGTAGATACACCCTTGAGGCACTGTTATAGAGATGGTATTTAAAACTAGGGGATTGGATGAGATCACCAAGAGAGTGGGTGTAAGTGCTGAAAAGATGTCTGTGGACTGAGCTTCCAGTGCTCAGTGGAGCCTCCAGTCTACAGTGGCCTCTTGGCTCTTCCTCCAACACCTAGCAGTGCTCCAGAGTTGAGACAAGAGATGAGGAAGAACCAGCAAAGGAGACTGAACGGGAGGATAGTTGCATTTACCAGGGCTGTGATTTTGCCAGGAGGTGTAATAAAGTGAGAGAGGGGCAAGGGAGTGCTTTTCACTGACCGTGAACTTTAAGCTGGGTAAGAAGGGAAGTGAGTGGGGGACAGTGGGCAGAGGGCAGGATCAATGGATTGAGGGTCCGGTGAGGTGGAGGAGTGTTCAGGTCAGGGCATGACAAAGACCCTCCCCTTGACCAAACTTCAGTCAGGTTCCCCTGAACCTTCTTCTGGACTAGGCCTCGACCTTGGCCCCCATCCTTGCTGGGCCTTCCTAGCTCAGTTTAGAGAGAATCCACCCACCCTTCATATCTGATCACCCTGGCCTGCCTTCAGCAAGGATCCTGTTAAGTCCCTTTAGCTAGAATCCCCCGATGCTTGGTGTTTCCTCCTAGTAATTTTCCATTCACTGACCCCCTCATTCTGCTTGTTGGCTCTAAATCCCCAGCTGATTTTGCTGTATTTGGAGTTGAGCCCGTTCTCTCTCCCCTATTGTGAGTCTTGACACCTATTGCAATAGCTCTGAATAAAGTCTTCTTTACTGTTTTAGCAAGTGTCAGATTATTTTTTTTCCTCAACAGGCATAACTAGAAGTGGTGAATGAAAAGAGGAAAGGGTACATTACTGGTAATGACAATGTCTAGGCATCACCATTGGGTGGGATGGAGGGTGAGATCTATGCAGAAGTGGAGTTTAAGCACCTGCCAGCCCAGGGTGTTGGAAGTCTCATCCACGTGGATGTTGAAATCACCAAAAATTGTGACAGGAGGGATGTTGGAGAGACCCAGGAGCCAAGCTCCGTGTTGTGGGTAGCAGAGATGACCACTGAAAATGCCACAGTTTAACTGCTCATGAGACCTCTCCCTGGCAAAGCCACATTTGTTCTGCTTTGAGCCCCTTCCTCTCCTAGGGAAAGGTTGCAGATAATTTACAGCCCAAGGCCAGTGGCAGGAAAAGCGGTGTTCATTTCCTGAGGCTCAAATGACAGTGTAACCATGAAGGACTCTATAAAGTTAGGAAATTATTACTGAAGTTCTCCAAGCTTCAATTTGCTAACGTGAAAAATGGAAATCATAGCGGGATCTACCTCACAAAGTGATTATGCATATTTCATGTAGTACCGTATGCAAATAAGTTATTGAACATTTCGGTATTGTTCTCAAGTGCCTATTAGTTTACTGAACACTCACAGCAACCTTAACCGGGAGGGTCTAGCTAATCCCCATTTTACAGATGAGGAAACGTTGCCAGGTGGTGCTGACGTTGATGGCACCTGTAAAGAGTGAGGAGTGGGTCCTAACTCTCAGAGGTTCAAAAGTCTGGAGGGGACAACCTTGCGGGGAGGCACGAAAGCGGGCGGGGGACCAGGCCGACCTACGGCGGCTTGCTCCTCCAGGGCTCGCCCGGATCGGCGGCCAATGGCTCCCTCTGGTGGCGGAAGAGAGGAGAGCAGCCAGTGGGCTGGACAGGGCGCGAGGGGAGGGCGCCGCAGGGGCAAGGGCTGAGGCCAGGACCTGGTGGGCTTTGCAAGGATCCGAGAGGCTGGAGGAGTAGGACCCCGGAAGGCGTGGGCCGACAGGGCCCCGCGTTCCGGGTGGCGCACCTGGGCCAGGTGTTGTGGCTCCGCCCACCTGCCGGAGGCCTTTCGCCGTCACGACACGCCCCTTTCAGCATTGTCTCCTCCGGGCGCCTCCGAGCTCCGAGTGGGGTCCCACCCGCGCGGCGGGCGCCTGTTTGCACCAGGGTGATAGGCGCAGTGGGAGCCGTGGCCCACACCCTGCCGGAGACGCACGTTTGAGTGGCGACCCGGGGCAGCACCCGGGTCGCACGTGGGGCGGGAGCCGCGTAGGCAGCGGGAGCCGGGCGGGGCGGGGCTTCCCCGGGCTCGCCCACGGGGCGGGGCCGGGCCTGGGGACCAATGGGGCGCGTGTGTGCTGGGGGTGGGTCAGGCTCCGGGCCTGGCATCCCGGTAGCCACAGCTGTCTTTTCCGGCACCCGCGCCCCCTCCGCGAGTAGCGGACCCTCCGGCTCTCGGGGATCACCCCCGAGCGGCTGCGTCCTCCGGTGGGTAAGTGAGCGCCCTGCCACACCCGGGCGGTGAGGGTGCGCCTGGCCGGGGAGGAGCGAATCTCGGCCCCCTCCAACCCGCCCGGGGAGAAAGTGGGCAGGAACCGGTGCGGGGAGGAGGACCACCTTGTGTCGCCGGGCGGTGTTTTTGTTCTGGTCGTCGAGGAGTTGTTGGGGCGGTAGAGTCTGGGGGACGCCTGTGTGGGTGGGAGGAATCTGGTGAGATTCAGGAAAGAGGAGGCTGTCTGAGATGGGTTGAGGAAGAGTGTTGATGGAGGGTGGGGCTTTGGAAGATTCGGAAGTTTCTTATCGCCCGGGGATGAGGTGATTGCATGGAGGATCTTGGGGGGCGGCTCAGGACTCCGGAGGAGGGGGTGAGGAGGGCCTCCTGCCCATCACTCACTTCCCTTTTGGGGGATCTGCTTCCTCTTGTGCTGCTAGTTAAGAAGGTGGAGGATCTTTGCACCTTTCCAGAGCCACTGCCATCCCTAGTCTCAGGGATACGGGGGAAGGGGTGGCCTCAGGAGCTGGGAGGGGCCATGGTACCCACTGCTGAGGCTTAAGAGTCTGCCATTGTTGGGGCAGTGGCCGGGACCTGTCTACCCTCCACTAACTCTTTGAGTTGTTGGTGAACGTGAGTGTGTCTGTGTGTGTGTTTCCTTTCGGGGGAAGCTTCTGGGTGTTTGGTTAGAGGTGTTTTGTGGGGGGCTCCACCGAGCTGCCTTCCACTCAGCAAACTCTTTGCAGGCTTCATAACCCATTGGCAGCTTCCTCTGCCCGCTGTCGACCATGGCCAATGAGAACTCTCCTCTGCTGGCCTACCGGCTCCTGGGGGAGGAGGGGGTTTCCTTCCCTGCCAATGGGGCCGGGGGTCCTGGAGGGGCGTCTGCCCGGAAGCTGTCCACCTTCCTGGGTGTGGTGGTACCCACGGTCCTGTCCATGTTCAGTATAGTTGTCTTCTTGAGGATTGGTGAGTGGCAGGGGTTTACTTGGGGGTGCAGTGGGGCGGGACTGGGATGAGGTTGGGGAAGGGCCCTGGGAGAAATGGGCGGATGAAGGGCTTGGGGTGGGGTGGGGGGTGCGATGGGTGTGCCGCCATCTCACCTGCTTTGTCACTCCTGTCCCAGGGTTCGTGGTGGGCCATGCTGGGCTGCTGCAGGCTTTGGCCATGCTCCTGGTTGCCTACTTCATCCTGGCACTCACTGTCCTCTCCGTCTGTGCCATCGCTACCAATGGAGCTGTGCGAGGGGGCGGAGCCTACTGTATCCTCCAACGTCAGTGGACAGGGGTCTGGGCTCTTCTGTCTTATAGTGGGGAGGAGAGGGCCCCTCCCTGCATCCCCTGGTGGGGTAGGACAAGAGGGGACAAGTTCTAATGAATGTCCAGCAGACGGGTTGGTATGGGGAAGGTGACAAACACGACCTGACACGTTAGTGCCACTTTCCAGTTCACCAGGTGTCTTCCCAGCTGCCATTTTGGTTCTAATCGACAGTCCTGTCAGTTAGGTAGTATTCATCTTATGGACGAGGAAATTCAAGAGCATTAGTGACTTGGGCAGAGCCACGTGGCTTGGGAGTGGCTGCAGTGGGACACACTGCCTCTGGGAACAGTCCCGTGTGTTCAGGGAGGTGAGGCCTGGAGGGCCAGCTGCACGGTGCTTTGTGCCCGGGCCCTTCCTCACACTCCGGTTTCTTTTCCCTTAACGCTCACCCCCTGCTTCCACTTTCAGTCATGATCAGTCGGACCCTGGGGCCTGAGGTCGGGGGCAGCATCGGCCTCATGTTCTACTTGGCTAACGTCTGTGGCTGTGCCGTCTCCCTGCTGGGGCTGGTGGAGGCCATGCTTGATGTCTTCGGGGCTGGTCTGTGCTCCCCACCCTGATCTGGGCAGCTCTGAGGATTTGCCGGGTCTGGGATTCTGGGATCATGGCAGGGAGAGAAGCCCTCTCCAGGAGAGATGCATAGCGGTCCTTTAGCTCAACTTTCTTGAGCTCCTGCTGTGTGCCCAGCCTCGTGCAGACATCCAGACATCCGAGAGGATGTCCTGGCCCGTGAGGAGCTTCCCATCTAGTCAGGGAGGCCAGATTAACACTCCTAAAATTGACAGAGCAAGATTGGTGGTACCCACCAGGCAGGGCTAGGATGCTGGGGTACAGTTGGGTGGGGGAGTGGAAAAGATGGCCTCTCTGAGGACAGGTGGGCCAAAGATGGGGTCTCTTCCTGCTTTGAGTCATGGTTGGGGTCCCTCCTTGGGGGTCTGGCTTTCTAACTCTGTTCCTTCCTCTCTACAGATGCCACGGGTTCCAGCGGGCTCCGCGTCCTACCCCAGGGCTACGGCTGGAACCTGCTCTACGGCTCCTTGCTGCTGGGCCTGGTGGGCGGGGTCTGCACCCTGGGGGCCGGCCTCTATGCGCGCGCCTCCTTCCTCACATTCCTGCTGGTCTCCGGTTCCCTGGCCTCTGTGCTGGTCAGCTTTGTGGCTGTGAGGCCCAGGGACATCCCCTTGACCCCTAGGCCTGGCCCCAACGGCTCCTCCCTGCCGCCCCAGGTTGGCCACTTCACCGGCTTCAACAGCAGCACCCTGAAGGCCAATCTGGGCGGTGAGCTGGATGCAGGAGCCCTGGGGTTCTCAGGGTGAGGGGCGGGCGTGTGTGTGTGGGGGGCTTGGAAACCCTGGATGAGAAGAGATGTCAGAGAAAATCAGGGGCGGGTGGTCTGGACCTGGAGCAGTACAGGTTGATTAAGATCTGTTGGGCGTGTATTGGCCGCTGTCTGTTTGACCCAGCTGGGCACGAGCGTGACCACAAGACAGTCCCTACCTTAGAGGAACTTGTTTAGTTGGAGAGATAAGATGTATATTCAGGAAACAAATTGCATAATAGGACCGAGTGTGATTCAAGTAGACAAGAAGCACAGAGGAGTCCAGAGGAGGGAGACCTGGGTATGGGCCGGGGAGGGCGCGAGCTGGTGGAGCTAGAGGTGGCGTGAGCGGGGTTGGGAAATTCAGATAGGAGGTGGAGGGAAGGCGTCTTAGGAAAGAGCGTGGATGAAGGCCTGGAGGGAGGAACGGAGGAGCATGGGGAGAAGGTGGTGATGAGGTCAGCTGAGCCAGAGCCAGAGACGGGTCAGGGCTGGGGTCTTGGTGAGTTGGTGAGGGTGGTGGGCAGGCAGTGGGGGGGAGGTTTAGCACGTGAGGAGAGGGTAGCAGGGCCAAAACGCCCAGATCCCTAGGACGGATGCTGATCCCCTCTCCTCCCTGGGAACGATTCCCGTCTCCTCAGCTGGCTACGCCAAGGACTACACCACGGGGGCCACGATGACCTTTGCTAGCGTCTTTGCCGTCCTTTTTAACGGTTGCACAGGCATCATGGCCGGGGCCAACATGTCAGGTGAGAGTCCTGGGGGGAGGGGGGCTGCCTTGCCGCCTTGTGCCCCTACAGGGCACTAAGGGTTCAGGGATACAGGGCACGGTGGGGGGTTGACCTCCCTCCCTCTGCTCCCTGCCCTCCAGGGGAGCTGAAAGATCCCAGCCGGGCCATTCCTCTGGGCACGATTGTTGCTGTTGCCTATACTTTCTTCATCTACATCCTGCTTTTCTTCCTCTCCAGCTTCACCTGTGACAGGTGCCTGGGGAGGGGGTGAGCCTGGTCCTTGAGGGGGTGGAGTGGAGGTGTTGTCACACCTGGATCACCAAGGGAAGCACGGGCCGGGGCAGGGGGTGGGGGGCAGATACCCAAGTTGTTGGGGGGTGTGGAGAAAATGGGGACTGTTCCTCCCACTGGGAGAGAGTTAGAGCTGCTGCCCCGGATGCGGAGGGCTGGCTACATGGTAACAGCCAACCCGAAGCCAGCATTTGCTTTGTGCCTGGTACTATTGTAAGTACTTGGTTTGGGGGTGGGGTGGGGAACAGCTTTCTAGTCAATTTGTATTTCCATAAATATTTGGCTTCTTGTGCACATACTGTTGGGAATGTCCACCCTGTGATTAAATCCAAAGCAGCCCAACGACAACCAGTGAATGCCAAGTCTAACCCCTGGGCTCACTTGATCTATTAATACGGTCCTTGAGATCAGGGCTGGGGTCAGTTCAGAATACCCAGCGCTTAACCTCAGCCAGTGTTGGGAGAGCTGTTCTCACCAGGCCCCTGGGATGGATGCACATTTATTATCTGCATCCTCCTCCTTTCCTTCCTGTAGGATCCTGCTGCAGGAGGACTACGGGTTCTTCCAAGCCATCAGCCTGTGGTCCCCGCTGGTGCTGACCGGTATCTACGCCACATCGCTCTCAGCCTCCATGAGCTCCCTCATCGGCGCCTCCCGCATCCTCCACGCCCTGGCCCAGGACAACCTCTTTGGTGTGCTGTCCCCTGCCTCATGCCCGGCTCTGAGCGCACCCTCCCGTGTCTGTCTCGGTCCCCCCCTTGGCCCAGGCTGATATGTCTGCTGCATTTCCGTTTGCACAGGAGTGATCCTGGCGCCGGCTAAGGTTGTATCCCAAGGGGGGAACCCCTGGGGAGCCGTGCTCTATTCTTGGGGCCTAGTGCAGGTAAGCTTTCCTCTTCAAGCTGCCCTCACCCTCACCGTAAGCCCCCCCTGGTTACACTTGCGGGACCAGGAAGGGTCAGACGCGCACTGGGAGACGTGCCTGAAAAGGCAGGATGTGTTGGCGTTGGACGGGGAGCGGGGCGCGTGGATGAACGCCCAGCCTCTTGGTCCTTGTCCAGCTGGTGCTCCTGGCTGGGAAGCTGAACACGCTGGCCGCTGTGGTCACTGTCTTCTACTTGGTGGCCTATGCTGCCGTGGACCTGTCCTGCCTGAGCCTCGAGTGGGCCTCGGCCCCCAACTTCCGGTGAGCGAAGGAGATGCCTGTGTCCTCAGAGAAAGGGAGGGAGGAATGGGAAGGCCTGGGACCAAGCGGGGAGAGGCTGCGGATGGAGTGGAGTGGCTCGCTGTCGGGGCAGCCCTGAGCGTCCTTCCTTCTCTGTCGGCCCCCAGCCCCACCTTCAGCCTCTTCTCCTGGCACACCTGCTTGCTGGGGGTGGCCTCCTGCCTGCTCATGATGTTCCTCATCAGCCCCGGGGCCGCTGGCGGCTCCCTGCTTCTCATGGGCCTGCTTTCTGCCCTGCTCACGGCTCGAGGAGGCCCCAGCAGCTGGGGTTACGTCAGCCAGGCCCTGCTTTTCCATCAGGTCGGGGGAGCTTGGGGGGAGGGGAGGGGGAGGGGAGGGGATGGGACGGGAACGCCCATGCCCGGAGGAGGCCTCCTCTTCCCCAGGCTGCCTGCGCTGGTTCCGGCCCAGGTGGTGAATGGGGGCTGCGTCCCGGAGCCCTTCCTCCTGTCACCTCACCTGGTCCCCAGGTGCGGAAGTACCTGCTCCGGCTGGACGTCCGGAAGGACCACGTGAAGTTCTGGCGGCCGCAGCTGCTGCTGCTGGTGGGGAACCCCCGGGGCGCGCTGCCTCTGCTGCGGTTGGCCAACCAGCTCAAGAAAGGGGGCCTCTATGTGCTGGGCCATGTCACCCTGGGAGACCTCGGTCAGTGCCTCCACTCACCCCTCCGCCCCGACCTCTCTCTCCCTCCCATTCCCAGAAGCTCTTTGTGTTCTTTGTGCCCCAGAGGCCTCGTGCTTCTTCCCAGATGACCCTCCCTACCAGCCATACCCCTGCCCAGACCTTTCTTTTCTGCCCACGTGGACTTGGACTCTAGGAGAAAGTACGTGAATCTGGCCCACATGGGCTGCCTGCCTCCTCCGCAGACTCCCTGCCCTCGGACCCCGTGCAGCCGCAGTACGGGGCGTGGCTGAGCCTGGTGGACCGGGCCCAAGTGAAGGCCTTCGTGGACCTCACCCTCTCGCCCTCCGTGCGCCAGGGGGCTCAGCACCTGCTGCGGATCTCAGGTCTTGGTGAGCTGCTCCTCTCCGGGTGCCCTCGGCCCCCCACTCCGTGGCCCCTCTCAATCTCTGCTCCCCTCCCCCAGAGAGTCAACCACAGATTGCAAACTCCAAAAGGAACCCACAGTCTAGTGCAGACAGGACTTGGTTCTCAAAGATAAAAGACAGTGTGTGATAAGGTCTCCGAGGTGACGCCTTAAGGACTAGAGATGGAACAACACCGTTTGTCTGTTTTCTTTCTGACCCATGCTTGGGGCACAGGCTCTGAAGAACATGTTGTCTTTTAGGGGGCAGTGGGAGGAGTATTTGAGGTGGGGCTGCCCCATCAAATCTAGGGTAGATGCTTTCTAACCACCAGAGTTCAGAGAGAGGAAGACCACTGTCACCGATGTGGCCGGCAAAGGTTTTGTGATGAGGTGGTATCTCAGCTGGGCCTTGAGAGGAGCAGAGAAGTACGGAGTGGTTAACGTGGCCCCCAGAGACTACAAAGGATGCCAGGGGTGTGTGGGTCTGATGCTGTCGCACGGAGTGGAACAGTACGAGCTCCGTGACTGCATCTTTATGCCAAGGCCTCCAGCCCAGCTCCCCAACTTCCTCCAAATTCCTGCTCAGTGCCTCCATCTTTCTCAACCCCGGGACTGGCGTCTGTGCCCTCTCTGAGCGCATGTTTCCTGCTCCACTTACAATCTGGCTAAAGTTCAAGTGTTGGACATTGCCCTGGTCGGTGTCAATCAGAACCCTGGAAAATGCTCAGGAGGGGGTGTGACTAGTTTAATTTGCAAGATCAGCTGGAGTTCCCACCTGCCAAGGTGTTTTAGGGGTGTTATCAAGCATTGTTAGCTAGAACCTGGAGCATCTGAGGGCTTGTCTCTCCTCAGCCCCACCTTTTGTTGGGGAGAGACCCTTGGTCTCTGGACCAAGAGACCACTCCTTTCACGCAATTCATCCTGCAGAAAATGATTCAAATGAAAAGGAAAAGGTTTCCTTTAAGTGGTCAGTCCCCCAGCGTGGAGAATTTGATTTACTGGCAGATTTTGAGTACACCTTTTGTCCCGTGAGAAGGGGTCTTAGAGGAGGTCTGAGTCTTCCTGTAAACTCAGCCCTGGTACAGTGGAAATTATCTGATTCCATATTCGTTGTTCAGATGCTAAAACCCAGGAGCTGTCAGCAGGGACTGGGGGCTTTGTGGTTGGTGCACCACCGGCTTAGTGGCTCAGAGAATGGGCTCTGGTGCTGGGTACATCGTGTTCACTTGCTGGCCCCAGTGTCTATCAGCCATGAGCCTTTGGGCAAGTGACTTCAGCTCTCTGGGTCTCAGGTTCCTTATCTGTAAAAGGGGGTGAGTAATAGTTCCTACCTCATACTGTTGCTTCAAGGATCAGATGAGTTAAAACACAGAGTGCTTTCAACGGGATGGGGGCTCCAGTCAGCGTGCAGACGGTGGCTCACAGGGGACAGTGCTTTGGACACGCTGTCGTTAGGGCTTTGCAGTCACAGAAACAGATTGTGCAGCCCCAGCCCTGAGTTCTCATCCTCCCCTAGCAGGGTCTGAGCGCTGTTTCCCTGGGGATTGAGGCCATGCGCTTGACTAATCAGGGGGTCCCATCTGCCAGTGGAGTCAGACTCGTATCTCCTATCATGAAAAAGGTGTTGAAGCCCAGAGTGAATACATCCTACTGCCCCGGAACGGAAGTGCTTCTTAGTTACAAGAATCCTAAGGCGAACTTTGCCTATTTAAATGGGGGCGATTAGTCATGGAGATAAATCAAATAAATGCATGTGAAAGTGTTTGGGAAAACTAAAAGTCATTATGCAGATGTGCATAATGTTGCCTTAAGAGGCCAAGCACAATGCACATGTCATACCTGATGGCTGACACACCTTGCTGTCAGCGGGTGGGAGTGGGCACCTATTAGCATAGTGTGAACTCAGCCGTGAGTCTGATTCCTGTGGGTTCCTTCCTGCCTACCCCAGGTGGCATGAAGCCCAACACGCTGGTCCTGGGTTTCTACGACGATGCTGCACCCCAGGACCACTTCCTGACGGACCCAGCTTTCTCTGAGCCTGCGGATGGCACCCAGGAGGGCGGGTCCCCGGCCCTGAGCACCCTGTTCCCTCCACCCCGGGCTCCGGGAAGCCCTCGGGCTCTCAGTCCCCAGGACTACGTGGCCACAGTGGCAGACGCCCTGAAGATGAACAAGAATGTGGTTCTGGCCCGGGCCTGTGGAGCCCTGCCCCCCGAGCGGCTAAGCCGGGGATCTGGGGGCACCTCTCAGCTGCATCACGTGGACGTGTGGCCCCTCAACTTGCTGCGGCCCCGGGGCGGGCCCGGCTACGTGGATGTCTGCGGCCTCTTCCTGCTGCAGATGGCAACCATCTTGGGCATGGTGCCTGCTTGGCACAGTGCCCGCCTGCGGATCTTCTTGTGCCTGGGGCCTCGCGAGGCGCCAGGGGCAGCTGAGGGGCGGCTCCGGGCACTGCTGAGCCAGCTGAGGATCCGGGCCCGGGTGCAGGAGGTGGTGTGGGGCGAGGGGGCTGCGTCGTCCCAGGAGCCTGAGGAGGAGGAGGAAGGGGACTTCGTGAACGGCAGGCGGGGAGACGCCGAGGCAGAGGCCCTGGCATGCAGTGCCAACGCCCTGGTTCGGGCCCAGCAGGGGCGCGGCGGAGGAGGGGGGCCTGGTGGCCCTGAGGGTGGGGATGGCGAGCAGGGGCCCGCCACCGCCCTGACCTTCCTGTACCTGCCTCGGCCACCTGCTGACCCTGCTCGCTATCCTCGCTACCTGGCGCTGCTGGAAATTCTGAGCCGCGATCTGGGCCCCACGCTGCTCATTCACGGCGTCACCCCTGTCACTTGCACTGATCTCTGATGCCCATTCCAAGTAGAGAGTGTCCAGGTAACTGTAATCGGGTGGCCCACCTTGATTACGGGGTGAGGAGGGGAAGGGCCGCCTTCCACCCGCCTGGCACATGGGACTCGGACCCTGGTGGAGGTATTAGGGGATCCTGGTCTCTGGCATCTCTCGGTCTCTGGGAGAGGGGCCCCGGTGCACTAACTAACGCAGGGCAGCTGTCTCCGCCACCACGGGGGAGGGCCCCCTTCCCCCGCTGGCCTCCCTCCCTTCACCCGTGCCTTGACGGGGGCTGGGTCTCCGCTTGTGACTCTAGGCTACCTCAGTCTCCCCACCTCGCCCAGCAGACTCCCCGACCACTGGCGTTTTGATGTTTTTGTTCTGTTTTATTTTTCTAACTGCCGAACGTGAATAAAAGATCAAAACACTACGCATTGGCCGGGCGTTTCTGGAGGGGGGCGGGTAGCTGGGACGGAAAGAGGGAGAAATCTGTATGGGGGATGGGGAAAGAGGGGCGCTGGAGCGTCCCAGGGGCGAGGGGGCCACATGCGGGACCCGGGGCTCCGGGCCTGGGGGAGATGGAGGCTGCCCGCAGCCCCCAGACTCAGGCTCCAGAGGAAAGCCCTCCCTGCTCGCAGGAGGGGGCCCGACTCGGGGAGGGACGGCAGTTTAGGGCCTAGGGGGCCACGTGACCCTCCCCCAGGAATGCGGTGACGTCACCGGGGGCGTGGCCGTCCCCAAAATTAGGGAGGAAGGGGAAAAAAAAAGCCAGAAAAAGTTTCTTTCCTGGAGTCCCAAGCGAGGTGTGGGACAGAAGAAGGGATCAAAGTCAGAGGCCCGGGGCTCCGTGGGGCCCTGACCGCTGTCTGGAGTCCCCCTTTCCAGGCCATGTCCGGGCCCACCTGGCTCCCCCCGAAGCAGCCGGAGCCTGCCAGAGCCCCTCAGGGGAGAGGGCTCCCCCGAGGCGCCTCGGGGCCGCCGGCGGCCCACGGAGCAGGTAAGGCAGCCCAGTGCGGCCGAGGAGGCCACCGGGCCACCAGCGCTCACCTCTGTCCTGTGGCTCCTGCCTCCCGCTGAGCCCGCCACTGCCGCCCCTTCCCAAGCCCGGCTGGACCCCGCCGCCCCTGCCCCCTCGCGGCCCTCCCTGCCTCCTGCCCCATCCGCGGACCCCAGGTGCGGGGGTGGGGGCGTGGGGGAGGGGAGAAGAGGGACCCAAGACGGCGGCGTCCACAAGTGTCACCCTCTCCTTCCCCAACCCCACCTTCGCTCTCTCTTCCCTCAACCCAGCACTCCAGCCCCACCCCAGGGTCAATTTTTGCCCCCTCCCATCTGAGCAGTGTTACCAGGCCCCTGGGGGACCGGAGGATCGGGGGCTGGCCTGGGTGGGGTGCCATGGAGCACCCCAGCGCTCGCAGGTGAGCACGGGGATTGGGGGGGTGGGGGGGCTTAGGGCAGGAGAGGAGACCGTGTGATTTGCTTTCTCCCTGCTTTTGCTCCATCCCCAGGGGCTCCCCGCAGACAGGGGGGGCTTGCGCCCAGGAAGTCTGGATGCTGAGATAGATTCCCTGACCAGCATGCTGGCTGAGTTGGACGGGGGTCGAGGTCACGCCCCAAGGCGGCCTGACCGGCAGGTGACTCCCCTGTCCTGCCCCTGTCCCTTCCGGTCCTTGTCCCCTGCCCCTCCTCCCCCCCCAAGCCTGGCCCCTACTCTGAATTCTCACCCGCCCTCCCCCTCTGTGTGAGTGATGCCCACACCAGCGTGGAGGAAGCTGGGTCACCAAGACTCACTAGGTTGTCAACCACTCGAGGGAGGCCCCTTGTCAAAACCAGTGCTTGCCTGGGTGCCACACGGGGTAGGGGGTTCTACGGATGTGTGTCCTAGAATGGGCCCAGCTCACTCCTTCTGGTCTGCGTTTCTCCCCAGGCTTACGAGCCCCCTCAGCCCCCTGCCTACCGCTCAGGCTCAGGCTCCCTGAAGCCGAATGGAGGGGGTGTTCCTCCCCCGCCGCTCCCAGCATCCCCCTATGGGGGCCCCACTCCAGCCTCCTATGCTACGGCCAGCACCCCCGCCGGCCCTGCCTTCCCTGTGCAAGTGAAGGTGGCACAACCAGTGAGAGGCTGTGGCCCCCCCAGGCGGGGGGCCTCTCAGGCCTCTGGGCCCCTCCCGGGGCCCCACTTTCCTCTCCCAGGCCGAGGTGAAGTCTGGGGGGCTGGCTATAGGAGCCACCGCGAGCCAGGGCCGGGGGGCAAAGAAGAGGCTGCTGGGGTCTCCAGCTCTGCAGGAGGAAGAGGAGGCGGGTACGGGTCCCAGGTAAGCCCCCGGGCACTGGGATTTGGGGTCCTCAAAGACAACTGGACGCTGACTGGGTGGGGTGTGGGTGGGGTTTCACGTCCTGGTTGTCAGAGGTCTGGGGCGCTGGAGCTCTGGATCCTCTGGGGGTGGGGGCAGGTCAGGAAATAAAGGAGGGAAGGGGTCTAGATCTGCACACTGGCTCCTGGAGGGGCACCCCTGGCCCTGGGCTGGGATGTTCTCCGATGAACTCTCTGGGTAGAATTGCCTGGTCACCCTCAGTGACAGCATCAGGAGCTAGAGGTAGGGCCAAGCCCCTGATTCTTACCTCCCAGGTCCCCCTGAGCCAGCCTCCCGAGGAGGAGCTTGAGAGGCTGACCAAGAAGCTGGTGCACGACATGAACCACCCACCCAGCGGGGAGTACTTCGGTGGGTGAGCTGACCCTGGGCAGGGCGGGAAAGGAGAGGTGGGGCTGGGGCTGGAGAGTCAGAAGGCCTGTGGATCCAGCTTCCCGGCCTGTGCAGATTGACCCTGTCCCTCCCCGTCCCCAGGCCGGTGTGGTGGCTGCGGAGAAGATGTGGTCGGGGATGGGGCCGGGGTTGTGGCCCTGGACCGCGTCTTTCACGTTGGCTGCTTTGTGTGTTCTACGTGCCGGGCCCAGCTCCGGGGCCAGCATTTCTACGCCGTGGAGAGGAGGGCATATTGTGAGAGCTGCTATGTGGTGAGTGGTTGGGGCTTAGGGGGATGGTTTCCAGTCCAAGATGGGAACTCGATATGCGAGCCCCAAAGAGGAATAGGGCTTGAAGCGGGGGGACTAAAACTGATATACAAGAGGAGATGAATGAAGTAAGTAGCAATACACTGGCTACTGGAGAGGAAGGACGATATTCCCTCATACGTGTGAGGCATTTATTTTATTTTAAGTTAAAGATTCTTTTGGCTGCGTCGGGTCTTAGTTGTGGCACATGGGATCTTTCGTCGCGGCACACGGGCTCTTCGTTGTGGCGCGCGGGTTTTCTCTCCTCCAGTTGTGGCACTCGGGCTCCAGGGCGCGTGGGCTCTGTAGTTTGCGGCACGCGGGCTCTGTAGTTTGCGGCACGCGGGCTCTCTAGTTGAGGCGCGTGAGCTCAGTAGTTGTGATGCATGGGCTTAGTTGCCCCACGGCATGTGGGATCTTAGTTCCCCGACCAGGGATCGAACCCGCGTCCCCTGTATTGGAAGGCGGATTCTTAACCACTGGACCACCAGGGAAGTCCCGAGGCATTTATTTTAGATTTAAGGGAATGTGAGGCAGATATTACTACTGAAGGAAACTGAAGCTCAGAGAGGTTAAATAATTTGTCCAGGAAGCTGCAGTGCTGGGGCTTGCACTCAGATCTGTTCAAGGCCACCTTTCACTGAATCACATGCAGGGGGCTACAGACACAGATGGGTAGGCTGGCAGGATGCCTGTAAGGGCTGCCGTGGGTCTCCCCAGCCCCCGACCTTCCTGCCCTCCTTCCCGACAGGCCACCCTGGAGAAGTGCTCCACGTGCTCCCAGCCCATTCTGGACCGGATTCTGCGGGCTATGGGGAAGGCCTACCACCCTGGCTGCTTCACCTGTGTGGTGTGCCACCGCGGCCTCGACGGCATCCCTTTCACTGTGGATGCCACCAGCCAGATCCACTGCATTGAGGACTTCCACAGGTCAGCGGGGTCCCCACCTTTTGTCTCAGGATGTCTGGCCTGGCCTTTCCCATCTTCCGCATCTCTCCTTCATATCCCGGTACCAGCCGCTCCTGTTTCACACCCCTGGCCATGCCTCCTTCTCGTTAAAATCACTCTCTTTCCCTAAGATCCAAGACCCTACCTACCTCTGGCCTCTCCCGTTCCCTCCTGCATCCCACCTTCTCTGGGCTCCGTTGTTAGTTCCCTCTAACCCTGGGGCTTGACAGCCTCCTTGGTTCCCTTCCACCCCAGGAAGTTTGCCCCAAGATGCTCAGTGTGTGGTGGGGCCATCATGCCTGAGCCAGGTCAGGAGGAGACGGTGCGAATCGTAGCTCTGGATCGCAGTTTTCACATTGGCTGTTACAAGTGTGAGGTAGGAGGCCTGGGCAAGGGAAAAAGGGTTATTGGGGTCTGGGGTGCTGAGCACGAGGGAGAAGGAACTCAGGGGTCTGGGCCTGATGGAAAGCTGTTGCTTCTTTCCGAACAGGAGTGTGGGCTGCTGCTCTCCTCTGAGGGTGAGTGTCAGGGCTGCTACCCGCTGGATGGGCACATCTTGTGCAAGGCTTGCAGTGCCTGGCGCATCCAGGAGCTCTCAGCCACCGTCACCACCGACTGCTGAGTCTCCCCAGGAGCACCTGCTGTGTTCTCCCTTCCCATCAACCACCCTCCCCAACATCTACCTTTATAACTTTGTCACCAAATGCTGTCTTCTCTTCCTCCAATCATGAAATAATAATCCCTCGAGTTTGTAAAACACTTCGAAGTCTGTTGTCTCATCTGATTCTCACAGCAGAACAACACAAGCACGGTTGTTGTGACTGCCTGCGTTTTCGGCTAAGAAGTGACTTCCTGGAACTTCCCTGGTGGTCCAGTGGTTAGGACTCTGAGCTTCCACTGCAGGGAGCACAGGTTTGATCCCTGGTCGGGGAACTAATAAGATCCCTTGTGCTGAGCAGCACGGCCAAAAAAAAAAAAAAAAAAAAAAGTGACTTCTTAAGGTTACATCGCTCCCAAATGGTAGAACCAAGTTCAGAAGGGTCTTCTTAGTCCTGGGCCAGTTTTTTGCAACTCCACTGACTCTTTTTAATGTGGTTTCTGTAAAGACACCCCTCCTCTCAGCGCTGGGAGCAAGGCTGCAGCACGTGCAAGGGAGGCAGCATTTCCTATTCTAAACAAGTCTTCACACTCAACTCACTGAACAAGGCGGGGGGGCGGTGCATTTAATCTGGGGCAACCCAGATCCTGCTTGGTGGTCAGGCCCTAAACCTATAAACGATCTCATCAAAGTACTGGTTGAGGTTTGCCACTTTTGCTTAAAGGTGGGGTGCCTTTCTGGAAGAAGAGCAGGAACAATGGATTTTGCAGGTAGCACGTGCTGAGGCACCAACAAAGGCTGGTTCTCTGATGGGACCACAAAATGGTAGAAAATGCTTTAAAATGGTTGCCGTATCCGCTAAGCGCCCGCACTCCCCAAACCCGTGCCCTGCGCAAGGAGAGGGGGGAACCACCCCCGATGAGGTCCGGAGGCTCCGTGATCAAAGTTGGGGAGAAAGCGGCTGGACGCGAACTGTTTCAGACCCCGGACACATCCGGGAAAGCGCGATCTTCGACCTCGGCGGAAGGAACCTTTCCCTCACGCCCAGAGGGTTCTATCGCCCTCCCGAGGCTACGCTTGGTCCCGCTCTGCTCCCGTAGTTCCTCTCGCCCGCAGTTCTCGTCCTGGAAAGCGCGCGAGACTTCCGGGTCCCCGCCCCTTCCCATCAGCCCCCGGTACTCCCCGCCTTTCCCTCTTTGAGTTGGTTCCAGATCAGGCACCGCGCGGGTTGTAGTTTGTGAGCGGAGGCGCTGTTCTGCGGGTGACGCAGGCGCAGCTCGGGCGGCGCGCGCCGACCGTCCATACTCTGCTGTCCCACTTTCTTCGCGTCTACTCGGCCCCGTCGCTGAGAGCCCCGTGTCTCCCTCTCACACTCGCAGTCCCCGTCGCGCGCCCGAGGCAAGGGGCGGGCCCAGGTCACCGGGAGAATCTGCTGGCCTGAGCGCGAGACGAACGGCCGCGACCGCTCCCTGGTGGGGGAGGGGAGGGGCCTGGAGAGCCGGGCTGGGGCGGGCAGCTGGGACAGGGGCCTGCGGGTGGGCGGGGAGGTGGGCGTGGAGGCCCCTGGGGGCGAGTGGAGAGTCGGAGCCCAACAGCTGCCGGGGCCGAGGGCTTAGGATGGCGGGGACAGCAGAAGGTTGGCCTTTGCGGAGGGAGGCGGGCGTCCTGCTCCAAGGTGTGGGGGGGAATCCTTTGCTCCTGTCGTCATTGTTCAACACCCCGATTATCCCTGTCCGGGCTCCAGGCCCCTTTTTTCCGCGCCATGGGTGACAGTGATGACGAGTATGATCGAAGGCGCAGGGACAAGTTTAGACGAGAGCGCAGCGACTATGACCGTTCCCGGGAAAGAGATGAAAGACGTCGAGGGGATGATTGGAATGATCGGTAAGACACTGCTTTTTCTTAATATCGTCCCCCGTCTTATTCTCTTGCATTCAAGTCTCGTTGCAGTTCCCTTAAGGTTTTATTAGAGCGAACCATATGAAATCGCTCATACTTGACCGTTTCATGTGGTTCAGCCTATTTGCTCTTGGCCAAGGAGCTAGCTGTGGCTTGATTTTTGAAATGTCCAGCAGATCAAAGCAATGGAGGTAAGAGTTTGAGTATGAAAAACGAGTGTTTGTGTGTGTGTTTTATTGTTTGTAAATTATACCCCAAAAATGTTGATTCAAAAAAAGTAATATTACAAAATTGACTTGATTGGAGAGGTTGTCAGACCAGTTCCCTAGCAGGATATGTAAATTTCTTGTAATTGTCTAGTCTAAAAACTGAAAGAGTTCTTTGAATAGTGATGGTTGGGTTAATTGATTAGGTTTGACTCAGCTAGTGATTAGCTTTTCGGGATGTTTTTGAGTTAATTATAGTTGAGGTGTTTCTGTTAAGAAACAGCTGATAGGGGCTTCCCTGGTGACCCAGTGGTTGGGAATCCGCCTGCCAATGCAGGGGACATGGGTTCAAACCCCGGGCCAGGAAGATCCCACATGCCGAGGAGCAACTAAGCCCGTGCACCACAACTACTGAGCCTGCGCTCTAGAGGCCCCGAGCCATAACTACTGAGCCCGCGTGCTGCAACTACTGAAGCCCGAGCACCTAGAGCCCATGCTCCGCAACAAGAGAAGCCACCGTAATGAGAAGCCTGCGCAATGCAACTAAAGAAAGCCTGCGCGTAGCCACAAAGACCCAAAAATTAAATAAATAAATAAATTTATTTATTTATTAGAAAAAAGAGAAACAGCTGATATTTAAAGGAACTGTGGAAGACTTTTATCTAAGGGACATCACAAATATCTAATCGGTGAGCTGATGGCGCAGGCTAGATTTGGATACAGGTTATCAGGAAAAAAGAGTTTGAGGTGGCTTATTGCAATAGCATTTATTCATTCAGTGTTGTTTTGAAAAGTGAGTTCAGTAAATCGTTCAGTCAGTATATCTCTTCGCCGTGGAGACTTCATGTGGCACTTTGTTTTGTTTAGTATCTTCTAAGAAAGTCAGACGACAACCAAAGGTGTTCTTAATTCTGAAGCTGGCTAAGGTATAGTTATTGCCCTTAAGGAGTTTACAGTCTGGGGCTTGGAGTGGGGGGCAAAATGGCCTTGGGTGTATTTTGCAAATGAGTATATATGAGAGGTCATGATGAAGATGTGAAATGTTGAGGTAACAGATCTGAGGGAGGGGACAAGTGGTGGAGGTGGTGTAGGGGAGAGTGACAGGAAAGGGACACCTAGAAAGGCTTGGAAAGATGAGTGGGGATTCCTCAGACATAGGTGGAGTGTGCACCTTGGAGTTGGGGGCATAATGTTGTGCACAGAAAAAAGCATATGTTCTAGTTTTTTTAGAGTAGTGGTTCTCAAAATTCCTAAGAGGTCTTTGAGCTTACAACTATTTTTTTTTTTTTAATTTATTTTATTTATTTTTGGCTGCGTTGGGTCTTTGTTGCTGAGCACAGGCTTTCTGTAGTTGCGGCGAGCGGGGGCTACTCTTGGTTGCGGTGCGCAGGCTTCTCATTGCGGTGGCTTCTCTTGTTGCAGAGCACGGGCTCTAGGCGCCCGGGCTTCAGGAGTTGTGCCTCGCGGGCTCTGGAGCACAGGCTCAGTAGTTGTGGAGCACGGGCTTTGTTGCTCCGCAGCACGTGGGGTCTTCCCGGACCAGGTCTCAAACCCGTGTCCCCTGAATTGGCAGGCGGATTCGTAACCACTGCGCCACCAGGGAAGCCCCTAAGCTTACAACTATTTTTTATTTTCTTTTTAATTTTTATTATTTAAAAAAAATTTTTTTTCATTATGGTGTATCACAGAATACTGAATATAGTTCTCTGTGCTATACAGTAGGACCTTGTTGTTTATCCATTCTATAGATAATAGTTTGCATCTGCTAAGCCAAACTCCCACCCCATTCCTCCCCACCCCCCGGCAACCACAAGTCTCTTCTCTATGAGTCTGTTTCTGTTTCATAACAGTTCAGCTGTGTCATAGTTTAGATTCCACGTATAAGTGATATCATATGGTATTTGTCTTTCTCTGTCTGACTTACTTGACTTAGTATGATAATCTCTAGGTCCATCCATGTTGCTACAGATGGCATTATCTCATTCTTTTTTATCGCTAAGTAGTATTCCATTGCATATATTTACCACATCTTGTTTATTCATTCATTTGTCGGTGGACATTTAAGTGGTTTCCATGTCTTGGCTACTGTGAATAGTGCTGCTATGAACATAGGAGTGCATGTATCTTTTTGAATTACAGTTTTGTCCAGATACGTGCCCAGGAGTGGGATTGCTCCATCGTATGGCAACTCTATTTTTAGTGTTTTGAGGAACCTCCGTACTGTTTTCCATAGTGGCTGCGCCAACTTACGTTCCCACCAGCAGTGTAGGAGGGTCTCCTTTTCTCCACACCCTCTCCAGCATTTGTTATTAGCTTACAACTATTTTTATAGTAATATTAAGATAGATAGTATTGTTGTTTTCACTGTATTGACATTTGGTACTATAGCAGTGGTGGGTAAAACTGCTGGTGCCTTAGCACAAATCAAGGTAGTGGCACCAAACAGTTAAAAAAAAAAGTTTCACATCATGTCATTGATGAAGCAATAAGAATTTTAAACTTTATTAAATTGGATTCTTGACTATATGGTTTTTTTAAAAAAAATTAATTTATTTTTGGCTGCATTGGGTCTTCGCTGCTGCGTGTGGGCTTTCTCTAGTCACGGAGAGCGGGGGCTACTCTTTGTTGCGGTGCGTGTGCTTCTAATTGTGGTGGCTTCTCTTGTTGTGGAGCCCGGGCTCAAGGTGCGCAGGCTTCAGTAGTTGTGGTGTGTGGGCTCAGTAGTTGTGGCTCGAGGGCTCTAGAACGCAGGCTCAGTAGTTGTGGCACACGGGCTTAGTTGCTCCGTGGCATGTGGGATCATCCCGGACCAGGGCTCGAACCCGTGTTCCCTGCATTGGCAGGCGGGTTCTTAACCACTGCGCCACCAGGGAAGGCCGACTATATGGTTTGTAATACACGTGATGATAGGAAGTATGCATAAAGCACTTCTGCATATAGTATGGTGGTTATCTTGAGGAGGAGCATTTGTGGGATTGAGTTGTGAGCTGAACTAACAGTCCTCATCTCCCCCCCCCCCCCCCGCCCCCCCCTTCAGGTTTGTTACCTGAATGAAAGGCTATCAAACAGTGCTTATTCATATCTGGGTATTCGGTAGACATTTTGAAAAAAGCTAAGAGAACTTGTTACTTTAAGGAAAATTGTCAGTTTTGTTGCCAGTGAGGAAGTGGAACTTTCCAGTGTAAACTAAAATTTTGGAAAACTTGTATCTACCAATGTCAGCTTGACAGCTTCCCATTACTTTAAAAGACTTTTCTGGTGAGATAGGGAGTGATACTAATGATTATGATATTTTGATACTGTGTAATGAGATGTGTGAAGATCTTTTCAAAGAACAAGGTAGAATAATGAATTTTAATGTAGCAGAGTACAAAATGTTCATTGATTTAGTTTCAGATTCAACATTGCAGCTAGCCTTTAAGAAGCTATCTCTTGCCAAGTTTTGGGTAGTATCAAAAACAAAGAATATCCCCAGCTATCTGAAAAGGTTATTAAAGTGTTCCTTTTTCCAACTACATATCACTGTGAGGCCAGATCTTCTTCATATTTTTCAACCAAACAGTGTATCATAATAGGTTGAATGGAGAAGTATATATACTATGAGAATCCAGCTGCCTCTATTAAGCCAGACCTTGAAAAGATTTGTAAATGAAATAATGATGCAACTTTTCTCATTAAAGTTTTTTTGTAAAATAGCCATTTTTTATAAAAATATATAAATGTGTAGTTTATGTTATTATATAACTTCAAAATTATTAGGTATTTTTTAATGTTCTAATTATGAATACAGTTAAGTATTGATAGATCTAAGCCACATAAGCAAAAGCTCTTTCAATCTTCAGTAATTTTTAAGAGTGTAAGGGGTTCCCAAGACTGAAAAGTTTGAAAACCACTGGGTTATAGCGGAGGATTTTCTTTTTTATTTTGTTAAGATGGAGATGGGGTTGGCTGGTAACTGGTAGAGAACCTGGAATGACAGCCAGGAACCGAGGGTTTGTTGCTTTTTTTTAAACTAAATTTATTTAATTTATTTATTTATTTATTTTTGGCTGCGTTGGGTCTTTGTTGCTACATGTGGGCTTCTCTAGTTGCGGCGAGCAGGGGCTACTCTTCATTGCGTTGCGCAGGCTTCTCATTGCGGTGGCTTCTCGTTGCAGAGCACGGGCTCTAGGCTCTAGGCACACGGGCTTCAGTAGTTGTGGCTCGCGAGCTCTAGAACGCAGGCTCGGTAGTTGTGGCGCGTGGGCTTAGTTGCTCCGCGGCATGTGGGATCTTCCTGGACCAGGGCTCGAACCCCTGTCCCCTGCATTGGCAGGCGGATTCTTAACCACTGTGCCACCAGGGAAGCCCGGAACCAAGGTTTTGAATAGTATTAGCATGATTGGATTTGTGTTTGAGAAAGATCATTTTGACCTTGGAGTGGAGGAAAGGGAGAGACCAGAGGTAGGGAAGACAAACCAAGGCTGCACTTAAAGGAGAAATGGCCAGGACCAGGGCACATGGACCAGGGCAGAGTTTGTGGGGATGGCATGGAAAAGGACAGCTTTCATAGGATTTGAGGCAGAGGATTAACAAGCCAGTAACAAGTTAGTGGTGAGGGTGACACTTGATAACTGGATACCTGGCGATAATGTTGGTGCAACTGAGAGTGGGAAACAGGAGGGGGGAAGCAAGTTTGGGCCCATAGTGATAGAAGTAATAGGCTCGATTCTGACATGTTGATTTTGAGGTGACAGTGGCCGTCTGGAAGGGGTTGTTGATGTTGGTGTGAAGCTCAGGAAGAAGGCCAGGCTGGAGGAGATGGCAGGCCATCAGTTTGTGGGTAATGGCTGAAGTGATGGAAGTAGACAAGAGGTTTTTTCCTCTTAGAGGGAAATTTTATAATTTCAGGCTTTTAGTCTCGTGTCTCAGATACGATGGGAAGGGCCTGTCCAAGAGTGTGATCTTGGGATATCCAACTGTGTCTTATTTACTGCTACTTGTTCTTATCTCCAGAGAGTGGGACCGTGGCCGGGAGCGCCGCAGTCGGGGTGAATATCGTGACTATGACAGGAATCGGCGAGAGCGCTTCTCTCCTCCCCGACACGAGCTCAGCCCCCCGCAGAAGCGCATGAGGCGAGACTGGTGAGATGGCCACGGTTTCTCTGTCTTCTCTCCTCAGCCTCAGTTCTACCTGGGCCTCAGCTGTCTTCCCTCACTTCTGCTGAGAACTTTCTTGGTCATTTCCTTTTCTCAAAATTCCCATAAACCCATCTTTTTTGGTTCCTCTAAACCCTTGGGTGAGAGACCACACTGCAGGTGTGCCCCTCCCTCTGTCCCATCTGCCTTTGCGCTCAGGAGACATGATGGCCTTCTCTGTCTGACTTTTGTGTCCCCCACCCTCAGGGATGAGCACAGCTCTGACCCATACCACACTGGCTATGAGATGCCCTATGCTGGGGGGGGTGGGGGCCCAGCTTATGGCCCCCCTCAGCCCTGGGGCCATCCAGACGTCCACATCATGCAGCACCATGTTCTGCCTATCCAGGCCAGGTAAAGACCTGCGGTTCTGGGGTTTTCGGGAGAAGGGAGTCGGTAGGCCTGGGGGATGGATTGGGGCTGCTGAAGACCACGGCTGGAGCCAGGAGAAGTGGGTCAGGCACACTGGCGTGCCCGTGGGGGTGGCCGCAGCTGGCGCCTGGGGTCATGTCCCTGGTGGGCGAAGGAAGGGGGCAGCTGGCTACCTCGGCCCGCCATCCCCCCACCCTCTTCCCCCACAACCAAGACTTCCTGACCGGGCCCCCCCTCAGGCTGGGCAGCATAGCAGAGATCGACTTGGGTGTGCCACCACCTGTGATGAAGACCTTCAAGGAGTTTCTCCTGTCTTTGGATGACTCTGTGGATGAGACAGAAGCAGTTAAGCGCTATAACGACTACAAGCTGGATTTCCGGAGGCAGCAGATGCAGGATTTCTTCCTGGCTCATAAAGATGAGGAGTGGTGAGTGCCCCTCCTCTCCTGCTATCTTTTCCCTGGCATGTTTCCCCTGGCCCCGCCAGTGGAGCCTGCAGCCCTGTCCTCTTCCCATTTTCCCCAATCCAGAACTTCCTGGGGGTGGGGGATGGGAAGCGTCACAGCACTGGCTGATGGGTTCTCCTCCTCACTTCCACGTCCGCCACGGCCCCCACCCCATCTCCCTTCCCCACCGTCCTCAGCGAGCGAGACGCCTCCAGGCAGCTGGCCAGAGCTGCCCGTTCCCTTGGGGCAGCAGACAGACTGCTTCGGGGCAGCAGACAGACTGCTTCCCACTCGCTGATACTGGGTCATTGTCATCCCTGATCGCCGGGACCCTGTGTGGCTGTGGCATCCTCCCAAAGCAACGAGTGAATCCAGACAAGAAAAGCAAAGATCTCAGTGTCGTTTGACAGAAAAAGAGTTTTAATTTTTTTCCTTTTGTGGATGTTTTAATTTTAATCAACCATCTTTTCCCCCCTTCCTGCTCCTCCTCCTCCTCATCCTCTTTCTGCTCCTCCTCCTTGAAAAGAGCCAGAACTGGGAACTACACCCGCTCATCGACGGAGCTCGGAGCAAACCCACCTCCACCCCCACCATACCCAGCCCATACATGAGCCCCCTGGGCTGACGGCGCTGCCCCGGCCAGGCAGACAGGCAGGGCACTGCTGTGCACAATGCAGCGGTCTAGCTGAATGTGATTGCTCAGGCAGCTAGTCAGTCAGGGCCGCCGCCGCGGAGTCCCGCGGGGGTGGGGCATCCGGGCCGGGCGCCCCAGCCAGGAGCCAGCCGGTGGCCCACCAGCCAGCATGGGCCCTGGGCGCGGCTAGTTAAATCTTGAGCTCTGTTTGACCAAGCGGCCAAGGTAAAGATCCTGGAGGTGACGCCTGCGGCTTTCCTTTCCTCTTATGCTCAACTTGTGGTTCTGTTCTGTCACTGTCTCCTCTTTCTTCTTAATCTGTGTCTTTGTCTCACTCTCTCGTGAACCTTTCATTCTTTCTCCGTCCTTGTTCTTGCTCCTGCCTAACGCTTCTTTCTACTGTTTTTTTTTTTTTTTTTTTTTTTCTCCCCCTAGTCTGTTTGGTCTTTAGTTTTCCTTTTTGTTTTTGACTTCTGGGACTTTCTCTCACTTTCCCCTTTTTTTTTTGCATATCCTAATTTCTTCTGTCCCTCCCCCCCTCACTCCTGCCTCCCTGCCCAGGGTCCTAATTTAAGTGTTTCCTTTTTCATGATCTACCCTAACCCCCCACCCTGTCCTCTCTCGATCCCTGTGGGCAGTACCTGAGGTTATAAGGGCACTTCAGTTTCTCCCTTTGGTCTTTCCCTGTCCCTTCACCATCTGCTTATCTTCCCAAGGGGGGAGAAAGATATCCTGCCTTTTTTGGCTTTTCCTTTCTGGTGATTTCAGGTTTCCCTGTCTTCCACCAAGGGATGGAGGGAGCTGGTGGGAGCAATCCTTTTAATGACTCTAGTTTGGGGTTGGCAAGGAGAGGGAGGTTCTTTGGGGCCTACTATTTCCTTAGCGTTCCTCTGGGAAGCTTTGGGAAACTACACTTTTTAAAATTTGTGTTTCCCAGATACGCAGGGCAGTCAGTCTGCCTCCAGCCCTGGCTCCCCCTGTAGCCATGCTCTTTCCAAATCCAGAGCTCTTAGCTCCTGGCTCTTCCCTAGATCTTCTCAGAGCATAACCTCTGGTTCCTTTTGGGGGGATTGGGTGGTTCTAGTGCACCCCTCTCCCCTCGTCTCTGCTTTGATGATCTTTTGTGGGTGTGAGAGGATGGGGGCTTTCCCCTGATTTTCCTGGGCCCCTCCCCATGTCCTGGCTCTGGCCTCCAGTGACTGTTTGGCCTCTTCCCTCCCCACTTCCTTCCCAGGTTTCGGTCTAAGTACCACCCAGATGAGGTGGGGAAGCGTCGGCAGGAGGCCCGGGGGGCCCTGCAAAACCGACTAAGGGTATTCCTGTCCCTCATGGAGAGCGGCTGGTTTGATAATCTTCTGCTGGACATAGACAAAGCTGATGCCATTGTCAAGATGCTGGATGCAGGTGGGTGGATTGGGAGGGGTGGGATTGTCTGGTGACCAAGGTCTTGGTTGAAAATGGAAATAGATGGACAGAAAGCCAGAGGCTGGAGGCCAGGGCCCTTGGATGGTGACCTCTGCTCCCTTTGTTGGTAGCTGTGATTAAGATGGAAGGAGGTACAGAGAATGATCTACGCATCCTGGAGCAGGAGGAGGAGGAGGAACAGGCAGGAAAGCCTGGGGAGCCCAGCAAGAAAGAGGAAGGCCGGGTTGGACCAGGCCTGGGGGATGGAGAACGCAAGGCCAGTGAGAAGGATGACAAGAAAGAAGATGGCAAACAGGTCTGAGTGCTGGGGCTTCTGGGTGCTGCCTGTGCGCCCTGGGGAGGAGAATGGAGCTGCTTCGGGGGTTGTGTCTCGGGTGGGGGAGAGGCGAACTTGTGGGCTCAGCTGTGGAGGGTGGGTGGGGCCCTCTGACAAAGGCTGAAGGGGAGACCAACATCCCTGGTGATTTGTCTCTGCCTGTAGGCTGAAAACGACAGTTCTAGTGATGACAAAGCTAAGAAATCCGAGGGTGATGGGGACAAGGAAGAGAAGAAAGAAGACTCTGAGAAAGAAGCCAAAAAGGTAGGCTCTCCCTTGCCCGGGGTCAGTGTCGGGGCTGGGTCCTGGTACCTGACTCATCTCTCCTTGCTGTGGCTCTTACAGAGCAGCAAGAAGCGGAATAGGAAGCATAGCGGTGATGACAGCTTTGACGAAGGCAGTGTGTCCGAGTCAGAGTCAGAGTCGGAGAGTGGCCAGGCCGAGGAGGAGAAGGACGAGGCTGGTAGGTTTTATTTTCTTCGCTTCTAGTCCAGTCTCTTCACACTGAACGGTGTGGTGGGAGGTTGGTGACATTGATGGGAGGGTGGCCTTTTGGGAGGGACTGGTGCGGGGAGGTTTGACAGCTTCTCTATCCTCTCCTCCTCAATTGACAATAAATTTTCACCAACTCCCACCACTTCCTGCATAGAGGAAGCACTCAAGGAAAAGGAGAAGCCCAAGGAAGAAGAGAGGGAGAAGCCTAAGGACGCTCCTGGGCTGGAATGTAAACCCCGACCGCTGCATAAGACTTGCTCTCTCTTCATGCGCAACATTGCGCCCAACATCTCCCGGGCTGAGATCATTTCTGTGAGTGGGGAAGAATGGTCCTGGGGGCAGGGACGACGCCCGGGCTCCATTCCTTCGTGTGGGGGCGACAGCGAGAAGATAACCTGGCACTGCTTCTGACCTGCATCTCTGTTTCTCTGATGGGGAGGCCCCCTTCCCATGGGCCCACGCCCTTCAAAGAGGCTGGCCCTGGTTGCATGGTTTGCTTTCAAGTGCTGTTATTCTTAAGCCCTTAATTGTTTCTTCCTAGTCCAAGGAAAGATGAAAAGGCAGTTCCCCAGGGTTCTGAGGACATGGGGATTGGAGGAAGAAGTGAATCCTTGAATCACAAAGTGGGGCTTCTGTTTCTCTGCTTTTCCAGCTTTGTAAAAGATATCCCGGCTTTATGCGTGTGGCATTATCGGAGCCCCAGCCCGAGAGGAGGTAAGGAATGGAGGGAGGTGTGACCCTGGATACCTTGGGGAAAAGGTGCAGGGGAAGATTGGTGGACAACATCGCCTCCATCCCAGGATTATGCTGACATTTTCTTGTTTAGGTTTTTCCGTCGTGGCTGGGTGACCTTTGACCGCAGCGTTAACATTAAAGAGATCTGTTGGAACCTGCAGAATATCCGAGTGAGTCCTGGGAGTGGGACTGTTGAGGAAGAGGAGGTGGGGCTCCCCACGCTCCACACAGTCTCTGATTCCTTTGTTCATTGATGGCTTCATTCATCTGCTCCTTATTTCATCCATTTAGTCTGCTCACGTGAATTGTATGCAGTTGTCTCTGGGTTTGGCTCTGAGACTGTTCCCGTGAACAAGGCACCGCTGGTCCCTGTCCTTAGGGAGCTCAGTCTCATCGCTAGCGCGCTCGGTCGGGCCAGTCTTTGAGTGGCTTTTCTTGGGCAAGTGTTGGTGAGCCTTCTGTTCCCTGCAGCTCCGGGAGTGTGAGCTGAGCCCTGGTGTGAACAGAGACCTGACCCGTCGCGTCCGCAACATCAACGGCATCACCCAGCACAAGCAGATAGTGCGCAACGACATCAAGCTGGCGGCCAAGCTGATCCATACGCTGGACGACAGGACCCAGCTCTGGGCCTCTGAGCCTGGGACGCCTCCTCTGCCAACGGTTAGTGACTCCTCGTGGAACTTGTTAAAAAGCCGCTGGTTCCCCCTCATCTGCTGTGGGCACCTCTGGCCTTACCTGATCTGTAGCACTGACCCCCTTGTACCCACCCCCGTCTTTGCCCCTCTCCTCCTGGGCAGCATCTCCAGCTTCCAACAAAACAGATTGGTATTAGTGATCATTTATCGGCTAGGGCAGAACACATACACAAATTAAGACAAATAATGAGGCAAACGTAACGGCCCAGCTGAGCCCTGAACTCCTTTCTGCCCCACATCGCCTTTTCAAATGAGAAGGTTCCTAGGCTACCCTGAGGAGATTTGTCTGCTCCACCTCTCTCACCCTACCAGAGTCTGCCCTCGCAGAACCCCATCTTGAAGAATATCACTGACTACCTGATTGAGGAAGTGAGTGCCGAGGAGGAGGAGCTGCTGGGGAGCAGTGGGGGGGCCCCTCCTGAGGAGCCTCCTAAGGAAGGGAACCCAGCAGAGATCAACGTGGAGCGGGATGAGAAGCTGATCAAGGTGCCAGTGGGTGCAGAGTGCGGGGCGTGGGAGAGCCTGGTTCGGGGCGGTAGAGGGGCAAGTGTATGGGGAATTCACAGCTTCTCATTTCTCTTAGGTTTTGGACAAGCTCCTCCTTTATTTGCGCATCGTGCACTCCCTGGATTATTATAACACGTGCGAGTACCCCAACGAGGACGAGATGCCCAACCGCTGTGGCATCGTCCATGTCCGGGGGCCCATGCCGCCCAACCGCATCAGTCATGGAGAAGGTGAGCTCCCAGCTTTCCCACTCCTCGTTTCTCTCTCTCCCAGCTGCCTCTGGCCTTAGTTCTGCTCTGGTAGCAATGCTCTGCCGCCCTCTCCTCTAATGGCCGCCTCCGGGCTGCCTTCTCCAACCTGCTCTCCATCTGTCCCACAACCACAGTGCTGGAATGGCAGAAGACGTTCGAGGAGAAGCTGACGCCGCTGCTGAGCGTGCGGGAATCTCTTTCAGAGGAAGAGGCCCAGAAGATGGGTCGCAAAGACCCTGAGCAGGAGGTGGAGAAGTTTGTGACCTCCAACACCCAGGAACTGGGCAAGGATAAGTGGCTGTGCCCTCTCAGTGGCAAGAAATTCAAGGTCTGGGATGTTAGACATTTGTGTGTTAGGACTGTGGGAGGAGAGGGTTCAGCCGGGAAGCCTCCTCAGAGCCTGGGGAGGAACTGCTCATTGGGACGCGACGGAGGGGAGGTTGAGTGTCCTTGCAGGTTGGGTCTGGGGAGCTAGGGAACCCTCATTGCTGATGACTCAGTTCTCACCCCCTCCTCTGTTCACCCAGGGCCCTGAGTTTGTACGCAAACATATCTTCAACAAGCATGCAGAGAAAATTGAGGAAGTGAAGAAGGAGGTAGCATTTTTTAACAACTTTCTCACTGATGCCAAGCGACCAGCTCTGCCTGAGATCAAGCCAGCTCAGCCACCTGGCCCTGCCCAGAGTAAGATACGATCCATGAGGGTCTGCCCCATTCCCTCTCCCTTGACTGTTGAAAGACTCCTGATTTTATTTATGTATTTATTTTTGGCTGCGTTGGGTCTTCGTTGCTGTGCGCGGGCTTTCTCTAGTTGTGGTGAGCTGGGGCTACTCTTTGTTGCGGTGCGCAGGCGTCTCATTCACTGCGGTGGCTTCTTTTGTTGTGGAGCATGGGCTCTAGGCACGCGGGCTTCAGTAGTTGTGGCTTGCGAGCTCTATAGAGCGCAGGCTCAGTAGTTGGTGGCGCACGGGCTTAGTTGCTCCGCGGCACGTGGGATCTTCCAGGACCAGGGCTCGAACCCGTGTCCCCTGCATTGGCAGGCGGATTCTTAACCACTGCACCACCACGGAAGCCCCTCCTGGTTCTCTTTAACTTGTCGTATCCTGAGAAGTTTCTACCCCACTCTCAGGCCATATTGCTAAAAAGCCAGCTGTCCATCTCCCGGCACTGCCCGCCCCTCCCCCCCACCCCACCCCCCGCAGTAATTCATGTCCCTGTCCGTATTGTACTCCCCCCAGGTCTGACCCCAGGACTCCCCTACCCACACCAGACTCCCCAGGGCCTGATGCCCTATGGTCAGCCCCGGCCCCCCATCTTGGGCTATGGAGGTAAGTGTAAGAGGGAGTTGAAAGGACCTGGACTGGGGCTGGGAGAAAGAAAACTTAGCTAGGATGTAGTTGAGGTCACAGCTTTTCAACTCAACACTGATCTTGTTCATAGCTGGTGCTGTTCGCCCTGCAGTCCCCGCAGGAGGGCCTCCATACCCCCATGCTCCCTACGGTGCTGGCCGAGGGAACTATGATGCCTTCCGAGGCCAGGGAGGTTATCCTGGGAAACCCCGAAACAGGTGAGACTGGGCTAAGATGTCTAAGTTTTCTTGGCCCTCTTCAAATTCCCTTTCAGGGACCCTCAAATCTCACTCCCTCTTACCTCTTTATTATCTCACAGGATGGTCCGTGGAGACCCACGGGCCATTGTGGAATACCGTGACCTGGATGCTCCAGATGATGTGGATTTCTTTTGAGTCATATACGTTTCCTCACTCCTGGTATCATCTATACTTGTGACTGCCTTGTCCCATCCAGCTCTGAGAAGTTTTTGTACGTTCAGCCCTACTGCCAATAAAAGCACTTGCGTGGTGACTCCTGGCTTAATGTATATATGTAATATATTTCCCCAGATTCTCCCAAAAATTAGCTGGGGCCATGGTTGGCTGGGCCTTGCCACTTTATTGACACCAAAGATCCCAGGCTCTGCTGGGACTTCCTGGGGGTCTGACATCAGGCAGCCTCTGCCTCTGAGATGGGTTAGATCAACGGGTATGGTGCTAGAGAAGGCTCAGTTCTGGGTCCTTAGCCTCAGTCCAGGGTGGGCAGCTGCTTTTCCGAGTTACAGCTGGTCAAGCACAGGTTGTAGAAGGAGTTGGGGTCAAAGGCTGTGCTCACCTCTCGCCAGCCCACCCACCCAGCAGCCTGTAGTTCACTGGGGTTTTTCGGGGCACCCCAGCAGTGAGGGTCCAATACCAGGACGTAGGCTTCCGTGCCTGGCCCCAGGCACACTCCCAGCAAGGCCTTTGACCGGGCATCCGCATCCCCTCCAACCATTACAGGTCCCCCGCCCCCTGCGAAGTGGGAATAAAGCCTCTCCAGTTCCCCCTGAAGCCCTGCTCCACGGGGCACGTGACATAGGCGCCCTTGGGGACCCCCGAAGTGGTCAAGGCAGAGGCTGGCCTCTACACAGCCGATCCAGCTCCGAGAGCCCCGGAACCCGGGGGGCTTGTCGCCCATGTCCTCCAGGGCCGCCTGCACTGCAGCCAGTTCGGGTACGCCCGCCGGCCGGCCCTCTGGCCACGAGCACAGCGTTTGCAGAGTGCGGTAGCCGCAGCCCCAGCCCCGGTCGTCCACGCCGTCGCAGCCATAATGATAGTAAATGTAATGGCCCGAGAGGAGGGCCAGGCGAGCGCGGCCGCCGCCGCGGCCGGGCGGGGCCAGGCCCAGGTGGACGTCCTTCAGCGGTTCCAGGGCGGTGGGCGGGAGCGGCGGTCGCCGGGCCGGGCAGATCCGTCCTCCAGGCGGCGCGGAGCGAACTCCAGGGAGAACTCTGGGCTCTAGCGCTTCCTCTCGGCCCCGAGTCTTGGGCTAACTGCGGGCAGGACCGGCGTACAGGCCCTGGGGTCGCTCTCGTCCGGGCCCAGGTTTAAGCGCGTGGCACGCCCCACAGCAACCAGCACCAAGCCGCCGCGCGGGGCTCCCACAATGCACCGCCGCGTCCGCGCCGCCGTCCTTCACTGCGCAGGCGTGAGCTCCACCTCGCGGGGCGGAATGTACTCGCCGCAGCGGCTGATTGTACTCGCCGCCGCGGCGGGGGCGTGGCGCGGGCGCCCATCACCGCACCTCTCAGATCCGCTCTTCCCGCCGGCTTTAGCACCCATCCCTCCATTCACTCAATCCCAGTGGTTGAGGCATTCTGCCCGGACCCTAGCTCCCCAACCGCGCACACTCCTGTGGCTGTAACAGTTTATTGGCAGCCCAGAGGGGCGAAGGCACCGCGGGGGAGGGGGCTCAGCCCGAGGCATGCAGAGGGCGGGGAGCCCCAGGGGAAAGTCGGGGGTGGGTGGGCAGGGTCTAGGGATCCTCTGTGTTATATCCCAACCCTTAAATAAATAGTATATACAGCTGAGGGGCCGGGCGGAGTGGGCAGGGCAGCGGGACGAGGGGGTCCCTCCTGGGTCACAGGTCTGAGCAGCGATCTTGCTTGCTGTAATGGTCAAACTGGTTCTTCCAGTGCACCATGTAGGAGCTCCAGCGGTGGAACTCAGCCTTCCACTGGCGCTCAGCCTCGTCCAGCGTGTCTGCGGCCAGGGTGCCCGGCAAGTGGGTGGGGGGGAGGACATGGGGAAGGACGGGAACGGACATGGAGGGGGGCGTGAGTTCAGGGAGGACCCACGGAGAATGTAGGAGACCACGTGGAGTGGTGGAAAGAGGATCAGGAGAACATGCGACAGACGGAAGACCAGGGGAAGGACGAGGGTAGAGGCGGGGCCGGAGAAGGATGGCGGGAAGGAGGAGGGAGGGGAAGAAAATGACCGGAAGACAGGGGGACGGACAGAAGGGATCAGAGGAGGAGGATCCGTGGGTTGGTGGGGAAAAGAGAAGAGACAGAAACGGTTGGCGGTTATAGCCCCACTGGGGGGTGCTATCTAGCCCTAGGGCCTCCCTCCCACCCCAACACCAAGCTCAGGCTCCAAATAAAAATTTTATAAAAAAAGAAAATTGGCTTTTTCATTTCTATTTAAACAATAAAGGCGTGTGGATCCCTGAGATGGGTCGTAGGTGTCCTCCCATTCCCCTCCCCACCCACCCCCGCCCCCAGCCCTGTCCAGTTTGAGTTTCTCGGTTTGAGGAGGGAGGGGCCGCTGGGTCGGAGATCCCTGAGTGGAGCCCTTCCCCACAGTCCGACCACTCATTAGAGGAGGGGCCCCCTGAGGCCGGAGAGGGAAGAGGCCGTGGTCACAGCCGCAGGAGCCGGGAGAGGAGGAGGAAGAGGAGGAGGAGGAGGGACAGGGGGAGGCCGGGCCTGGGCCTCGGGGCAGCCTCCCCGTGGGCGGGGCCTGAGCAGGTGCAGGGGGCCTCCGAGGCTGGGGGGAGAAGAGAGGGGTTACACCCGGCCGGCTCCCAGTTCCCTCTCTCTCTCCGCGCCCCTTTTCTCCCCCGCCTCCTCCCAGCCCCTGCCCGCTGGCCCCTGCGTACCGGTGGCGCTGAGCAATTTGGGTAGGAAGCGGTTCCAGAAGGCGCAGGCCTGGGCGCGGAGCCCCCGCCGCACCTCTAGCGGCCGCAGGTTCAGGCTCACGTACTGCTGCGCTCCCGCCGTGTATGGTGGCCACTGCGGGACTTTGGGGTCCCGGGGGTCATTGGGGTCCCTGCGGAAGGAAAGGGAAAGCTCAGCCCCTGGGGGCTGGGGAATGGAGATGGAGAGTAGGAGGAGGCAGGCTGCTTCCTGACCCGTGCCGTTCCCTCTTAGGCTCCAGGGATAGTCCCGTCTCCTCCCTCCCACCTTCTCCTTCATCCTTTCTCTTTTCCAATATGCTCCGTCCTCTGGAGTCTTTCCCTTCCTCCTGCCCTCCCTCTTTCTGTTGTTCCTCTTTTTATTTCCCTCAATTTTTCTGCTCCATCTTTGTTTCTCCCATTTAAAAAATTGCTATGATTTATTGAGCCCTTACTATATACTCAGGCCCAGTCCTATCTCTACAAACATCATGTTTACTTCTGCGGACACCCATGTGATGGGATATTTATGGTCCCCTTCTTCAGACAGGTAAACTGTGTGCGTGTGTGTGCATTCGTGTGTGTCACAGCTAAAAAAATCATCACTGGTCCAATTGATCCAGTTCTACAGTCCACGCTCCTAACTGCTCTGGTAACTCCTTTGTCTGTCTCTCCTTGACTGTCTCTTCTGTTCTCTTTGCCTCCCTCAGCTCTGTCCTTGTCTCATCAGGATCTGCCACCTTGCCTTCCTCCCTCCTTCCCTTCTCTCCGGGTCTCCTTTGTCATTCTCTCTCTCCCCCTTTGTCTCCTTTCCTTTGTGAACTCGCCCCCCCCCCCCCGCCCTTTCTGCTTGTCTCCCTCCCTCTCTGTCTGTTCCCCCCCACCCCTTGCCTGCCTGGCTCCTGGAGGCCCTCCTCCCCTCAGCCCCGCTGACCCGGTGCGGGCAAAGTTGGCCCAGTATCTCATCAGTCGTTGGGCAAAGTTTCTCTCCTCGACAGTGTAGTTTAGCGAGGGTTCCAGGGGGAGCCCGAAGATAAACTCGATCTCGTAGCCGTGGGGCACCCCCATCCAGAGGGGCCAGGAGAGCGTGGATGCACGGTGTTCAAAGATGTAGGCATAGACGCGAGCGCCTTGGGCGGCCAGTCGCCCAGCCAGCTGGGCTACGGGGCACACGACGTTGTGGTCGCCCACCACATCACTCATGGCCTCCCTCAGGCGCGCCGGGTCCTCAGGGTGCAGCCAGTCTGTGTAATGCAGGACCACAGCCTCGGCAGCCAGGTCACTTGCCTGGGGGACCCCGACCCGCACCCCGGCCAGGAACTGGGCCCGGCTGATGAGAGACTCGTTGTTTTTGCTGAAGCCTGGGGCCCCGTAAACCAGAAAATAGGAGCCCTCATCCTTCACCACACCCACCAGCACCTGAGGGGACAGGATGGAGGGATGGGGGGGGAGGGGAAGCACAGACAGACAGGCAGACAGAAACAGATGGACAAAGAGCCAGAGAGATGAACAGTTATAGACCCAGAACCAGGGAGGAAGAGAGTTCGAGATTGGGGAAGGGAAAGAGAGAAAGAGAAAATATACCCACATTTCCTTTCCTCTCTGTCCCACTGACCACCCTGGGATTGAGCCCTCAGGGAAGAGGAGCGGGCCATGGGGCCCAGAAGCCTGGGCCTTTGGGAGTGGGTTTTGAGGAGCCCTCATGCCTGGGTCCCCACGGGGAGGGGCAGGTGGAAGAACAGGCCTAGAGGAAGCAGCTCCACCCCCTCCAGCCACTAGTCACCTGCAGGCCATGGAAGTCTCCAGCATTGATGAGGGCTTCGGGCGTGTCACTGAGGAAGTCTCCATCCACCACAGGCACGAAGGAGAAGCGGAAGACGCTTTCCTGAGGCAGCACATGCCACTCGTGGTCCACCAGATCCTGAGACGGCCGTGTCCGCAGGCAGGCCACCAGGTCTGTGTCATTGCCACCAGCCCCACCAGGGGGACAGCCCACGAGGCGGGCCAGCAGCGTGGCCCTGCGGCGGGCCTCTCCCACACCCACTGTGGCCCAGGGCCCATTGGGTGCCCCGCTCTGCAGCACAGCCCTGTGGAACAGGCCCCGGCTGGGTGGGGACAGCAGGTGCATGCCCACGGAGGCGGCACCTGCGCTTTCCCCAAACAGAGTCACTGACGTTGGATCCCCCCCGAAGGCTGCTACGTTCTCCTGCACCCACTGCAGTGCCAGCCTCTGATCCAGTAGACCCACATTGCCTGGGGCCTCCCGGCTCCCCGGCAGGGCCAAGAAGCCAAAGGCTCCCACCCGGTAGTTCATGGACACCAGCACAGTCCCCTCTGCCTGGGCCAGGAAGCGACCATCATACACGTCCAGGGAGGAGGCCCCGCTGTAGAAGCCACCCCCGTAGATCCAGACGAGGACAGGGGCGGGGGACGCAGGCCGGGGGTACGGTGTCCACACATTGAGGTAGAGGCAATCCTCGCTCAGCTCACGGTTGGGGTTCCACATCTCGGTGCCCTCAAAGCCGGGATACAAGGTGTCCACATATTGGTAGCAGACTCTTTGGAAGGCTGTGGCATTCAGCACCCCTGGCCAGGGCCGCTTGGGCTCTGGTGGCAGAAAGCGACGGGGGCCCACAGGTGGCTCTGCGAAGGGGATGCCCAGAAAAGCAGAGACAGGGCCCCCAGGGGCCATTAGGCGGAGGCCCCGTAGCCGGCCCCCACGCACCGTCACCAGCAGCTCTGGGTCCTCTAGGCCCTCAGCCTCTGCCCCTCCTCCCAGGAGGAAGAGGAGGAGAAGGAGCGGGGAAGCCAGGGAGGGCGTGTGCAGGGGACACCACGGGGGCCTCATGGCTGCCAAGGCAGGCAGGCGTCTGCTGGGAGAAAGAAAGGCAGAGGGTGAAGGCTCAAAGCTGCCAGGAGGGAGGAGATAATTAGGTAACACTCTTGCCCAGGGGTTATCACTGAGCTGCAGAGGAGGTGGGGCAGGTTGGCAGAAAGGAGGAGAGAAATGGAGGGAGGGAGGGAGACAGGCAGAGACAAGGACACAGGCAGGGAGAAGCAAGAGGGGACAGAGATCAGGCACACACACACATACACCCAGACGGACAAATGCAGGGAACAGAGACAGACCCGCCAAGCAATACCCTCCCCTGCCCCGCAGGAGACCCACCGCCCTCACTTCCTTCCCCCAGCTGGGTGGACTGCCTTGGGCCCAGTGCGAGCAGTGCTGCGGGGCACCAGCACCGGAGGCCGCAGGCCACCCGACAGGGGCGGGGCCCTCACTGACGGGAGGCGCCGACGGGGGAGCTTGAGGTGGCGTGAAGGCTCAGCCTCTCATACAGTTGGCCAGGGCCGGACCCTGGGGGGGTGTGGGTCGGGCATTCAGGGTGTGGGAGTCGCAGTTCCCGGGGTACCCCAAATCCTGCCTACTCCACACCCTGCCCCACCCAGCCCCGCCTCATCCACTGTCTGACACAGCGCGTTGGTACCCGCGGATGCCCGTCAACTGCGCACCCCCCTCGCCTAGCCTCAGCCAACAGGCTCGCTAGACCTGGCCCCACAAGACTCGAGTCCCCCATCCAGCCGATGCTGCGGTGCACGCTGCCGCCAGCGGGAGGCAGTAGAGACCGAGAAAAGGACGGCGCTCCCCGCCCCGAGTCCAGGAGCCGGGAACTTGGGGCGGAGGTCTGGGGGCTCGCGGGCATTGCCGAGGGGTCTGAAGGGCGAGCCGGGACGCCTGCGTTCTCGGAGCTCCGGAGATCCCCGGCTGCAGGGGCAGGAGCGCTATTTTGGGGCAGCAGCTGCTGCGGTTCCGGCATCTCCAGCCAAGGGATCAAAATTCCCCGGGTCGGAACTGCCCCCTCTCCCGCCGGTCACCCCTCACCGAGCCCTCGCCGCCCTGAGCTGGGGTGGTGGTGATGGAGATTAACTAGGAAACCCGAGTGGGGCTAATTATAACTCGGGGCTTCCGCTAAGCCTCCCCTTCCCCTAAAATAGAGACGGAGTCCCCGCGGGAGGGGGACGCCTGGGTCTGGGAGGGGGCTCCGGCTGGGAGCTGCGCAGGGGCGCTGAGGTCGCGGGATCCCGGAGGGCCCAGCCGGGCTCCAGGAACCTGCGCAGCTCGGATTCCGTCACCAAGCAGGGGGCATCTTCCAGTGGCCCCAGGCTTGGGGGCGAGCAGGGGCAGCGGTGCTCGGGGGTCCCCACAGGAATTCGAGAGCAGAGGCGGCAGCTGGCCCTGCGGGATGCTGTCGCCCGCGCAGGCAATCGTTAAGTATGCGGCGGTGAGGGAAGAGTTAAGGGTGAGTGTGGGGCGTCGGGGGGCGTCGCTGGGCAGGCCCCGGGGCGCGGTGGGCGTCCTGTTTGGGAGCCTGGGTCCCTCGGGGAGCGCACCGCTCCCGGGACGCGGAGTGGGCCGCGGGCCGGAGGAGGGTCCCGGGCGGGGCGGGAGACTCACCTGAGGCGGCCGGGCCGGGCCGCGCCGGGAGCTGGAGGCGGCCGATGTTCCCCAGCGCAGGCTGAGCCGACTCTGACAGCCGCCGCCTCCGGCCCCCCGCACACACCCCCTCCGGGCCACTCGGCGCCCCCGCCCGCCCCCGCCCACTGTCTCCGCCCCCGCCCCTCCCCGGGCTGCCACTTCCTCTCCCTCTCCCTCTCTCGGAGCCCAGACCCAGAGACCCCGGGGTCCAGACGCACTCCAGTGACAGACGCCGACAGACGGACAGACACGCAGTGACAGACACGACAGAAAGACCCTCAGCGGCGGAGCAGACACCCACAGGGACAGACAGACGGACAGAAGCCCGCGGAGACAGACACACGCAGACGGACAGTCTCATGCAGTGACAGCCAGAGACAAACGCAGTGACCGACATTCACAGACGGACGGACACACTTGGACACATTGACAAGTCGGGGCTGGGGGCCGAATAAATGAGCATCCCTGGCCACGACAGAGCAGGGGTGGCATGGGAGGACCGGCACGTGAAAATGAGGCTGAGGACCCCCTCAGGGGCCCGGGTGGCACCGGTGGAGAAAAGGTGACACCTGTGAGAATGAGGATGTGCACATGAGATCACGAGGGGACACGAAGGGGACCCCCGAAGAGGGAGGAGGCCCCCGGGGGGAGGGAGAGGTGACTCCGGGACACCCGACAAGGAAGGCCAACGTGGTGGCACGCGCGAGGCTGCGGGGTGAGGCCGCCGCCGCAGTGGAAACTTCCGGAACCCCCGCGGGTGGGTTTGCGCTGGTTCCCTGACGGGTGACCTCGGACTTCTCGTCACCAGGGTCCGGTCGGGGCATGACATCACCAGGCCAGGCTCTCATTGGCCGCCGCGGCCGGCAGGTGGGAGCGGCCTGGCCTGGGCTCGCGCAGCCTGGTCGGAGGGGCCTGGGCCGCACGGGCCCCCCCAGGTCCCGCCCTGAGGGGGTCACCCATGAGGACGGTGTGGCCACGGCGGCGTCTCCGCGCGCGAAGTGAGGTGGAAAAAAATGGGTCTTGGTGTGCCCGCGCTAGCTCGCCGCGCGTAAGCCCCTTCCTCTCCCGGGGTAGCTGGCTCAGGAGCTCGCTGCCCGCTCACTGCGTGGGAGACCGCCCGGCGCGGGCGAGCGTCGGGGTGTGCGTGCGTGCGCGCGCGCGGCGGTGCGGGGCGATGCGTGGGGCGGGCGCATGCGCGCACGCTCACTCGGCCGCCGAGCGCCCCGCGGCGTCCGACTAGGCCGTCTGCCGCCGCTAGGGGCCGGATGGCACCGGGTCTCGGGGTCTCGCGAGGACCGCGGGATCCGCGGGAATCCAAAGACGTGCCAGGCCCTGGGCCTCTTGGTCTCGGCTCTCTAAGATGGGCGACTCCCCCGAGCCTACCCACCCGTCCCGCGGGAACCGGCCCGCGCTGGGTCCACTCTCCGCTTTCGGGCGGCGGCCGCCAGGTGGCGCCGAAGGCAACCGCTCCAGACTTGGAAACTGGGATGGCCCATAAAGGCCTTGGGGGTGATGGGGACTTGCCTCCTTGTCACTCTCCTGAACGGGCTGTGCCACGCGGTCGCCTCACCTGACTTCTGTAGTCATGAACTCCTAGGCCCGGACCACGGAGATAAGCGAGGTCAGCGTCAGGGACAGCTTATAGCCTGGGGTTGTCATGAACTAGTGATAGCTCAGAAGGTGAAAAGACAGGGCATGTTTTAGGAGTAGGCCCAGCAGAGACCTCGGAGAGGTGAGCGCTGGCTCCTGCCCGCTTGGAAATGGCATCAGTGGGGCAGTACCTGTGGGGGAATCCATGGCAGGTAAGGGCAAGGCAGGTTGTGGAGCTTTCTTTTTTTTTAAATTTAATTTAATTTAGTTTTTTTATGTAGCAGGTTTTTATTAGTTATCTGTTTTATACATGTTGGCGTATACATGTCAATCCCAATCTCTCAGTTCATCCCCCCAACCCCCGCTTTCCTCCCTTGGTGTCTGTACGTTTGTTCTCTACATCTGTGTCTCTATTTATGCCTTGCAAACCGGTTCATCTGTACCTTTTTTCTAGATTTGTGGAGTCTTCTGAAGCCAGTCAGAACTTTATTTTGGCGGGGGGGGGGGGGTGGTGGGGCTGGGGGGTGGAATATGGAAGGTCAGCCAGTAGGAGAGGGAAGGGGAAGTTACACCTGCAGATGCTTCAGATTCTGGGGCAGAAAGGGCATGCAGCCAGTTATGTCAATACCCTTCTCCTCCTTCCCCAGGCGTGGGGAGGGCAGGGGCAGGGCTGCACTAGGGAGATGGGTGGAAGGGCAGGCAGGCCCGGTAGGGGGTTAGGTTGGGATCTGAGGAGGGTGTTCTGATCTTGGAGCCCCTACTGTGCTTCTGCAGGCCCTGGGTCAGGGAGGGGTCAGTTGAATGTCCAGCCAGAAGAATCTGCAAGTCTACGTGGAGTCCTAGGGCGTGCAGGCCCTGTGCCTGCTCGGGGGGTGCTGCAGAAGGAGGCCAGGGCTCTGCAGCTGCACACAGCTCTGGGAGATGTGCCGAGGAGACACGGTGTGTCCTCAGCCGGCAGTTTGTCCCAGGATTGTGAGCATGGAGGAGATCATGCAGATTGTGTCCCCATCTCAGAGAGTTTTAAAATTAGCAGCTGACCACCGGAGAGAGCCAAGATAAAGGGTGCAGGTGTTGGGAGATCCACAGGGCGTTGGAGCAAGCCCTGGACTGGCTTCTCCCTCAGTGTCCTGCTGACTGGCAGGGAGACCTCTGGAGGGGCCACACTCCTTGTCTGGGCCTCTTTTTCCTGACATATAAAAAGGTGGATTGGACTTGAGTATATGTCAGAATCATGGGGCCACTTAGAGGGGCTGATCCATCTGGTATTGAGTGGAGCCCTTAAGTCTGTGTTTTTAACAGGTCAGCGCAGCCCCATGAGGGTGGTCTGAGGACTACGTGAGGAGAAATGCTGGACGAGTTGCCCTCACAGTCAGGCCGCACTGACCTCCTTGGGATCAACAGGCTGTGGGGGTCAGCAGGAGGTGCTGTGGGCAGTCGGCGGCTACAAGAACTAACAGGGACACCTCTGGCCACCAAGGGAGATGGACAAGGACTTGAGCTGGTTCTTTAAAATGGATAGAACTTCCGGGAACAGTTCCTCTTTTGACCTTGAGCCTCTCTCCAACCTTTGTCAACACAGGGACCTCACCTGTCTAGCCGTGACACCTGTCCCTACATAGTCCAGCATGTTCACCTCCCCGATGTCCTCTGTGACCCCACCCTACACAGCTGCCACTACAGAGATGTCCTTGATCCATTTCTTCCTTCACCATGTCTGTTTACCCAGGAATCAATCTGACTTCTATCACCAGTGCTGCCAATTCTATCGATACTTTCCTTGCATCTCTGTCTCCCACCTTTGCTAACACAGGGAACCCCTACTTCCATTACAGTCCTTGACCACCTCTGCCAACAAAAAGGATTCTCATCTCCTCTGTTTATTGGCTAGGATTCAGTTCAGCTATGTGAGACAGAAAACCACACAGTAATGGCTTGAATGAAATGTAATGGAAATGTATTTCTCTCTTAGATAAAAGGGACCCAGAAGTAGGCCATGCAGGGTTGGCAGGGTGCCCTTGATATCGGGGACCTGGTTCCTTTACAGAGAATTTTGTTACTTAACTGTCTTCAGTATGTAGCTTCCACTGCATGGTGTAATATGGTTGCTGGAGCCTCAGCCATCACATCTACATTCCCAGCCAGCAGGAAGGAGGAAGGACTGAAGAAGGGCATCACTCCTCCCTTTAAGGACATTTCTTGGGAATCACAGACACAGCACTTCAGTTTCTATCCCACTGGTCAGAACTTAATCCTAAGGTCATAACTGGCTATACAGGAAGTTCAGAGATGTAGTTTTTGTTCTGGATGACAGGTTACTCATCTAAAACTTGGCTGTCCTAATACTAAGGAAGAAGGGGGGGCAGATACTGGGGGTAGCAGACGTTTGCCAAACCGCACGAAGGCTTCCTTTGCCTCGTCAGTGCACGACTGAAACACACTTCTAAAATGTTTCAATTCAGGGATGATGTCCCCCACCCCGGTACCCCCCTTTCCCGCTCCTTTTTTTTTTTTTTACCGGCCGCACCCTGCGGCTTGCGGGATCTTAGTTCCCCAACCAGGGATTGAACCCCGGGCTCACCGCAGTGAAAGCGCGGAGTCCTAAGCACTGGACCGCCAGGGAATCCCGCCCACCCCCTTTCTTTCGTGAACGTCCCCATCCTGCAATTTCTGTGACTTGGGACCTCTGCTGTCCCCAGCTGCTTCTCCACGGACACGCACTGGTTCTCGGGCGCTGCGAGGTGGTCATCCGCTGGAGGGCGCTGGGCGCGGGCCTGGCCGGCCCGGCGCTGCCGCTGCAGGTAGCGCTGAGCGTCTCCGTTGCGCGCTCCCGGAGGAGGGACCGACTAGGCGGAGGCCAGTGAGAGCGCTGGGGGTGGAGGGGTGAGGGCAGCAAACGGGTTCCAGACGCGGCGCTCCCACCGGGGTCCTCCCATCACCCCCGTGCTCATAGCGAGTCAGGGGCGCTGGTTCAGGCCAAGGATGTTCTCCAGGACTGCCCCCACCTAGGGCTGGAGGGCGCCTGATGTGACCTCTGCCACAATCCACGTTAAGCCAGGTTGTTGACCTGCAGAGTTGGGAGCCTGAGCCATGCGGGAGACTTTCCTCCCCTCTCCCCACCCCTCCCTGTGACCCCTTCTGAAGGTTGGCCTAACATTCATACTTGATCCAAGTTTCATCATTTCATATGATTCCTCCTTGGACTCACCCGTCCATCCTGTTTTTACCTTTCTCCTCTTTTGCTAGTTTTGAGTATTTCACACATTTTTAAGCCAATCTCTGGATAGTCTAATTTTATTTTCACAGTTCTGTTAAATATTTAACCAGTTCACAGTTTTTCCCATGCAGTTCATCACACATCCTTTATTTTCTCCCCTTTTCTAGCTGAGGACAGGGTGGAGCCGGGGTTTCATATCCCTGTGACCCAGACTGATTACTTATAGACATCCGGACACCCCTGGGGTTGATTTCCATCCATAAGCTATAATGGTTCCGAAAGAAATGAAAAGTGTAATTTAATTCACAGTGAGTGCATTTAGCCCCGTGTTATCATTTATCTGCTCTGTGTCAGAACCCTGAAGGAACTCAGGATCCAGGAGTGTGACTCAGCACCCACCTGATGGATGCTGGAGCGCTGACCTGTTGCCCGCTCAGATCCTGGTTTCACACAGGCTTCAGGCAACCCTGATGATGGATTCGGTTTAAATGTTAGCAATGCATCTTGGATGACTTCTTGGGAACAGCTGGAAAGGTTGAACTAAGTACTATCTATGACACCCAGGGAGCTCCTGTAAATGTTTCCAGCTGCTCCTGGCTGCCCTGCAGGTATCAGCCAGCCAATGAGAGCCATCCCAAAGCAGAGGTTCCTTGAATGAACCTGGCTGTGGTCCAGGGACACCAAGCATCGGATCCAGGAGTGGTGCAGAGGCCAGCAGGGCCTGTCTGGGGCTGCCTGCAAGGTTAGCCGCATGGCCAGTGGTCCTGCGGACAGCTGTAGCCCCGAGGTGAATGTCTACAACATGCGGACACCAGAGTGGGGTTGGTGAGTAGCCCAGACTCAGCGTTACTTCCACATCAGCATTTACTGGGGGCTTGTTTGCCAGCTGCTGGACTGATCGCGTGGCAAAGCATCATCCTATTTCATTCTCGCTCACAACATTCCAAAGGGATACATCCTGTAATCCTTGCACATTAACAGTCAGGAAACTGAAACTGACACACAGAGAGGTTAAGCTTTTGCTTACTTTCATCAGCTGGTAAGTGGAGGCCCTGGATTTTGGATGGGAACTCTGGCCTGAGATGGGGTTGTGCTTCAGAGCCAGTCAACTCTTCTGTGACTTCCAGAAAGTTAACTCCTAGAGTCTGAGAAATGAAAAGGGATGGGGGTGGGTCCCTGCGCTTGCAGGGACAGCTTCCTACTTGCCTCCCACTCTCCCCTCCTCCCTTCCTGCCTTCTGTCCCGCCCGCCCTCCCTCCCTCCCTCCCTTGCTCACTCCCTCCTGGGATTCTGCCTGTCAGACCTTCCAGCTATCTTGGACCATGAAGATGATGGGGTCTGGGTGAGAGGTGCGAGGGTCTTGCCCCGGCGTTTTGAGGGGCAAGAGCGGAACCAGGATAAACTTGGGGGGAGAAGGACAGGTGATGGTCCCTGCAGTTTCCAGGGATGCTTCCTCCTCACAATTGGGGACCTCACACCTCCACTCCACTCCACTCCACTCCACTCCCACACCCAGAGACCCCTCCCTACAGCAGGATACCACTCTCCTCAGCCTGGCCAGGGCCTGAGGGCATGGGTTGCCCATGGTCAGAGGAGGTTAGCGCTTTCTGAGTCGCTCTCAGGACCCACAGCCCAGTGCAGCCCCAGGCCCCACCTCTCTGACTCTTCCCTGACCACTGATGAAATACTGTAGAATTCTTTTGGGGATGTGTTTTCTTTCTTTGGTCTAATGCATGGTAAAGTCTGCATTAGAATGTTCCATTGGCACCTGCAAAAAAGATCTGTTTTCAGGATACAGTATTCATTATATAGATGAATCAGATTTGCCTTAGTATGTTATTCAGGCTTTTTATATTCTATTAAACCCTTTCTACATTCATTTCTTTTTTGGTCCATTTGATTTATCCTGGGCTGAGAGAAATGAATTAGTTTTCTGTTACTCACATGCTTCTGTCTGTTTCTTCTTATATTTTGTATAAGTTTAGCTCAAAAAATGTTGATGCGTTGCAAATTGGTGCATAGATGTTCATAACTTTCATATCTTCATTGTGAATTGTACACCCTGCCATTAGAAAGTGTCTTTTGTGGTACCCAAAGCACCGTCTATAGAAGGAAACAAATGGATACATTGGATTTTGTCAAAATTAAAAACTTTTGCTCTGTGAGAGACACTGCTAAGAGAATGAAATAAACTACAGAATGGGAGAAAATATTTACAAATCACATGTCTGAAAAGGGACTTGTATTCAGAATTTATAAAGAACTCTCAAAATTCAACTGTAAGAAAACAAACGACTCAACTGAAAAGTGAATAAGACTTGAACAGATACTTCACCAAAGAGGATATATAAATGGTAAATAAGAATATCAAAAGATGTTCATCACTGCTAGTCATTAAGGGAATGCAAATTGAAACCACAGTGAAACACCATTACACACCTATGAGAATGGCTAAAATTAAAAAAGCACTGACACTTGGTAAAGTGCTGATGGGGCTGGAGAGCAAATATACATTGCTGTCGGGAGTGCGAGATGGTGCAGCTGCTCTGGAGAACAGTTTGGCAGTTTCTTACCAAGTAAATATACACTCACCATATGACCCATCAAGCCCTCTCTTGGGTGTTTGCACTAGCAAAGTGAAATTTTCAGTTCACACAGAAATGTCACACACTGGAAACAATCCAAATGGCCCTCCAGCGGTGAATGAGTAAATAAACTGTGGTACATCCATACCATGGAATAAGTCAGAGATAAAAATGAAAGAACTGCTATTGATACACCAATAACTTGGATGAATCTCAAAGGCATTATGCTGAGAGAAAGAAGCCAATCTCAAAAGATCCATTTATGTGACGTTCTCACACAGCTCAGGGATAGTGGACAGATCAGGAGTTTTCAGAAGCTAGGGGTGGGAAGAGGTTGTGACAGCAAAGAGAGCACGGAGGGAGGTTTCTGGGCTGGGAGAATTGTTTTGTGTTCTGATTGTAGTGGTGGCTGCGTGAATCTAGACCTGTGTTAAAATTCATTGCATTGTACACCAAAAAGTCAATTTTACTGTACGATAATTTTTTTAAAGTAAAAGAAAACCAATTTTAATGAGTTGGAATTTAGTTGAATATGAAGCCTCATAGAATTTGCCATCTCTATTTCTGTTGAATATAAAAAATTTTGAGCTGCTGAGTATAAAAAATTTTGAATAAAAATATTTTTGGTGTATTTTAAAATGGATACTTACTGCCTTTTTCTACAAAAATGAGAAGTATAGTAGGAATTATACAGTACAATTAGGGAATGCACACAGTACAACATTAAAATGTTTGGATTTGATACTTTATATATTTTGAGTTACTCTATGATCTCAGTTTGGATGGGGAAGCTTTGCATGTTTTAACCCATGTTTATTTTCGGTTTCATTTAATCTGAGGTGAGTGATAGGTGGAGGCATCTTGAAATATAAAATTATAGATTCAGATTAACAGTTTATAGGCCTGCACACAAATTGCATGGGTTACCAGAGCAATACCAAACAATATTCTTCTGTGGGGTTTCTGTTTGATTTTTAGTTAGAAAAGATTCTAAGGCATGGCAAATAAGGTTAAAAATTAAGTTGTACAATGTTATATCTCAATGTAATTTTAATGTAAGAATTGAAACCAGGATGTACTTCAGTCCTTGGATTTTTCCTCTTTCCCTTTGTATTGCAACTATGTCTGTGAATCAACATACTGGATCTTTGCTATTTTCAAAACATTGTGCTCTAATTGCTGGCACACAGATTGCCAAAATTATGAGCCTTGGATGCCTTGGCAGATATTCCAAAGAAAAATAATAAAAATTTATAGAAAGGAAGTAAGGAATAAAAGAATAATATTATAATACAAAAATAATAACAATATTATGACCTTCGCTTTCTTGTTTGCATTTGCCTAGGAAACTTTTGGCCATCAAAAGTTTCTGAATCAAGAAAAGAATCTAAAAAAGAATGATATAAGTATATGTATTTATAATTGAATCACTTTGCTGTACACCTGAAACTAACACAACATTGTAAATCAACTACACTCTAATATAATTAAAATGTTTTTTAAAAGTTTCTGAATCACTTTGAGATGTGTCTTTTGTATGCAGTAGAGTTGGGTTTTCCTTTTTGTGCCATTGTTAAAGTCTTTTTACAAAGTAGGTGAGCTTAATTCATTTTCTTGTATTTATATGACTTTTTTTTTTTTTCTCACATTTCCCCCCCCTATGCTTTATAACTTAAAAACACTTTTATTGTTTGGGCTCTGCTTTCTTTTGTGTTTGTTTCTTCTGATAATTTGGAATATTAAATTATTTTACTATGGTTACTGTTATAGAATATGTAACTTATACCGTAGCTGTAATTCTGTTTCTTTAGGAATGAATTCCCTGCTATGAGCAATAATTAGATCAATATACTTTTCTTCTTCTGCCTTCCCGTCCTTCACTTCCTTTGTTTGTATTTATTATCTTTTTATTTTTTAATCTTTTAGTTTTTTTAGTGTAGTTGATTTACAATGTTGTGTTAGATTCTGGTGTATAGCAAAGTGATTCAGTCATACATATATATAATCTTTTTCACATTCTTTTTCATTATAGGCTGTTATAAGATATTGAATATAGTTCCCTGTGCTGTACAGTAGTACCTTATTGCTTATCTTATCTTTCTTAATATTTACCTTTGTACTGTTCAGTAGTTTTATAAGTTCATTACTTGTTAATCAGTTTTAAATGATGTATATAAATGTCTGGCTGTAAAAGGTAAGGAAGTCATACTTAAACTTCATTTTCCCCTCCCAATTAACAATACATATTTTTACATCGTTAGATTTTATAATGTATTCATTATCTTTTAACTATAATCCTCATATTGTTTTTAGTTTTACTTCATCAGTTAGAGAGATTCAGTGATCAGAGTTAGTAATTTGTCCACTCATCTCTTGGCTGACTTTTTTCTTTTAGTATTTTTTATTTTCCAAAAAGGCTCATGAGAACAATATTTTCTAGTTTTTTTCTCACCCCACCCCCACCCAATCTTTACTAATTTTTAAAAACATTTATTTATTGAGATATACTACCCAATTCACCTTTTTAAAGTGTACAATTCAGCAGTTTTTAGTAGATTCACAAAGTTGTGTAACTATGACTCCAATCAAATACAAAGGAAAACAAAAGCACAGCCACAGCAACCCCAGCCAGGGTTAGGGACAGGAGCCCCCAATCCAGGAAAGATTCATGATGAAAGAATACACACCCGCTGAGCTTATGGATATAGGTGCTAAATTCCAGCCAAAGGCCAGGGAAAGTTACCAGGCACGGTTGGTGCAGCCGTGGGATATGAGCAGCTATGGTTTCTTTGACTGGGCAGGAGGCAGAGAAGATGTCCAACATCAGACACTCTACCCTCCGACAGCACCTGCGTGGTGCTGGGGTTGGCGGGAGGGTCCAGGTCCTCACTCCCTTATAGATTGGCTTATTCTCTCCTGAGGGGAGGCTTGCCCAATGACAGGGACCTTCCTGGGCATACGGGACCCTGGAAATCTATAGAGGAGGTACAACAAATTCTTAGGGAGTTGGGAATGAGACAGGTAGTCTATGCCCCTGTCTTTGAAGGCCCTGATTGAGCCACATTCACTGCAGGAATGAGAGTTAAGATGCTCTCGTCCGCCCCCACCACCTGCAGTGGAATGGGATAGCAATGCTGAGCCCAGTTGTGGCACAAGATATTTATTTATTAAAAAAAAATTTTTTTTTTTTTTTTTGGTCACACTGTGAGGCATGCGGGATCTTAGGTCCCCTGCCAGGGATCGAACCCATGCCCCCTGCATTGGGAGCACAGAGTCTTAACCACTGGACCGCCAGGGAAGTCCCTGATGATGTTTGGCAATCCATTGCTGATCTAGGGGAAACTGACAAATCCCAGGAATGGACACAGGCCCTGGGAAAGACCAGAGACTAAGAAGGAGCTCAGAAAGCCAAAAGGGCTATCCTAATTGGCTGTAAAGGGTTGGGGAAGAAACCTGGAAGCAAATGTGTTTGACTCCATGGCTGTGGGAACCTCACCTGAACAGATGGACTGACAACACATTGCTGGGTGGGTCAACCTGCAGAAAGCCTTAAAACCCAAACAACAGCTCAGACCTGCCCCATCTGCCCCTACCATCCCCAATGCCCTACCTGTTCCAGCAGAGACATCAGGGATAGAGTTCTCTTTGGGGTGGGTGCCTCCCACACCCCGGGTATAGGATGCAGGTCAAGATTGCCTCCAGGTGAGGGCTCTCGTAGGCAATCAAAGGCCTCATGTTGAGCTCACTATTCACTGGTCTCCCAGAAATAAACAAAATGTGACAGCTCTGGCGGATGCTGGTGCTCAATGGACTCTAGTGCATGGTCACCCTCCGTCTTCTGGCCCCCTCACCTGTTAGGGAGAGCAAACAGTCATGATCAGGAAGGTCCTTTTGACACTGAAAATTGGGTATTCTACTCCCAGAGAATATGAAGTTTTTACCTCTCTAATACAGAGAACATAAGCCTTGGCATCCTACCAGGTCAAACTCTGCAACCTCTATCTGTGATTTCCGCTTCTGTGTGAATCAAACCAGTGCTGAGGGGAAACAGCAACTGGGAGCTGGTAAGCTTGCCCTTCCCTCAAAGAGTGGTAACTGTCACGCCATATGAATTGCCTGGGGGGGCATAAGGAGATAGGAGAAGTTGTCCACAAACTGCACTGCGTGGGTATTTTACGCCCCGCCCATAGTGCTTTCAGCCGCCCAGAATGCCTGGTAAAAAAGCCAGATGGTTCACGTGGATGATGCTGGACAACCGAGAATTGAACAAGGTAGTGCTGCCCATCTGTGGGGCTGAGCCTCACATTACCACCATCCTAGACACCTTGGCCATGGTCCTGGGAGTACGTGAACAGTATGCACTGTACAGGAGTCCAGTACACGTGGTACTGGACTTAACAAATGCCTTTATCAGTTCTGCCCTGGCCACTGAGTCACAAGATCAATTTGTCTTCACCTGGGAGGGGCAACAGGGGACATTTCAAGTGCTCCCCGAGGCTACCGGCACATATGTCATGGGATGGTAGCCCCAAACCTGTACCTGTTCTCCTTCCCCACCCCAGTAAAATGGGCCCATTACATGGATGATTAATGTTAACATGTGGAGACTTGCCTCCGGTGCAGGACACTCTGCAGGCTTTGTTGGAACACCTGTGAGGGAGTTGGGCGGTGAACCCACAGAAAATTCATGGCCCAAGCACAGCTGTAAGGATTTTGGAGTCGTTCGGTCGAGTGAGATGCGTGTTGTCCCAGAAGCTGTGTTTGGTAAGATGCAAGCCTATCCAACCCCTAAGAATGTAAAGGAGATGCAAGACTTTGTAGGGATTTGGGGGTTTTAAGAGGACTTTTATTCCCCACCTGGCACAGTGCCTCCACTTCTGTGCTTCCAGGTAACGAAAGGTACGCATGGGACTGGGGATCAGAGCAGCAAACTACTTTCGAGAAGGCAAAATACTAGTGAAGTAGCTCTGGGTATCGCCTAAGTAGGGCAGTCATTTGAGTTAGATGTGTCTGTGACACCAGAAGGCATGGGTCAGACACTGTGGCAGAGACAACGGAAGGGGAGAGTGCCCCTAGGATTTTGGTCCCAGCTCTGGAAGGGGACAGAATACCCATATACCCCCACAGAGCAGCAGCTCCTAGCAGTGTACACTGCTCCTCCAGGTGGAGCTCTCGGAAGGGACTAAACTGCAGCCACCAATGGGTGGAACTCAGAGTAGTTTGACTGGTGATCATTCATGAGCCCTGGTTTTTAGCCCTTTGTGCTGGGCTGTTCTAAAGAGATTAACCCTGTGGCTTGGACAAGGGGAAGCCAAGGGGTGGATGATTCATGAGTGGGCACTTGTGGGGTCAGGATGTGTGAAGGGACATTTTGGTTCACCTGCAAGAGCCTGAGGCAGTCCTCACTGTTTCCCACATCCCAGCTCATAAGGCATTGACACCCCCTGGCAATCAGGAAGCTGATGCCCTAGCTTGGATATGAGCCCTAGCAACTGACCCTTCAGTAGATAGAGTAGATTGGGTACCACAGCAGAAAGAGTGGCCACCTCAGTGCCTAGGTGGGATGGTGTATCATCAAGGATGCTGGATTGCCCTTGAAATACAGTGACTTGGATAATGCAGTAACAGCATATCCTGAGAGTTCTAAACAACACCCAAGGCAACCACCAAAAGAGTCTGGGGCCACCCACTAGAATTCCAGTTGGTGAGGGATTGGCAAATTTATTATATCAGCCTCCTCCCTCCGAGTGGGGGCTCTAAACCTGCCCTGGTTTGTGTGGACACTGTGTCTGGCTTAACCCAAGCTTTTCCCTGTCTCCTTGCAAACCAGGTGCCACCATTAGTGGATTAGAGAAGCTGAGTGCCATGTATGGACACCCTTGTTGAACAGACAGTGATTGGGAGTCACGTTTCAAAGGTCATGACGTGCAAGACTGGACAAAAGAACGTGACATTGAATGGAGGACCCCTCTCCCCTATAACCTGCAAGTAGCAGGGTTGGTAAAAAATAATGAAATTAATATTTAATAAGTAGCAGATTAAATTACTAACAGGTAAAAACCAACTTGGCTGGGTGGACTAAAGTACTATTTAATCTTTTAATACATTTAAGTGATTTTATATATTGAAATGATCAACCAGTAAGGCCCGATGCCCCACATGCCAGAGTGGGGACTCCTGTCAAGACACCCAACACGGTAAAGCGGTGAAAGTGGTGGAAGACAGACATTACCCTGACTGTCACCGTGGATCAATGTGCTATGCTGTTGAGAATACCAAGCCCCATCATGCCTGGGAAAGGCATTATCTACTGGAATTTGCAATGAGATATCTCACCAGGATGGGTGAATTACTTCACACCCTTGGGTGAGGAGCAACTACTCAGTCTCCACTGGGATCCCATTGTCCTGCTACAAGCTGGACCTGTTGAAACTCTCAGTACCTGGAATGGAACACGCACCACTGAGGGGAGAAGGTGGGGGTCCTGGTCTGGCATATCCGGCCCCCAGCCCACCTGACAGTGCTGCCTCCCCCACCCAACTTGTACGGTATGTACAACCAGGTCAAGTTCCTAAAGCTGCCAACCTCCCTCTCCTCAAGACCAGGTGGGCACGTTCTGTTTCCTACAGATAGAATCATTTGGCTGCTGACTTTGTTCCCTCCATTGTCCTGGAGGACATTATAGTCCTTACTAAATTCACCCAGCAAGGCTTAAGTGACAACCAACAAAGCTTGTCCTTACTGAACGTTGAAATATCTCTAAAGAGAAAGGTTGTCCTCTAAAAGAGAAGGGTCTTGAACATTATTACTGCCTTACAAGGAGGCATCTGTGCCATTATCCAAACAGAATATTGTGTGTTCATAGCTAATGAGTCTGCCAGTGTGCCATCTTATTAAATCACATGAAGACACAAGTGAACACCCCGAGTGATCCGACCCCCCAACCTAGGGGACTTAGTAAATCAGTGGTTCAGATCATGGGGCTCTTTGTGTTTTGACCCAGGATCTGCACCTGGACAATCAGAAGCTCCTCACCCACCCCCCCCCCCGACCTGTGCTTGGAATATACACTCTCCCCACTGTTCTCAAAGTGGGAGCCATTTTCAAGGACGCAGGCTTGAGAGAGCAATATGCTGTTGAGACCATCTAGACAGTGACTGAACCCAGGTAAGGCCTGTATAGAAACTTTTAAGATTTGGCAAGTGGGTGCAGAAAACTACTCATCTTGTGAGCAGCCCAACACAAGCCTGGTAAGTTCCCTTGCTCATTAGAACTGCCACCTACCAATCTGGAGTGGTCTGCCTCTTTCTTCAGTCTCTCCTTGCCCTGCGTGTACGGGGGTTAGTTTTCGAACCAAAAAGAAAACTGGTCCATTTTATCTGGGTTATCAAATTTGTGGGCATAGAGTTGTTCTTAGTATTCCTTTATAATCTTTTTAATGTCCAGGGGATCTATAGTGATGTCCCCTCTTTCATTTCTATGTTAGTAGCTTGTGTCCTTTCTCTTCTTTTCTTAGTGAGCCAGGCTAGAGTCTTATTGATTTGATTGATCTTTTCAAAGAACTAGATTTCGGTTACATTGATTTTTCTCTCTCTTTTTTAAAATTTTAATTTATTTTTTATATTCTTGGCTGCACTGGGTCTTCGTTGCTGTGCCTGGGCTTTCTCTAGTTGCGGTGAGCAGGGGCTAATCTTAGTTGCGGCGCGTGGGCTTCTCACTGTGGTGGCTTCTCTTGTTGCACAGCACGGGCTCTAGGTGTGAGGGCTTCAGTAGTTGCAGCATGCCGGCTCCAGTAGTTGTGGTGCGTGGGCCCTAGGGCGTGCAGTCTTCAGTAGTTGTGGCTCGCGGGCTCTAGAGCGCAGGCTCAGTAGTTGTGGCGCATGAACTTAGTTGCTCCGCAGCATGTGGGATCTTCCTGGACCAGGGATCGAACCCGTGTCCCCTGCATTGGCAGGCGGATTCTTAACCACTGTGCCACAAGGGAATTCCCGATTTTTCTCTCTTGATTTCCTGTTGTCAATTTCATTGACTTCTTTAATTCTTATTGTTCTTTTCTTCTGCTGACTCTAGATTTAATTTGCTCTTCTTTTTTTTTAGTTTCCTAAGGTGGAAACTTAGATGACTAATTTTGCATCTTCTTTTCTAATATATGCATTCAATGCTATACATTTCCATCTAAGCACTGCTTTCACTGCATCCCACAAATTTTGATAAGTTGTGTTTTCATTTTCATTTAGTTCAAAATATTTTAAAGTTTCTCTTGAGATTTCTTCTTTGTCTCATGTGTTATTTAGAAGTGTGTTGTTTAATCTCCACATAGTCTGATGTTTTTCGTTATCTTTCTATTAGTGATTTCTAGTTTAATTCCCTTGTCATCTGAGAGCAGACATTGTGTGATTTCTATTTTAAATTTGTTCAGGTGTGTTTTATTGCCCAGGATGTAGTCTATCTTGGTGAACGTTCCATGTAAACTTGAGGAGAAGTAGTTTGCTTTTTATAGTCCAATCAACAATGGACTCATTTTAAACCCATTAAACTCAATTTCCTGTAGTATAAAGTATAAGAATGGTACTCGCCTGGTAATATTTTTTAAATATGGTATTCATTCACATCATAAAAATGGAACTGAATTGTAAAAACAATACCCAGGAATGAAAAGTGTGACACAAAAGCTACCTATAACAGTTACTTAGTAATCCATCATGTGTACCACAAGCCAAGTTTTCTAGATATCTGTGTGTTTAGTATATGTTTTGTCTTAAATTTTACTTTTGAATAAAATGCACACTTTAACAAATTCACCAAGACAAGTCATGCTGTAGCTACTTAAAATTGCAGTTAGAGAATAGAACTCTTAAAACTCCTAAGCATAGTCTTTAAGGTCACCAACAGGGAAAAACCAGTTTTAATTTCTAAAACATTCCTAAGGTTTGGAGCCAAAAACGTTTACTAGCATGGTTCGAGGTGGAAGTTGATCTAGATATCAGGATGGAAAAAAAGTCCAAACTCAGCAAGAACTGAGGTTCTCCAAAGCCAAAAGAAGACTTGTGCATTAATTTCTTAAACAGACGAACAAAAACAAATAAACCTTAAGAGCAAATTTGTACTTATAAATACATACTCTTACAAAAGCAACTTTTCCAACCAGAAAACAAAGACAAAAAACCAAAAAACCAAAAAACCCAAAAAAACCAAAAAAACCAAGAGCTTGGAAGCAGCAAGACTATAACTAACAAGAAGTGAAAACTGAGTAACAGCTTATGGTCTGAGAAACTCAACAGATAGTTCTTTCAGTTCCATTAGCTGTGGCCCAAAGCTTCAATCATGTTTTAGGTGAGTGTTTACTGTTCAGTATTCTGTTGGCATTATAAATAGCAGGCCAATAGCACCCTCTGTAGTTATAGGAAAGCAATAGTTGTTCCTGGCCTGACTGTATGGGGTAGGCTAGTGTTAACAGAACTTCCTAATATAACAGACTTTAGGAAGAAGACTGAGTAAAAGAAGAAATAAATGCCAGGGAAAAGTGAGATTCAATTTCCTTGAGTTGATATCATATTGTTGAACCTTCAGAAATATCCTCAAGCTGACCTGGTCTTCCTTATATGCAATCCTCAGAAATCAATTGCCATGTGAGAAATATTTGTACAAGCTTTCTGTGAGTTTTTTTTTCAAACTCATAAATCTATAAATGGTGGCATTCATTTCTCTAACTTAATGTGAGCATTCTTCCTAAGAGGATAAATCCCATACTTAGATTAAACAGGGTGTTAGTCCTCATAAGAAAGAAAATGATGGCAATAATATCAAGTCATATTGCACACAGAAACTGGCAAATTCTTGTTCCCTCACTCCCTCCCCCCCCCCCAACCTTCTTTTCTCAGGCTAGAGTGTTTGCATTAAATCATAAACCTTATAATGGATTTATAGAAACGGTGGTAATAAAATAAAAATGCCAAAATGAAAGTTAAGAACAGAACTGGCTGCCACTTGAAATGGCACTTTATGATCTTAGGTTCCTGAATAGTGTGAGCTAGGCACTCGATTCTATCCTAGGAATCACTATGGATACATGAAACAAACAAGGAAGGAGAGATGAGCGGGGGTGAGGGAGGGGGATATTAATTAATGGAAATAACTTCACAAGGAACAAACTTCACATGGAAACAGAAGTTTCAAAAAATATATTGAAAAACATTTTACCCATGACATTCCTATATCATAAACATACTACAGACACACAGATAGCCAACAGGTACATGAAAATGTGCTCAACATCACTTATCATCAGGGAAATGCTAAGCAAAATTACAGTGAGATATCACTTAACACCTGTTATAATGGCTGTTATCAAAAAGACAAGAAACAACAAGTGTTGGAGAGGATGTGGAGAAGAGGGATCCCCTGTGCACTCTTGGTGGGAATGTAAATTGGTGCAATCACTATGGAAAACAGTACGGAGGATCCTCAAAAAATCAAAAGTAGAACTACCATAGTAAATGGATCTAGTGGATCTAGCATTTCCATTGTTGGGTATTTATCAAAGGGAAAAAAAACACTAACTTGAAAAGATACCTGCACCCTCATATTCATTGCAGCATTATTTACAATAGCCAAGACATAGAAAGAAACTGAATGTCCATCAGTGGATGAATGGAAAAGGAAACGTGGTATATATATACACAATCTAATATTATTCAGCCATACAAAGGAGGAAATCCCAACATTTGTAACAATGTGGATGGACCTCGAGGGCATTATGCTAAGTGAAATAACTCAGACAGAAAATGACAAGTACTGTATGATCTCACTTATATGTGGAATCTAAAACAAAACCAAAGCTCATTGATACAGAGAACAGGTTGGTGGAGTCTTTTGTAGTTCCTTATAAAGTTTAGAACTTTTGGTTCTGTTTTGTGAAAAACATCGTTGGGGTTTTGATAGGGATTACACTGAATCTGTAGATTGCTTTAGGTAGTATGAACTTTTTAACAATGTGAATTCTAATCCATGAGCACAGAATATCTTTTTTTTTAAATTAATTAATTTATTTATTTTTGGCTGTGTTGGGTTTTCGTTTCTGTACGAAAGCTTTCTCTAGTTGGTGGCGAGCAGGGGCCACTCTTCATCGCGGTGCGCGGGCCTCGCACTGTCGCGGCCTCTCTTGTTGCGGAGCACAGGCTCCAAACGCGCAGGCTCAGTCATTGTGGCTCACGGGCCTAGTTGCTCCGTGGCATGTGGGATCTTCCCAGACCAGGGCTCGAACCCGTGTCCCCTGCATTGGCAGGCAGATTCTCAACCACTGTGCCACCAGGGAAGCCCCACTTTTTTTTTTTTTTAAATGAGAATATGTGTATGGCACACTGGGGTAAACTGAAGGGAACTTGGGGACACCTATACGGGGCACGAAGACATGTCTTTCTATTTCTATTTCTTTGTGTCTTCTTCAATTTCTTTCAACAATGTCTTACAGTTTTCATTGTGCAGGTCTTCCACTTCCTCGGTTAAATCTATTCCTAGGCTTTCTTTTACCACTATAAATGGGATTGTTTCCTTAATTTCTCTTTCTGTTAGTTTGTTGTTAGGATATAGAAATGCAACAGATTTTTGGATATTGACTTCATTCCTTGCACTTTACTGTATTCATTTACTTTTTTCTAGTAGTTTTTTGGTGGAGTCTTTAGGGTTTTCTATACAGAAAATCATGTCATTTGTAACTAGTGACAGTTTTACTTCTTCCTTTGCAATTTGGATGCCTTTTATTTCTTTTTCTTGCCTAATTGCTTTGCCTAGGCCTTCCAATACTATGTTGAATAAGAGGGGCAAGAGTGGGCATCCTTGTCTTGTTCCTGATTTTAGAGGGGTAGCTTTTAGTTTTTCACCATTGAGTATGATGTTAGCTTTGGGCTTGTAATATAAGGCCTTTATTATGTTGAGGTATGTTCCTTTCATACCCATTTTATTGAGAGGTTTTTTAATAAATTTATTTATTTATTTATTTTTTGGCTGCATTGGGTTTTTGTTGCTGCATGAGGGCTTTGTTTAGTTGTGTCGAGCGGGGGCTACTCTTCGTTGCGGTGCACGGGCTTCTCATGGCGGTGGCTTCTCTTGTTGTGGAGCATGGACTCTAGGCACGCGGGCTTCAGTAGTTGTGGCACGTGGGCTCAGTAGTTGTGGCTAGTGGGCTCTAGAGCGCAGGCTCTGTAGTTGTGGTGCACGCGCTTAGTTGCCCTGTGGCATGTGGGATCTTCCTGGACCAGGGCTCGAATCCATGTCCCCTACATTGGCAGGTAGATTCTTAACAACTGCGCCACCAGGGAAGCCCCATTGAGAGGTTTTTAAAAACTCTTAAGTTGTTGGGTTTTGCCAAGTGCTTTTCCTGCGTCTAATGAGATGATCATATGATTTTTCTCTTTCATTTTGTTAATGTGGTGTATCATGTTGATTGATTTGCAGATATTGAACCATTCTTGCATCCCTGGAATAAATCCCACTTGATCATGGTGTGTGATCCTTTTAAAGTAATGTTGAATTTGGTTTGCTAACATTTTGTTTCTTGTTCGTTGAACAATAAACATTTGAATCTAATAGTGTGGCAACTTTGGAAATCAGATTCTCCTCCTTCCCTAGAGTTTGCCGGGATTTTGTTTTGTTTTGTTTTGTTTTTGTTTATTTTTTGATCATTGTGGTCTGTGTCTGTGCCAAGGATCAGAATAATGTGCAAATTAAGGTCTTCTCTGGTCTTTCCTAATCCTTCCCCTGGGCATGCATGGCCACTTTCTAATTTTCCCCGTATATGCAGTAGTTTTTGAATGTCCTAGTCTTTAATGTCTGAATCCCAAAAGGGGAGAAGGCAAAAAATGAAGGGGGGGGAGGGGTGTTGGCCCTTTAAATCACCCAGAAGTCATTTGAGATGGAGGGGGAAGTTCTTGCAAGAATGGGGGGGAGGTACAACAACAGTGGCTATCTACCTGTTTTCCTGCACTTATGTGATCAGAAGCAGCAATCAGTGAATTAGAGCATAGATCCCTGATATTTGGAGTACATAGTCCTTTTTGCCTACCACAAGCTATGTGCAAGCAACTCCTGGAACACATGCATAGCTACCTGCTATGTGGCTGGAGGTGTTGAATGGGTAGCTGCTACTGTGCTAAGGAGCTAAAATTGACCAAAATTAACTGAAATTTGCAATTTACTATCCAGGCCTTCCCCTGGAAGTTTCAAGTCTTCAACAGACTCTAGAATTCTGAAATAGTTACATCAGACAGATTCTGCTAAGGCAATTGTTGTCTCGGTGGGGAGATGGATTCCTGGTGTGTCCTAGCCCACAACCTCCCCAGAATCCTCCTCTAAATTATTTTTTAATTACTTTCAAAAACTAAATTATTTTTTAATTACTTTCAAAAACTAAATTATTTTTAAATTACCTTTTAATTACTTTCAATAATTAAATTATTTTTAATTACCTTCATATAGTCTCCAAGTTGTCAAAGGTAAACAAAGCCAGACATTAAAGTGGTAAGGACAGATTTTAATCCATAATATACTACTGCAATAGGAAAAAGAGTCTAGCATAAAGTGAACTCTACTTTGAGTTGCACAGAAGTGACATTTTAAAGGGAGAGTAAGGGTGTAGGCAAGAGGTCAAGAAACGGCTCAGCAATGTTGGGAAAGTGAAAAATTACAAAAAGAGGTGAGTGGTCCACGTGAAACCCATCTCGATTTGCTACCTGGCACTTGTAAATTTAGGCTCCTACCCTCCATAAAGGCTAGGAGACAGGAGCCCTGTCTTCAGGTGTTGGCTGGAACAAACAGTAAGGTCTTTTGACAGCCTTGAGTTTTCTTAGGCAAGCACTTTAAGGAGGGCTGGGGTCATCATAGGGATGGGGCCTTGAGAGGTTAGAAACTATGGTAATATCTGTTCAAGTCTTTATAGTTCAGGGTTGAGGCTTAGTGAGGAGGGGGACTCAAAGGAGCCAGCCTAGAGTTTGGTCAAGGAGATAATGTTTGTCAAAGTAAAAAAGTAAAAACTACAGATACAGCCAAAGTTGCCTGACAATCATTTCCAACCTTAGTTCATTCATGCTTCTCTGAGCTAAACTTACCCCTGTTATTGGAGTAGGTGAGCCTCCTTCCAAAGTTTGAATGCACTTATGTATGTATGTATGTGTATGTGTGTGCGTGTTTGTGTATTCATAGGGGACATATATGTGTGCGTTTTAAGAAAGCTGTTTCTACTGGTTTCACTGAACAAGACATTCCAAGAGTCTTGCTATGATGGTACCATTATTTTTTATTTGAACATGGTAGCCTATAGTGTGACATCCATAGTCATTCTAGTTTCCTATGGAGGGCAATTTGGGTTGTTTCCAATTTCTATTGCAAGTGCAACAAACTGGATGGCAATAAACACTCTCATGAATGCCTCTTTGAAGGGCTTCTTGAACACAGAGATGGAAAGGTGGAATTACTGGGTCCTTGAGCATGCATTTAAAATTTTCATAGATGCCACCAAATTGCCTTTCTTTAAAAAAAAGATTTATTTATTTGGCTGTGCCAGGTCTTAGTTGTGGCACACGGGATCTTCATTGCGGCGTGTGGGATCTTTAGTTGTGGGATGTAGACCATTTAGTTTACTGCATGCAGGCTCTTAGTTGTGCCATGCCGGATCTAGTTCCCTGACCAGGGTTTGAACCTGGGCCCCCTGCATTGGGAGCGCAGAGTCTTAACCGCTGGACCACGAGGTAAATCCCCAAACTGCCTTTTTAAACCAGCACAACCCCCTTACACTCTCACCAGCTGGGTAAGAGTGTTTATTTTCCCACATTTCCCAACGCTGGATAGAATCAAAGTTTCTAATACTTGGTAATCTGCTGGGTCCAAACTAGTCATTTTGTTTCTTTCCACTAGCCATCTGTGTTTCCTTTTCGGGGACCTGGTCCAAGTCCTCAGATATTAAAATGACTTCTGATGGAATTCTGCATTGTTCCCTGGTACTGGTGGTGGGGTCATAGCCCCAGAGTCATGCTAAGGGCAGGATGGAGAGGGGGAAGAGTGAGTGGCAGAGGGAGTGAAGAAGAGCAAGTTTTCATCTCTCCCCGCCCCCTGCAGCTGGGAATGAAACTAAGGAGAGGCCCCAGACTCCAGCGTCCAAGGTCTTGGCCAAGTGTATTCTCTGTCCAGTTTTTCTAGTTCTTGGCTGGGGGCAAGGGAAGGGAAGGGCAGGGCAATGTCCTAGGAACTGCTGTGAGTGGGCCAGGCAGGCTGGGGTTAGAGGTCTTCCCGGCTGACACTTCCTGGGCTTGACTTATCTTCTAGAAAGTCCTTTCTTCCTGCAGCAGTGCCAGATACGGGGAGGGGGGGGGGGAAGAGCAGGGCAAAGGGAAGTGCAAAGGTGAACCTATCTATGCTCAGCCCCCACGCCCAGCAGGGCAGATAACTTCCAGCTGGGTGCTGCTGTGCGCATCGTGCTGGCTCCAGCCCTGCTTCCAGCCTCCTCTGCACCAGACTCATGCAGCTGCTCAGGGTCCTCTGCCTCCTCTGGGTGCTCTGGGTCTCCCTGGAGGCCACAGGTGAGGGAGCGAGGTGGGGGGGGGGCTGGGGAGGCCCTCCTGATGTTCCAGGACAGGGGTGTGTGTGTGGGGCGGTGGCTCTGAGATCTAAGGGGAGGCTGAGGAGGGGCCCCTCAGAGCTCTTGGTGCAGGGAGAACTGCAGGCAGTGGGAGGAGAGGGAAGCTGGGTCCAGCGGGGCTGCTCTCCACCTGGGATCGAGCAGGTTTGTAGGAGACGCGCGTGCATCGGAAGGGTGGGATAACCTGTTTCTGAAAGAGCGCTCTTCCCACTTTGATTCAGTTTTCTGAGCCCCCTTCCTCTTGTTGCTCCGCTCCCCAGCACTGATGCTTTCTCCACCCTGGATTCTATCCCTCCCTTTACTTCCATCAGCTCAGCCCTCCTGAGGGTCCCTGGCTCTGCCCCTGGGGACCCCTCCTCTCTCTGGGGAGTCTACACCTTTGGTCCCGGTGCCCCCTCCTCCAGCTCTGCCCCTAACTCTCCCACCCCGACCTAGCCTATGTTTCTGGGCACAGCTGTCATTGGCAGGGCTGTGGGGGGAGAGCCTGATGGCTCCCAAAGGGTGGTTCTGAGACCACCTGGTGTGGGGTCCTGCTCTCTCTCTCTCCCACCCCTTTGGAACCTCGGGATTACTCTGCACTTCCCTTCCCTCTGCCCCCCAGTGTGTGCTCCTGACCCCCTGACCTTAGACCCCTGACCTCCTGATCTTAGACCTTCCCAACATAGAGGTCCTCTGGTCCACCCTCTCACTTACCTCCAGGGCCACCTCCTGGCTATAAGGGCTCTGGGCCAGGAACCTTCATAATCCCCTCCCCTATCTCCCTGACACCCCAGCTAAGCTGAGTAGTGAAACCCCAGCTCTCAGAGCAAAGACGTGCTGAGTCTGAGTTGGAAAGCTACCCCCGAGCGGACAGGAGGTCTGGGTGTTTCCTGCTAGCAACTGCTGTGGCTGCCGGTCACCCTCAGCGTTATGAGATCTTTGACCCTCACTTTTATCACCTGTAAGATGGGGATGATGACATCTGTAGAGGGAGGGGCTCATATTTGTAAACTAATTAACTCCTTGGCCGAAATAGAATAGGTGATGGAAAATATAGCTATTTTTATTATTAACACTCACTGCTACACCTTAAGGTCTTCAGGACTCATGCCTGCCTGCCGAGGTATCTCTTTCTGGAAGTTTCCTTTTCTGTCCTGTTCCTCAGCCTGTGTGTGGTCCTCTCTCCTTGTCCTCAAACTCAGTGAAGTCTGAGCTTCAATCTCTGCTTTTGCCTTTGTTATTCTCTTTGCAACTTTCTGCTCTCTGACCCCTCGTCTCCCAAAGTCCATGATGTGTCCCCACCCTCAGCCCAGGATTGGCTGGGTTCTCTCTCTCTCTCCAAAGAGGAGAGTCAGCCCAGACAGCAGTGGGTCACAGGGAGACGGGAAGAGGTGGGCCAAAGGGGGAGGTGGGGGGGGGGGCGCAGAGAACTGGAAGGGACAAGGACTTCGGGGTGTGTGAGGAAGAAGGGATGGGAGTACCGATGGGAGGAGGCAAGACCTTCTGCTGAACCTGCGTGCTTAGCTCGGCCGTCCCAGGGCTGCAAGGTCAGTACTCAGACAGGTGGGCAAGGGATTAAGCGTGCCCCCAACCCAACGCCCCTTGGGGAGGCTGTCCAGGGGGGCAGACAGATGTTGGCCTTTAGAACCTTGAAAGGCCCCAGCCCCAAACTGCCTCTGATTCGGGAGGAACTGGTGGCACTTCCTACCTCTGTGACATGTATCTGGAAAATGGGGTAGTGAGTAACCTATGTGGTGTTTTGGCGACAAAACGACCTACCAATGAATTCCTCTGTTCTACCGCCAATACAGGAGCTTTGGCCAGGGCCACATCCACCTCTAATGCGCTTTTGCACGCTGCTCTCAGCAACTCCCCACACTCTCAAGGCACAGCAAGGCGGCCACTGAGTACCTCCAAAACTTCTACCACTCCTGATAGTAGGGAACACATACCTATGACTATCACCACCTCCCCCCACTTGAAATCCATTTCTGAAACATTGCTCAAATCGCCAATCAATTCCAACACCTCAACAATCCCCACGTCCAAGTTTGTCTCCAAGGTTGAGACCATCCACCTACCAAGATTGTCTATATGGGCACGACCGAGTGCATCAATCCAACGAACTTGGTAACCACCACCACTTACCCCACCACCACCTGCATGACACAGACCCAAGTGTCCCTCACCAGCTCTTACACCACCACGCCTGTGACAGAGAAGCCACGGACAACCATTACCAGTACTTATCCCGTGACAACTACCAAGAGAGTCACCTCAGACGTGACCAATTCTCCCAGTACCACCACTCCGGGGAAATCTCCCACAACCACGACCCCACCCTCTTCCTTTGTCCCAACAACCCACACAACCCTAGACACTCCGATCTCCTCTGTGACCGGTACCACACAAAGGGCTATCCCAACCGCTGCAAGTACCCACGCAACCCAGTCTCCGACCCCAACAATCATGTCTACCTCTGCTACTACCCCTACTCTAACTACTAGGAACACCTTGTTAACAACACTCAGCACCACCTCACCCACCACCCATAGCACCTTGATTACAAACATCGCTTCATTTCTAGACATGGTCAATACCTTTCAGACATCCACAGCTATCACTCAAGCACCTACTTCAAATGATATATTAACAACACCTACAACACAAGTTGTATCTGTTGCTACAGAAGCATCCACTGAACTAGGTACACGGAAAACAACTCCTCTGAACACCATGAGCTCCACGAATGTGACACTTATTCCAGTGACTGACACTCCCAAAGAAACTCTCACCACCTCAATTACTTCAATTTCTCCAACCATGTCTTCAATCACTCCTACAAACGCAATCACTCCTGCCACACTTACCACATCTAAATCCAGCCCTGTGCCCACCAGCACTGATACATACACGATATCCACTACCAAGGGACCACTGTCCACCACTGTAGCCACTACAGAAATAGGAAAGATGAGCAACACAACCCCTCATGCTTCATCAACCAGGAAAACCACATTTATTACAACCAGTGATGTTGGTACAGAGTCTCTAACATCAGAGATTGCTTCTGCTCCCCCAATCACAAAATCAGACACTCCCACAAATACACTCAATTATTCGACATCCACTACTTCTACTTCAGTGACCACCAATACCTTGACATCACCCACCAGTAAGTCTCAGTCTTCTCCACCTGCCCAGAGCACAGAAGCAGTCCTGAATACAACCACAAACACTACCTCACTATCACCTTTGATTACCACAATCCCTACTACCAAGGCTACATCCACCCCTCCATTTCCAACTAGTACTGTGACTACGACCAAAACAGAAATAACAACTCTAACCGACACTTCAACACCTGCCACCTCGAAAACAACAGTATTGCCCATCACCTCAACAACAAAAATAACCAAGACTGGTACCACAAATATAGTAACAACACCCACGTCAATAACACCACAAAGAACACCAGACCTCACGTCTTCAACCAATTTCTCTACAGGAAGAAAATTGACAGGAGTCAACGCGGACTCGACATCCTCGAGTACCACTGGTCCATTGACCCTCACCACCGACCTCAGCTCCACACTCGCTCTTTCCAGCACCTCACCCACCACCACAAATATCATCCCATCTTCCCCTTCACCTGCCCCAACCACAGAGCCAGTCTCCACTTCGACCGCAAACACTAGCCCTATGTCCACCCTGATTACCGCCATCCCTGCTACACACCCAACTTCTAGCCCTTCAACTCCCACTAGTCCTCCCACCACGTCCACAACAGAAATCACCACTCCCACGCACACTGAAGCTCCTGCCACCTCGATCACAGCCACTTTGTCCATTCCAGCCACAGAAACCACCCAGGGTGCTACCACACACCTGGTAACCACGCCCATGCCAACAACACCCCAAACCGCTCCAGTCGTCAGCTCTTCAACCACCTCCACGACAGGGAGCAGAATCACATCTGCATTCCCGTCATCCCTCCCTACCTCTGCTATGGTGCAGACGGCCACAACTATACCTCCATCCTCTGTAAGTACTCCAGCCTCTACTGAGACTCCAGCCACCACCGAGTCCACATCCTCGAGTACCACTGGTCCGTTGACCCTCACCACCGACCTCAGCTCCACACTCGCTCTTTCCAGCACCTCACCCACCCCCACAAATATCATCCCATCTTCCCCTTCACCTGCCCCAACCACAGAGCCAGTCTCCACTTCGACCGCAAACACTAGCCCTATGTCCACCCCGATTACCGCCATCCCCGCTACACACCCAACTTCTGGCCCTTCAACTCCCACTAGTCCTCCCACCACGTCCACAACAGAAATCACCACTCCCACGCACACTGAAGCTCCTGCCACCTCGATCACAGCCACTTTGTCCATTCCAGCCACAGAAACCACCCAGGGTGCTACCACACACCTGGTAACCACGCCCATGCCAACAACACCCCAAAGCGCTCCAGTCGTCAGCTCTTCAACCACCTCCACGACAGGGAGCAGAATCACATCTGCATTCCCGTCATCCCTCCCTACCTCTGCTATGGTGCAGACGGCCACAACTATACCTCCATCCTCTGTAAGTACTCCAGCCTCTACTGAGACTCCAGCCACCACCGAGTCCACATCCTCGAGTACCACTGGTCCGTTGACCCTCACCACCGACCTCAGCTCCACACTCGCTCTTTCCAGCACCTCACCCACCCCCACAAATATCATCCCATCTTCCCCTTCACCTGCCCCAACCACAGAGCCAGTCTCCACTTCGACCGCAAACACTAGCCCTATGTCCACCCCGATTACCGCCATCCCCGCTACACACCCAACTTCTGGCCCTTCAACTCCCACTAGTCCTCCCACCACGTCCACAACAGAAATCACCACTCCCACGCACACTGAAGCTCCTGCCACCTCGATCACAGCCACTTTGTCCATTCCAGCCACAGAAACCACCCAGGGTGCTACCACACACCTGGTAACCACGCCCATGCCAACAACATCCCAAAGCGCTCCAGTCGTCAGCTCTTCAACCACCTCCACGACAGGGAGCAGAATCACATCTGCATTCCCGTCATCCCTCCCTACCTCTGCTATGGTGCAGACGGCCACAACTATACCTCCATCCTCTGTAAGTACTCCAGCCTCTACTGAGACTCCAGCCACCACCGAGTCCACATCCTCGAGTACCACTGGTCCGTTGACCCTCACCACCGACCTCAGCTCCACACTCGCTCTTTCCAGCACCTCACCCACCCCCACAAATATCATCCCATCTTCCCCTTCACCTGCCCCAACCACAGAGCCAGTCTCCACTTCGACCGCAAACACTAGCCCTATGTCCACCCCGATTACCGCCATCCCCGCTACACACCCAACTTCTGGCCCTTCAACTCCCACTAGTCCTCCCACCACGTCCACAACAGAAATCACCACTCCCACGCACACTGAAGCTCCTGCCACCTCGATCACAGCCACTTTGTCCATTCCAGCCACAGAAACCACCCAGGGTGCTACCACACACCTGGTAACCACGCCCATGCCAACAACACCCCAAAGCGCTCCAGTCGTCAGCTCTTCAACCACCTCCACGACAGGGAGCAGAATCACATCTGCATTCCCGTCATCCCTCCCTACCTCTGCTATGGTGCAGACGGCCACAACTATACCTCCATCCTCTGTAAGTACTCCAGCCTCTACTGAGACTCCAGCCACCACCGAGTCCACATCCTCGAGTACCACTGGTCCGTTGACCCTCACCACCGACCTCAGCTCCACACTCGCTCTTTCCAGCACCTCACCCACCCCCACAAATATCATCCCATCTTCCCCTTCACCTGCCCCAACCACAGAGCCAGTCTCCACTTCGACCGCAAACACTAGCCCTATGTCCACCCCGATTACCGCCATCCCCGCTACACACCCAACTTCTGGCCCTTCAACTCCCACTAGTCCTCCCACCACGTCCACAACAGAAATCACCACTCCCACGCACACTGAAGCTCCTGCCACCTCGATCACAGCCACTTTGTCCATTCCAGCCACAGAAACCACCCAGGGTGCTACCACACACCTGGTAACCACGCCCATGCCAACAACACCCCAAAGCGCTCCAGTCGTCAGCTCTTCAACCACCTCCACGACAGGGAGCAGAATCACATCTGCATTCCCGTCATCCCTCCCTACCTCTGCTATGGTGCAGACGGCCACAACTATACCTCCATCCTCTGTAAGTACTCCAGCCTCTACTGAGACTCCAGCCACCACCGAGTCCACATCCTCGAGTACCACTGGTCCGTTGACCCTCACCACCGACCTCAGCTCCACACTCGCTCTTTCCAGCACCTCACCCACCCCCACAAATATCATCCCATCTTCCCCTTCACCTGCCCCAACCACAGAGCCAGTCTCCACTTCGACCGCAAACACTAGCCCTATGTCCACCCCGATTACCGCCATCCCCGCTACACACCCAACTTCTGGCCCTTCAACTCCCACTAGTCCTCCCACCACGTCCACAACAGAAATCACCACTCCCACGCACACTGAAGCTCCTGCCACCTCGATCACAGCCACTTTGTCCATTCCAGCCACAGAAACCACCCAGGGTGCTACCACACACCTGGTAACCACGCCCATGCCAACAACACCCCAAAGCGCTCCAGTCATCAGCTCTTCAACCACCTCCACGACAGGGAGCAGAATCACATCTGCATTCCCGTCATCCCTCCCTACCTCTGCTATGGTGCAGACGGCCACAACTATACCTCCATCCTCTGTAAGTACTCCAGCCTCTACTGAGACTCCAGCCACCACCGAGTCCACATCCTCGAGTACCACTGGTCCGTTGACCCTCACCACCGACCTCAGCTCCACACTCGCTCTTTCCAGCACCTCACCCACCCCCACAAATATCATCCCATCTTCCCCTTCACCTGCCCCAACCACAGAGCCAGTCTCCACTTCGACCGCAAACACTAGCCCTATGTCCACCCTGATTACCGCCATCCCCGCTACACACCCAACTTCTGGCCCTTCAACTCCCACTAGTCCTCCCACCACGTCCACAACAGAAATCACCACTCCCACGCACACTGAAGCTCCTGCCACCTCGATCACAGCCACTTTGTCCATTCCAGCCACAGAAACCACCCAGGGTGCTACCACACACCTGGTAACCACGCCCATGCCAACAACACCCCAAAGCGCTCCAGTCGTCAGCTCTTCAACCACCTCCACGACAGGGAGCAGAATCACATCTGCATTCCCGTCATCCCTCCCTACCTCTGCTATGGTGCAGACGGCCACAACTATACCTCCATCCTCTGTAAGTACTCCAGCCTCTACTGAGACTCCAGCCACCACCGAGTCCACATCCTCGAGTACCACTGGTCCGTTGACCCTCATCACCGACCTCAGCTCCACACTCGCTCTTTCCAGCACCTCACCCACCCCCACAAATATCATCCCATCTTCCCCTTCACCTGCCCCAACCACAGAGCCAGTCTCCACTTCGACCGCAAACACTAGCCCTATGTCCACCCTGATTACCGCCATCCCCGCTACACACCCAACTTCTGGCCCTTCAACTCCCACTAGTCCTCCCACCACGTCCACAACAGAAATCACCACTCCCACGCACACTGAAGCTCCTGCCACCTCGATCACAGCCACTTTGTCCATTCCAGCCACAGAAACCACCCAGGGTGCTACCACACACCTGGTAACCACGCCCATGCCAACAACACCCCAAAGCGCTCCAGTCGTCAGCTCTTCAACCACCTCCACGACAGGGAGCAGAATCACATCTGCATTCCCGTCATCCCTCCCTACCTCTGCTATGGTGCAGACGGCCACAACTATACCTCCATCCTCTGTAAGTACTCCAGCCTCTACTGAGACTCCAGCCACCACCGAGTCCACATCCTCGAGTACCACTGGTCTGTTGACCCTCACCACCGACCTCAGCTCCACACTCGCTCTTTCCAGCACCTCACCCACCCCCACAAATATCATCCCATCTTCCCCTTCACCTGCCCCAACCACAGAGCCAGTCTCCACTTCGACCGCAAACACTAGCCCTATGTCCACCCTGATTACCGCCATCCCCGCTACACACCCAACTTCTGGCCCTTCAACTCCCACTAGTCCTCCCACCACGTCCACAACAGAAATCACCACTCCCACGCACACTGAAGCTCCTGCCACCTCGATCACAGCCACTTTGTCCATTCCAGCCACAGAAACCACCCAGGGTGCTACCACACACCTGGTAACCACGCCCATGCCAACAACACCCCAAAGCGCTCCAGTCGTCAGCTCTTCAACCACCTCCACGACAGGGAGCAGAATCACATCTGCATTCCCGTCATCCCTCCCTACCTCTGCTATGGTGCAGACGGCCACAACTATACCTCCATCCTCTGTAAGTACTCCAGCCTCTACTGAGACTCCAGCCACCACCGAGTCCACATCCTCGAGTACCACTGGTCCGTTGACCCTCACCACCGACCTCAGCTCCACACTCGCTCTTTCCAGCACCTCACCCACCCCCACAAATATCATCCCATCTTCCCCTTCACCTGCCCCAACCACAGAGCCAGTCTCCACTTCGACCGCAAACACTAGCCCTATGTCCACCCTGATTACCGCCATCCCCGCTACACACCCAACTTCTGGCCCTTCAACTCCCACTAGTCCTCCCACCACGTCCACAACAGAAATCACCACTCCCACGCACACTGAAGCTCCTGCCACCTCGATCACAGCCACTTTGTCCATTCCAGCCACAGAAACCACCCAGGGTGCTACCACACACCTGGTAACCACGCCCATGCCAACAACACCCCAAAGCGCTCCAGTCGTCAGCTCTTCAACCACCTCCACGACAGGGAGCAGAATCACATCTGCATTCCCGTCATCCCTCCCTACCTCTGCTATGGTGCAGACGGCCACAACTATACCTCCATCCTCTGTAAGTACTCCAGCCTCTACTGAGACTCCAGCCACCACCGAGTCCACATCCTCGAGTACCACTGGTCCGTTGACCCTCACCACCGACCTCAGCTCCACACTCGCTCTTTCCAGCACCTCACCCACCCCCACAAATATCATCCCATCTTCCCCTTCACCTGCCCCAACCACAGAGCCAGTCTCCACTTCGAACGCAAACACTAGCCCTGTGTCCACCCTGATTACCGCCATCCCCGCTACTCACCCAACTTCCGGCCCTTCAACTCCCACTAGTCCTCCCACCACGTCCACAACAGAAATCACCACTCCCACGCACACTGAAGCTCCTACCACCTCGATCACAGCCACTTTGCCCATTTCAGCCACTACACCACGTATAGAAGTGAGTACAATTCCTGAAGTTACTTCTACGCCCACCATCCCATTATCAGTTTTTACCTCTACTACTGAGAAGGCCACCTCTCCCAGTTCCACCACCGTGACAACTGTGTTCCCTGCAAAAACGGACACTTCTACTTCCATTTTCAAAACTGACCCCACCAACATGACTGATGCACCTAGTTCTATCAGCACTGGAACCATCCCCATTAACACGGATTTCACGAGCACACAAAGACCCACCAGTGGCACCTGGATCAGCACCAACTTTGTAACTACCCCACGTGTGCCCGGCTCCACTAGCCTCCCAGTGACCATGAAACCAAGTAGCAGCTTTTCAACTGCCATGATGACTTCAAGCAAGCTGACACACCCCATCCCACCCATCACCAGCACTCCAGGGATACCGGCGGCTACCACCAAGACTCTCTCCACACTTACGTCACCCAGGACAACTTCGACCACGACTCAGATGACCACACAGTCTAGGCTGACCACCACCCCAGGTTGGATCTCCTGCCTCCTTGTGGCCTCTCCTCCCTCTCTTGCTATATTTCCATGACCAAGGTCAGTCCTGTCCTGAACTTCCTGTTTTCCTGTGCTACCCAGGCACTTGTGACAATGGTGGCACCTGGATGCAGAGCCACTGCTCCTGCCCCAGCACTTTCTCTGGCTCCCGCTGTGAGTTTGCTGTGGAACACATAGATATGGGTGAGTTGCTCTCTGCACTTTCTCTTGGGAGGTGCCACTGACTCTAATGGGCCCAGTCATTTTGCTGAATCCCTTCATCCTTGCTTTCTGCCTCATGCTCTTCCCTACCCCATACCATGCCTAATCTCCACCCTCACCTCCAGGAGGTCGCTGGGGCCACTTTCTTTCCTGGGACCTCCTCCCAGTCTGGGCTGCTTCGAGTTGTATTAGGTTCTAATTTCTGCTGTAACAAATTACCACAAACTTAGCAGATGAACATTTCAAATTTATTATCGTACAATTCTGTACATTAGAAGTCTGACATGAGTCTCGCAGGGCTAAAATCAAGGTGTTGGCAGGGCTGGGTTCTTTCTGGAGGCCCTAGGAGAGAATCCATCTCTTTGCCCTTTCCAGGTTCGCGAGTGGCCCACATTCCTTGTCTCAAGGCCCCCTCGCTCCATCTTCAATGACAGCAACTTTGCATCTCTGTGCCTTTTTTCCATACTCACATCTTCCTCTGACTGATTCTGACTTCTGCCTCCCTCTTCCACTGCTAAGGACCCTTGTGATAATACTCGGACCACCCAGATAGTCCACATTAATTTTCCCATAATAAAGTCAGCTGGTTAGTACCCTTAAATCCATCTACCACTTTGATTCCTCCATGCCATGTAGCATAAGATATTCCCAGGTTCTGGGGATTAGACATAGGCATCTTTGGGGGCCGTTATTCTGCTTCCCACTGGGGCAGACGTGGGAGAGACTACAGGCCTGACTGCTGGACATCCTGACTTCCAGTGTTTCTCACATCTCAGGACAACTCATTCCAGAATTCCTACCTCTCTCCCTCCTGCTGTTCAGTCAGTTCTCAGGGAACATGGAGAGGGGCCGCGGGAGCAGCCTCTGGGTCAGGGTGGTGGTGGTGACGTCAGACAGGGGTGGATGGTGAAGTGACCAGAGCAGGGAATGTTGTGTGCAGACAAAGTGGACACTGAAGTGGGCATGGAGGTTTCTGTCAACAAGGAGTTCTCCCCGGACCTCAATGACAACTCTTCTAAGGCCTACAGGGAGTTCACGGACACCTTCCGGGATCAGGTGAGGGGGAAGGGGAGGGAACTCAAAGGTCTGCCCCTGGAGTTGAGCTTGGGTCCCTGGGTACCCTCTGGTATGGATGTTCAGATGTGAGCCCAGGATCCTTGGCATTTCAGATGAAGAAGATTTACCAAAATGTGCAGGGGTTCAAGGAGGTGGTGATCCTTTCTCTGAGGTAGGAGACCCTTCTGGCACTGTGGAGACAGTGTCAAGTGGTGGGGGGGATGAACTAAGAAGTGCTGGAGAAGACATCCCTTGCTTTTGGAATCATCAGATGTCATAAAGAGAGGGATGGAGTGAGGATGCAAACGAAGCACTCTGTAGAGGATATTTTGCAATCATTTTCTGGAGTCATTTCTCTGTAGGAGGGATGTCACCCCTACTCTCAAAGCATGTTGGAAGGTGAATGATTCAGTGGGACAAACAGGGAGGTGGTGCGTGAGGGATGGTGCCTGGTATCTGGTCTATAGCTGGTCTCTCTCTAGTTGGCACCTGGTCTGCTGGATGGGTCAGCAAGAGGGAGGCAGAGAGCCCAGGAGGGCCTGGTTTGATTATGGCTTGAGGCAATGCCAAGAGAATGTCAATCATTCCTTGTCCCGCCTACTCAGGCTGACAAAGGCAGAGATGCTGGACATAATGTGTCTGGAATCCCAGCTCAGTGCTCACTTCCTGCCAACACCCGTATAGTTGTGGTTGGTCTGGAAGTGCCCTTCTACAGACCTATGATGGCCTGGGCCTGGGCACCTTTTAAGGCTCCCTGCCCCCTTGCCCCCCTCAGGAATGGCAGCATTGTTGTGGACTATGTGGTCCAGCTGGAGTTACCCTTCAGCCCCCAGCTGGAGAGCGAGTATGAGAAGGTGAAAGTGGCCCTGAAGGAGGAGCTCCAGAATGTCAGCCAGAATGAGACCGGCTGCCAGAAGGACCAGGGTGAACAGAAGCTGGGGGCCTTGGGCTGGAGGGAGGGGTCAGGGTCACAGCCACCATCCCAGCCTGCTCCAGCTCAGACAGGGTCCTTCTGGGGTCAGGTGCCAGCCCTGTGGTACCTCTGGCAGGTTGGGAGAAGAGACACAGGTCCCCAGCCAACTGGGTCAAGGATGGGGCTAAGGAGGGGCTCACCAGAACCTGGGTGCTGTGGAAGAGACAGTTCTGCTCAAGGTTTCCAGGGTGGCTGAGGACCCCTGACTATTCGGGGGACATGAGGGAGTCCAAAGGGGTCTTCCCTTGTTGCCCATTCACACCTCCTCCATACTGACAGAGCTCTCTCTGCCCCTCCCTGTGCCTCCCCCCAATTCCACCTGTGCCTGTGTGTCCCCTCCCCCCGCCCCCAGTCTTGTGTTTTAAGCCTGATTCCATCAAGGTGAACAACAACACCAGGACGGAGCTGTCCCCGGAAGGTGAGAGGTAGGGCAAAGGGCTAAGTGGCTCCAGGAGGCCATAACCCCTCCCACAAGGGACATCTGTCCACTGAAATTCCCTAGGGAGGACGGGGAGACCTTTTGGGGAGGCAAGTGACATGAACCTGGCAATGCTGCCTGCCTGGCCCTTGTTAGTAACTTCCACCTGAGGACCAGCAGAGAAGGTGAGGGACCTGCCCTTCCCTCATCTAATCCCAAGGTCCACCCCTCGACACCCCACCCTCGGAAATGTAGTCCTCCTCATCCATTTTCAGAGTCATTTCATAGCCTGGCCCCAGAGTAGAGTGGATGAAGTCTTTGCCTCTGCAATCCCCTTCCTATCCCACAGCCATCTGTCGCAACGCTGCTGCCGTGGGCTACGAGGATTTCTACTTCCCCTTGGTGAAGGGGAACAAGCTCCGCTGTGTCACCAAATGCGCGGCGGGCGTGGACGGCGCCCTCGACTGTCGTCAGGGCCAGTGCGTTCTGCAGAGGACAGGTCCTTCTTGCCGGTAAGGCCCCGCCCACAGCCAGCTGAGCCAATCACCCGACCCCGCTCAGCCGGCCCCGCCCCCTGGCCCCCGGGTCACCCACCTGCTAGTACATGCGTGGTCCAGGGGCACTAGCGGACCAGGCCCGGGAGGTGGTGAGGGCGTGTGACCTGTGACACGCTCCCCGCAGCTGCTTCTCCACGGACACGCACTGGTTCTCGGGCCCGCGCTGCGAGGTGGCCATCTCCTGGAAGGCGCTTGTCGGAGGCCTGGCGGGCACCGCGGCGCTGCTGCTGCTGCTGCTGGTGGTGGCGCTGAGCGTCTTCGTCGCGCGCTCGTGGAGGAGGGGCGGCCAAGGCGGAGACCTGTGAGTGCGCTGGAGGTGGAGGGCTGAGGGCCGCAAAGGGGTCCCGGACCGGGCGGCCCTGCCCTGACGATGCGGCGCCCGCCCGGCAGGTCCTGTGACGACAGGAAGTGGTTCGAGACCAGTGATGAGAACACCGTGGGGACTTTTTCTAACTCGGGCTTCGAGGATGACAGAACAAGTGAGTCCTATCTCCTGGGGAAGGGAGACAGGGGCTTCCCTGGGTACCATTTTGGCCTGGGCAGGACGGGAGGACCTCTCTTGCCCAAGACAGGCATATACCTCTTGTCCCAGAGTTTGCCTCGTGGCTTCCGCGCCCCCTTCTAAGGCCCAGGTCGTGCACAGGCCGTCCCCGCAGGGCAGGTGCAGGGGCACAGGAGCCCCCTTGGCCCTGCCTTCCTGACGTTTCCTTCCCTCCCCACCTCTTCCCTCTCCCTCCCCCTGTTCTCTTTTCTCTCTCTCTATTTAAAGATGAAAACTTCTATGTGGCCTTGGAGAACGTGGACACTAATATGACGGTGAGGGGGCAAGGGGGGGGTGATGGTAAGCAGCGCTCCCAGGTCCAGCTCCCGATGCCCCCCTTCTCAGGCCAGGGGCCGGGCAGGGACAAGGAGGCGGTGACCTCCTCGCCGGCCCCTGCGGGGTGGCTTCCTCTTCTCATTGCCTGTCTCACAAATTCTGTGGCAGTTGCACTTCCACAAACCTGAGGTGACCTTGACCTCACTGTGAGCCCCACACTGCCTTCTCCACGCTGCCCCGGACAGTGGAGGGAACCATCTGCACTACCTTTGAAGAGATGGCCGTGGACTCCTGAGGCTCAGTCTCCTGGTTTCCTTGGGCAGCATCAGACTTCCCCCTGACCCCTATCCTTCTCCCGACTTGTGTGAAACCCACCTGGAGACCCAGTTCAAATCCAGGCTCTTCCACTGTGGGACCTTGGGCAAGTCAGTCACTTCTCTGAACCTCGGTTTTATCACCTGTAAAATGAGTGTGGCCCACTCGTCCTGATACCTTGTGGGATTATTGTGAAAACCAGATGTGCTTGGTCAGACCTCTGTCCCGATGCACCTTCCTGTGTTGGCCCTCATGCTTATATGGCTTCTCTGAGATCCCCAATCCCCATATCCTTCCCCAGGGCTCAGGCCTCCATTTCTCCTTTCCCTGTGCTCATCCCTACTGGCGGGTCCTCACCGTGTACACGTAACCAGCCTGCAGCCTGCCCCATCCTCCTACCCTCTCCTTATATAACTCCCCGCTGCACCCCTTGCCCCCATCCCTTAAACTTTCTCCCCTCTGAACCCACTTCTTAAGTCACTCCTCCCCCACACCCCAGCGCCCAGCCCTGCATCTCCCCCAGTTTCCGTGCTTTCCCCTTCCCCATCCTTGTACCCTCAGCCCTAAATACCCCCCTGCCCCCCGCATCTCAATGCCCCAGTCCTAAATCCTCCCTCCTACTCATCCCCCATCCCTAGCTAGGTACAGATGCCCTCTGCATCTTAGGACCCCCAGGTCGTGCTCCCTCGGCCAGGTCCCCCATTCTGAGGCTCCATTATTCCTGTCACCCCCCAAGGCCCTGGATCCCGGTGGGTGGGAGTGGGAGGTAGGTTTCCCCAGGTCCCTGAGGATGAGAGGAAGTGGGGTCCTGAGGCGGGAAAGCTCCTCCAGCGCCTCCTCCTCATTCCCCTGACTCTCCCTCCCCTCCCTCAGTGCTTCCCCCGCCCCGTTCCTACCCCCTTCCCCGCCCCTTCCTCCCTTCCTCTCCCTGGTCTCACCCCCATCCCTGCAATAACCTCTGAAGACAGAAGCCCCCAGCCTCCTTTGCAGGAAGACCTCACTCACCTGGGGACAGGAAGTCTGCAAGTCTCCAGTTCTCCCAGCTGAACATAATATAGCATTTATTGTAAAAGAAACTGCTCTGTGTCTTTCTCTTTCTCATGCTCTGGTGCTTCCACTCAGTTGAGGAACAAGGATGTCAGGAGATGTAGGAGGGCCTGGGAGCGCAGGTTTCTCCCAGCGAGGAATGAAGGGTTCCGTGGGCAGCTCTCAGGGACCATGACCGTCCTCAAAGGGAACGTCGAGATTGGAGGACCCATTTTCTCAGGGGGTGGGTGGGAGCAGGTGGTGGGAGCCTGTTGGGTTTGTCATCTGTGCCCCTTGACGTTAAGAGCTTCTGGCTGAGTCAGGGAGGTGGGTGACTCCAGCTGAGTCAGCTGTCATTGGCGCTGATGCGTAAGCCGGGCATCCCGAAAGACCTTGAGACTACAAACCTGGGTGACGGACACACTCACGCCAGGGCCTGCCATGCCTGGGGCTGGGGCCCTCTTGTTCCCACTTTTGTGGGCAGCAGCAGGCTGTCGGACTGAGCTGAGGGTGGTCAGGGCTGGCAGAACGAGGTTCTTTGGGTGGGGGTGTCGGAACGGCCCCCGGGACCTTTGTCCAGGACAGGAGAGAGGCTGGCAGTGGCCAGTGTGCGGGTAGAGACCAGGACCATAAAGTCTCAGGTGTGAGTGGGAGTCCCACCCAGGAGAAGCACTGGTGGTCAGAGGTGGCCCGGGGGAAGGCGCTGCCCTTCTTCGGAAGGGGCCAGCTCCAAGTGGGTGATGAGGAAGGAAGGCCCGAAGGGGGGCCTCTTGGGAGTAAGGGCGGAGGGTCCTTCACTTGGCCTGGTCGGTCCGGCAGCTCCTTCTAGGGTTCCGTCGACCCTCCCTCCATAGTCACCGTCTCCCTGGGGTTTCTTGGCCCTCGCATCTTGGCAGCCATCACACACTGTCACGCCTCTGTTTGCCTGTCCCTTCCTCCTGCCCTGCCCCTCCCATGACTCTGGCTTCCGCGCTATAGAGACCCCGCGGAGGGAGGTTCAGGTCTCTTAGAGAGGAGGAGGGTTGACCGGCTGCCCTTTGGCCAACTCCCCGTGTCACCCACCAACCCCATCGTCTCACCTCCACCCAGGGCCAGGCAGTGTCCTTCCCGAGGCAAAGGTCTCCGGGGTCCTTTATATAGCTGATCCCTCCCTGGGAGGCACTCGTTTCTTAGTTTCGCCTGACGTGGGAAGCTCCTGCACCCAGGGCCTCACTCTCAGGGAGATGCTGGTGACCTGGATCCTGCCAATGGCTCTGTGGCTCTGGGTGCCCAACACTGCCACATCCATGACATCAGGTGAGTGAGATACAGGCCGGGCTCCCCGGTGGTCCCGGTGTGTGCCGGCCTCAGGCAGGGCTGCAGGTGGCTTAACCCTCCCTTCTTCCTTCCCTCCCTCGCTTTTCAGGGGAGGGGGCTGCCCAAGGGCTGGACACCCAGGCCATGACCTCATCCTGCCTTTGGGAGCTAAAGGGGTCAGTCACCCTGGAGACCCGCGGGTGAGGAGGAAGGGGCCCGGACTGTGCGGTGCTGTTGAGAGTTTGCACCAAGCCCCACGCCGGGGCTGAGTGGGAGCTGGAACCCACCCCTTCTGTTCTCCAGGCTTCCCCCTGGGAAAACAGGGGGCTCTGCCTGCCCTCATCCTGGGGTCTGCACCAGCCCAAGGGTCGGCTCTTTGCAAACCTCACAGAGACACTGCACAGGCTGCCAGCCCTGGCCAGGGAGGGCAGGAGTCCACGGGGTGTCCAGCAGCTTCCCTCCTTGCCTGGGGGGAGCCTCAGGGGCGCCAGGGACAGCCCCTCTTGTTAGAAATGGCTGAAGGGCTGAGGGGGAGACAGACTCTGCGGTCCGTGTTAAACCTTTTCACGACCGTTTGTCTGGGAAGAGACTGGTTACAAGCTGATTCCCATGGGTTCCCTCATGCGGAACAGACTTTCTGATTCCCCAGAGACAGGGAAGTGCCCCTGGGAAGGGGTGGGCAGGGCAGATGCTGGGGTGAGGGGCGTTGGGGGAGTGAGCCCAAGGTGCCAGGTGAAAGAGGCATCTCTTGTGTTGAAGGACCTGCAGGGTGTGTGATGGGCGGTGGTGAGTGTGTGGGTGGGTGGGAGGGTGGGAGCTGCGGCCGGGGGTCTTGGAGGTCTTCAGGGCGGCTGTGAGAGAAGCCATGCAAGAACTTAGGCCCTTAGAGGCCACCTCAGCCGGCCATGCCTTAATGTACTTCTTCCTCCCCTACCAAGACATGCTGGGGGCAGCGGCGCTGGCTGGGAGAAGCCAAGGGGAGAGGAGCCAGGACTGGGGGTGTGAACTTCGTGGCTTTAGGGACGTTATGAAAATATGTTAATTACAGACATTTTAGCCTTAAGCTAATACACAGAGAAAAGGAAGCTATGGAAGGGGGTCAACCTTAGGAGGGGTCCGCCCACCCCTGCTCCCCAGGCAGATGCTGAGGAGAGGGATGGTGGGGATGGTGATGAAGGACCCAGACATCAGCAAGGGCGTTGCCTCTGCTTGTCCCGCCATGCCTTAGAGAGAGCCACCCACACAAGCAAAGACCCCTGTTGGCAAGGTGCTCATAATTGCACGGAAAAGATCGTGCTGAATCCATTAGCACGCCAAGGAGTCAAAAGCATCTGTCTTTGATAAATGCACAGAGCCATCAGGAGTGGGGAGGTCAGGCAAGTAGGGCCATTCCGGGGGACTCCAGGTCTGATGATACCCCAAGGCCCCCAGCCCCCCACTCGCAGAAGGCTCTGCTATTTACAAAGCCATTTCAGAGCATGTAGCCCGTATGACTCTCATCAGGAAAATTATGAAAGGAAAGGAAGGCAGACAGGAAAGAGAGACTCAGAGAGGGTGAGTGACTTACCTGGGACCAGCATGACCCATGATTATATGATAATTAGCATGACCTCACCCATATGATACTAGATTTGTGCTGCCCTGACCCCGCACTGGAGGCCCTCAGCCCTCTGCAATACCTCCATCCCACTGCGTGCATTCTGGGTCCTCGGGGAGGGGCTCAGAAGTCAGATCAGGGACCGCTGGTGGCATATGTGGTTTTCTTTGTTTCTCATCTGCTGCCTCCTCTTGGTACCCCAGTTCACCAAGAGGACTGATGAAGTCTTGGACAAGTGAACAGTGGGGAGAAGGAATGGCAGCCTGAGAAAGTAGAAAAACACTGCAGGGCTGTGCAGGGGAGTCGAGGTGTAGGAATGTCCCAAAGGTGAGGGCCATGTGCCCGGTGGGGAAAGCAGGTTGGTGAGGGAGTACCTTTGGGTAACAGGAGCATCAAAACCAGGTGGAGGCTTTTAGACAACAGAGGACCTCCAAGGACAGAGCAGGGGTGGGTCACCCCTGCCAGGACAGATGCAAAGAGGGACGTTGGGAGCCATCCTGGCATGAGGCCATGGGGGTCCAGCTGGGAACCCAACTTCCTTGGAAATGGAGAGGAAGGTTCCTCTTGATGATGGGCACCAAGGTAGATGGTTCTAGAACCTGCGTGACTGGGGAGCAGGAGATTCTTTTTGGTGGTTGGCAAAGGGCTCCAGGCAGGCCTGTTGAGCTTGGGGTGAGCATGGAATTTCTGGATGGAGCTTTCCTAGAGGCCTGGGACTCAGGAAGGAGGACAAAGATAGGGACATGGTCTAGAATTCTCCATTCTCCATGTGCTGCAAGGGCCGCAAAGACCACACAACACCGGGGATCAACATGAGGGTTGGAGCCTGTGTCCTGTTTTGTGTACAGGAAGTTCCAAAGTGTTCCTAGGAAGGGTGGGGGAGAGGAGCTGCTTAGGATGGCAGCAGGGAACAGGGTCCAAGTGCAAGGGCCCCAAGGGGTCAGAGTTCTGGAGTCCAGAAAGGTGAAAGTGGAAGTGGAAACGTTCAATGTATAAAAGTGTGGTGAAGGCCACAACAGATTTGTTCACAGTAGACAAAAGGGCAACCTTTGAAACGTAGGTGACGTAAATTTAGAGCAATTAAAAGGAAGCAGTGTTTTACGCAGAGTAATAAACTTACTCATTCAGCAAACACAGGAGACCTGGCTCTGCCCAGGTAGGTACTCTGAACCAGGCAGGATGAATAAGCCAGTTTATAGTCTTGTTTATTAGACGGAAACACGGGAACGGGGCAGAAAGAACCACAACCCAGGGCTGGTGCTGAGGCTCTGAGAGGGGCCCCAGTGGAGGAGGGTGAAGGGGGTGCCACTCAGAGGCTGTCCGCCTGGGCTGATCCGGGAGCCTGTAGGGAGAGGTGACACTGGAGTTTGCTGGCTGACGGGGAGTACAGGGAGGAAGTAGTAATAGATGCTCAAAGGCTTTAGACAATTTCAGAACTGACAAAGCCATACGTAGCTATGGACAGAACTGGAATAGTGACAAACAGACTCCCCGGGTACAACACATCAGGAAGCCATGCCTCCCGTTGTCTGGGTATGACACTAATGATCAAAACTGCTGGTGTTCATTGAGGGCCTACTATATGCTAGACGGTGTTCTAAATGATATCTCAGTTAAATTTCCCAGCAATCCTGGGAAGAAGTACTGTTACTGATTTCTGTTTTATACATGGGGAAACTGAGGCACGGAGATGCTAACTAACTATTTCAAGGCTTCCCACCTATCAGGTGGAGGAGCCAGGATGGGAACCCACGCTGGCAGGCTCCAGAGCCCACATTCCTTACCACTCGCTCTAACTGGGGGTGTCCATGTTTGTTAGTTTCCTGAGGCTGCTACAACAAATTACCATAAACTTGGTGCTTCAAACAACAGAAATTTATTCTCTCATAGCTATGGAGGCCAGAAATCCGAAATAAGGTATCATCAGGGCCTGGTCCCTCCAAAGGCTCTCATTGCCCCTTCCAGCTTCTGGTGGTTCTTGGCGTTCCTTGGCTGTGTGGCATCACTCCAACCTCCGCCTCTGTCTTCTCATGGCCTGCTTCCCCGTTTGTGTCAAATCCCCCTCGCCTTTCTCTTATAAGGACACCAGTCATTGGATTTAGGGCCCGCCCTAAATCCAGGCTGATCTGATCGTGAGATCCTTACCTTAATTACATCTGCAAAGACCTTATTTCCAAATAAGGTCACACTCAAGGGTATGGGGGTTAGGACTTGGACATATCTTTTGGGGGGACATAATTCAACCCACTCTACCATGCTTCTACAGCAATCAGAGCAACAGCCCTTCAGGGAGGCAGTGGGCAGGGCCAGGGGCAGGGGCAGGTGGCACTGGCTGCTGGTGCTAGAAAGCCGGGAAGCTCATTCATTCGCCACAGGTGTGTGCAGGGCAGGGGGTGGGGGGCGGAGGCGAGGTGGCCCCGGCCTTTTCTCACCCCTAAGGCGACTCTGCCAGGTGGGAATGACCTTACAGAAAAGGAGACAGGCCCAAGTCACTGAGGTCGTGTGTGGCAGGGCTGAAAGTACACCCAGGATGGAGTGACACAGCCTAGTGGCCCCCACATGGCTTCTCTTGTAGGATATTCTAGAACAGTGGTCCCCATCCTTTTTGGCGCCAGGGACCGGTTTTGTGGAAGACAGTTTTTCCATGGACAGGGGGTGGGGAGCAGGGGGATGGTTCAGGCGGTAATGCGAGCAATGGGGAGCGATGGGCAGTGGCAGATGAAGCTTCGCTCGCCTGCCCGCGGCTCACCTTCTGCTGTGCGGTCCAGTTCCTAACAGGCTGCGGACTGGTAGCGGTCCACGGCCAGGGGGTTGGGGACACCCCTCTTCTAGAATGAGAAGAGTGGTGAAGGCAGGCATCATCCATCCCCATTTTCCGGGGGAAATGGAAGTTCAGAGGGGTTAACTGCACAAGACGCCGTAGCTGGGTAGCACCTGCCCTCACAGGTGTGCCCCCCGCTCCACACCCCACCCTTCAGGGCTGCTCCCATGGACCCCGCTGAATCACCACAAGCAGAAATGTGTTTTGGAGGTGGTAGGAGGGGACCGTCTTATATCGAGGTGGCGATCTTCAGACTTGTCCCAAGGTGTTTTCAAGGGCTTTCTCCCAAGAATGCCACCAAGTGAAAAACTTGCCTGGCAAACCAGCTGCCTAACTCAAATGATTATCTTTTAAAGAAAGAAGCAATAAGAACTGTACACAGGACAAGAAAGTAAAATTTTACTTCTTTGTTAGGAGAGCTGGTGTCTTGGATGGCTAGTGCAACACAGACATTAGATCATTTTTGTTAAAGCATTTTGATCACAAAGGTGTGGGGAATCCCAGCTTGGGAATTATTAATGATTTTGCATGGGTTCTCCAAGGTACTGGGCACACCTAAGTTTTAATTTTTACAGCATATGCATTTATTATGCCTAGACATTATATCATGAATGCCTATTTATGGTAGAACATTTAGAAAATATAGACAAACAAAAGGAGGAAAATCTCTCTTAATCTTACCACTCAGATAAATATTGCTAACATTTTGGGCTTTTTCTGAATAGGTATTTAGATTTATTCTATGGGCAGTTTTTGTTTCAATGGCTGATTAATATTCTATTTTATGGAATACCCTAGTCATCTAACCGGTCTCCTATTCTTGTATTCTTGGACAGGTTTTCCCCAATTTTTCATAGATAATGATGCAATAAACCTTCTCGTAAAAAATTTTTAAAAAAAATTTGCATCAGATTACTTTAGGGTCAGTAACTAGAAGTGGAATCATTAAAATGGTATGACTCTGCCACGATCCCTGATGCACATTTTCAAATTATCCTTTAGAAATATGATATTAAGCTAACGTCCATCAGCATCTTATTCCCCAGCCAATACCAGCTATGTTACTTAACATCACAGAGGGGGGTGCAATGTGATAAGCTTACCAGTGAAGTTGACCATTTTCTTCTCATAGGCTTATTGGCCATGTAAATTGTTTCTGTGGAGAATGTCTGTGTTTTTCCTTTGCTCAGCTTCCTGGTGGAACATCTTCTGACCCTGGAGGTTGACTTTGGGGAAGGAGTTTGCTCAACTTCTCTGCTGCATCCTTTGGGGATGACGTGACCACCAGAATCTCAGGCTGGGAAGGTTCTGAAGCTCTTCACAGGGCACTGTCTAGGGTGCCTTTTTCTTGTCCCTCCCAGAAATGAGTGAAAGCCTTGGGCACAGAGGGGGTTGCTGCCAGGAAGGTGGGGGATACGGCAGAGCCTTTATCTTGAGGGTCTCAGTTAGATAGTGAGCAGGAAAGAACAGCACCAGGGAGGAGAAGAAGGGTGACTAGGAGGCAGTGGTGTCTTAGGACCTGAAGGAGATGAGAAATTCCAGGAGGAAGGGCAGCCTGGTGAAAAGGACAGGGATTTGGGCACTCAAGCTGGTCGGCAACTATAGCGAAGATGTGGGTGGCAGTAAAAGGGAGTAAATGGTGTGAATTCAGGAATAAAGACCAAAGAGAGCCTGTCCAGAGGCCATGCCAACGAGTGTCCTGGCCTTCACTGGGGCCCCTAGCGTCCCACCATGTAACTGCCGTGGGCTCATCAATCAATCTCCATGCCTCTGCCCCCACTGCCCTTCACTCCAGGGCTCTGCTCCTAAGGCACAGTTGTGACCATGGCCTTTTGCTGGATGTTCTCCACTGTTGCTGTGTCAGATCCAGAGCTGGCTTCACACCCACCTTGCCAGCCTTCCTTCTGCCCCCTCTGGTCTCTCAGTATTTAGCTCCACCCCAAACATGTACTCTGAGCCTCCACACATGCTGTTCCCCCGGCTTGAAACGTTTTCCTTGCTCTTCGCCACTCGAGAAACCCTTTTCTTGTGCTAAAAGTAAAACCTACCTTCAGATTGTGTTTGAATTCTACCTTACCACCTGGGTGAACTTGGAAAGTATTTAACCCTTTCCTTGTGCTAAAAGTAAAAGCTACCCTCAGATTGCGCTTGAATTCTACCTTCCAGCTGGGTGAACTTGGAAAATATTTAACCCTTAGAACCTCAATTCAGGTGTGAAACAGGAATATTCATGTCTACCTCCCAGGATTACACTAAATAATAAAGAAGAAGTGTCAGGTAGACTTTCCAGTATTCATTCACTCCTTTACTCACGACGTGCTCATGGAGCACCCGCTCTGGTTCAGGCTGAACGGGGCAGAAATGTTCTCTATGTTCTCAGAGAGGGGCAAAGGGAATTACATACACAGTCATTGAGTTACAGTTGTGATACGACTACACAGGAATTTGATAGGCAGCCAATAAATGTCACCTCTCCCCACCCCTATTCATTCTTCGTGATTCAGTTAGGGACACGATCATAAATTGCCTTTATATGCTTTCTCATTGTTTGACGTGTCACAACAAAAATAGTCTACTTTTATAACTTAAAAAGTCCAGTAAAATTTGTCATGCCTAAGTCCACAAAACCCCTTCTTTTTAAAGAAGAAGGGAAAAAGACAGCTTCGATATTACTTTCTTTTCAAAGCCTTCTGAGAAAGGCAGAGGGGTGGTTCCCTCCCTCTCCCACCCTGTTGACTCCCACTGTCCCTTCAAATGGGCCTTGACTGACCCTGAATTGCACTGGGGGGCCAGGAACCCCCGTGAGGGGTAAGGGCTCATTTGTCCGCCAGGGGATGTGCAGGGGGTATGTGAGTACAAATATCAGCTTGAATTTATGCAGGAGCGCCAAAGGAAATGAACATGTCTCAGGGTGCCCGGGAGGAATGTACAAGCAATACTGGGCAACAGTATACATATATATTTGATGTGGAGGCATTCTTATTTAAGGTGTTTGCAGATGACACTGTGGGTTGAGAAAAATCATATATATGTATATATATGTATATATGTATATATATGTGTGTGTATGTATATATATGTATATATATACATATATATGAACATACAGATTTGTCAAAATCCGCAGTCATACAACTAACAATTCAAGTCATAAATCACATCAACCCCCAGAATATTAGCTAGTGATACTTTGCCCTATAAATAAACGACTATACTCAACAGAAGAGACAAAGGTCTAGATCACCACTGGTAAATTATCCAAATCTACAGATGCCCCTGACACTTCCTATACCCCTGAAAAGGAAAGCCATGCTTCAGTGTCATAGGCTGACTAGCTATGTCCCAGGCAGCCTGGGACAGACTGCCACTAAACTCAGTAACAAAATCACAGACCAAAGTATCATCTCTGAGTTTTCCCAACACACTGTGTCATCTGCAAACACCTTAACCAAGAATGCCCACAAAACAAGTCCCGGTGACTCCAATACACTTCTAGTGGTGATGGACCATCAGCCATAATTACTACCGGGCAATCCACTTTTCCTACAATACTCGAAGAATTATCAACTCCATCTGCCACCTTCCATACTACTGATAATATAAGACCTTCATCACCTTCTGGTTCTGGTGAGTCAACCACCACTCAAGTCTTTGGACAAACAGCCATGACATTCACTAAAGAAACAATTCTCTAGACATGTTTCAGATTTGTTAACAACAGTCCTCTGACCACCTATACCACAGATGATGGAAGAACTGCATCCCCTTCAAGTCCTCATCAACTGTCTACCACATATTTTATTCCAGGAGAGACAAGCACAACTTGCAATCCAAGTTCTGCTTCCAGCGAAAGCACTGTGAGATCCACCACGACTTCCACTTGGTCAGAATCCACCGTCTCTTCTGAGGGTTCCCACACCACAGCCACTGGGAGTTCCACCACCACTTCTAAATGGTCTGAATCCACAGTCTTTTCTGAGGGTTCCCACACCACAGGCGCTGCAAGTTTAACCACCACTTCCGGTTGGTCGGAATCCACAGTCTCCTCTGAGGGTTCCCTCACCACAGGCTCTGGGAGCTCCACCACTACTTCTGGTTGGTCTGAATCTGCCATCTCTTCGGAGGGTTCCCGCACCAGAGGCTCTGGGAGTTCCACCACCACGTCTGGTTGGTCTGAATCCACACTCTCTTATGAGGGTTCCCCAACCACAGGCCCTGGGAATTCCACTACCACTTCTGGTGGGTCTGAATCCAAAGTCTCTTCTGAGGATTCCCCCACCACAGGCCCTTGGAGTTCCTCCCCCACTTCTGGTTGGTCTGAATCCACTGTCTCTTCTGAGGGTTCCCCCACCACAGGCCCTCAGAGTTCCGCCACCACTTCTGGTTGGTCTGTATCCACAGTCTCTTCTGAGGGTTCCCACACCACAGGTTTTCAGAGTTCCACAAGCACTTCTGGTGGGTCTGAATCCCAAGTCTCTTCTGAGGAGTCCCCCACCACAGGCCCTTGGAGTTCTGCTACCACTTCAGGTTGGTCTGAATCCACAGTGTCTTCTGAGGGTTCCCTCACCACAGGTGATGGGAATACCACCATCACTTCTGGTTGGTCTGAATCCACAGTGTCTTCTGAGGGTTCCCACACCACAGGCCCTCGTAGTTCCACCGCCACTTCTGGTTGGTCTGAATCCACTGTCTCTTCTGAGACTTCCCCAACCACAGGCCTTCAGAGTTCCGCCACCACTTCTAGTTGGTCTGAATCCACAGTCTCTTCTGAGGGTTTCCCCACCACAGGTGATGGGAATTCCACCACCACTCCTGGTTGGCCTGAATCCACAGTCTCTTCTGAGGGTTTCCCCACCACAGGTGATGGGAATTCCACCACCACTCCTGGTTGGCCTGAATCCACAGTCTCTTCTGAGGGTTTCCTCACCACAGCCTCTGGGAGTTCCCCCACAAATTTTGGTTGGTCTGAATCCACAGTGTCTTCTGAGGGTTCCCACACGACAGGCCCTCAGAGTTCCACCGCCACTTCTGGTTGGTCTGAATCCACTGTCTCTTCTGAGACTTCCCCAACCACAGGCCTTCAGAGTTCCGCCACCACTTCTGGTTGGTCTGTATCCACAGTCTCTTCTGAGGGTTCCCCCACCACAGGCCCTGGGAATTCCACCACCACTTTCGATGGGACTGAATTCTCAGTGTCTTCTGAGGGTTCCCACACCACAGCCACTGGGAGTTCCACCACCACTTCTAAATGGTCTGAATCCACAGTCTCTTCTGAGGGTTCCCACACCATAGGCGCTGCAAGTTTAACCACCACTTCCAGTTGGTCTGAATCCACAGTCTCCTCTGAGGGTTCCCTCACCACAGGCTCTGGGAGTTCCACCACCACGTCTGGTTGGTCTGAATCTACACTCTCTTATGAGGGTTCCCCAACCACAGGGCCTGGGAATTCCACTACCACTTCTGGTGGGTCTGAATCCAAAGTCTCTTCTGAGGATTCCGCCACCACAGGCCCTTGGAGTTCCTCCCTCACTTCTGGTTGGTCTGAATCCACAGTGTCTTCTGAGGATTCCCCCACCACAGGCCCTTGGAGTTCCTCCCCCACTTCTGGTTGGCCTGAATCCACAGTCTCTTCTGAGGGTTTCCCCACCACAGGTGATGGGAATTCCACCACCACTTCTGGCTGGCCTGAATCCACAGTCTCTTCTGAGGGTTTCCTCACCACAGCCTCTGGGAGTTCCCCCACAAATTTTGGTTGGTCTGAATCCACAGTGTCTTCTGAGGGTTCCCACACCACAGGCGCTGCAAGTTTAGCCACCACTTCCAGCTGGTCTGAATCCACAGTCTCCTCTGAGGGTTCCCTCACCACAGGCTCTGGGAGCTCCACCACTACTTCTGGTTGGTCTGAATCTGCCATCTCTTCGGAGGGTTCCCGCACCAGAGGCTCTGGGAGTTCCACCACCACGTCTGGTTGGTCTGAATCCACACTCTCTTATGAGGGTTCCCCAACCACAGGCCCTGGGAATTCCACTACCACTTCTGGTGGGTCTGAATCCAAAGTCTCTTCTGAGGATTCCCCCACCACAGGCCCTTGGAGTTCCTCCCCCACTTCTGGTTGGTCTGAATCCACAGTGTCTTCTGAGGGTTCCCCCACCACAGGCCCTTGGAGTTCCTCCCCCACTTCTGGTTGGTCTGAATCCACAGTGTCTTCTGAGGGTTCCCACACCACAGGCCCTCAGAGTTCCACCACTACTTCTGGTTGGTCTGAATCCACAGTCTCTTCTGAGGGTTTCCCCACCACAGGTGATGGGAATTCCACCACCACTTCTGGCTGGCCTGAATCCACAGTCTCTTCTGAGGGTTTCCTCACCACAGCCTCTGGGAGTTCCCCCACAAATTTTGGTTGGTCTGAATCCACAGTGTCTTCTGAGGGTTCCCACACCACAGGCCCTCAGCGTTCCACCGCCACTTCTGGTTGGTCCGAATCCACTGTCTCTTCTGAGACTTCCCCAACCACAGGCCTTCAGAGTTCCACCACCATTTCTGGTTGGTCTGTATCCACAGTCTCTTCTGAGGGTTCCCACACCACAGGCCCTGGGAGTTCCACCACCGCTTTTGATGGGACTGCATTCTCAGTGTCTTCTGAGGGTTCCCACACCACAGTCACTGGGAGTTCCACCACCACTTCTAAATGGTCTGAATCCACAGTCTCTTCTGAGGGTTTCCACACCACAGTTGCTGAGATTTCTACAGCCCCATCAAGCAATGGAGAGACATTTACTGGCCCAGCTGGATCAAGACAGACTGCCACTGTTGTCACTCAGAAAACCACAGATCACAACACCATATCTGATTCTCCTCAGCTCATGGACTCACGTACAACAACAGTTTCTAAAGGGGATGGAAGTCTTGGGTCCACCTCACGTCCAGTTGAATCCATTACCACATCCAGTGGTGATGAACAAACAACGACATTTTATATTGTGGAAGCCACTGTGTCCACGAATCTCTCAGCGCCATCAACACACACACTCTCCTGTTACTCTTCATCTTCTTCTATACCTTTAAGTTCTGAGCAACTTTCTACCACCACCTCCAGCACTGGACACAGCACAACAGCAATTACTGAAATGGCCTCGGTCCTCACAACCATTTCTGAATCATCTAAATCAACCATTTCGTCTGGAACTTCCTATCCTGGGAATTATGGTAGCGTTGCTTCCTCTTCAAGCTCCAGCCAGCTGTTTACCACCCCCTCTGTCTCTGCACAGACAACCACAGGCCTCACCGAGGAAACCACATTTTCTACCTCTACTCCTGATTCATCAAAACCTACAGGTACCTTGAACAGCACTGTTACTGAAGGGAATGAAATTTCTGCTTCCACATCAAGGCCTAGAGAATCCTTAATCACTTCTGGTGGTGACGGACACATGACCACATCTTCTCCTCCAGGATCCACTTTCTACACAACCTCCACAGAGGCGTCTACACCATCATTCTCTACCCCTTCTTTGCATAGTACGTACAATGCAAGTCCTTCCCCATCAAGCCCCGGTGAGACCTCCACCCACATTGTGGTCTCAGAACATATCACCATGACTGCCAAAGAGGAGTCAACTTCTGGCTTTTCTCCTCCTCTGTCCTCCACTTCACCTGGCTCCACTGGTGCTCCAGTCCCTGGTTTCAGTACCACTTCAACTCTGCGTCCCCCACTCACTGGTACACACACAGCTGTGATGACAACCCACTCTCCAGCTCTGACACCAAGTAAGTCTCCTTGTTTGTCACTCTCTGGGTTCCTCCTGCTCATCTTCCCTTATCAGCTCATCAGTTTTGTACTCCTTGTGGTCTTGTTCCACACTTCCAGTGCCTTTTTGTTACCGATGTACATCACCCATGCAGATGATGTTGCTCCCTTTTGATTTGTAGGGCCCTTGTTTTCTTTGTGTGTCCTCTTTTATCTCTTGCTTCCTTCCTCTCTGTTGTCCCTCCTCCTTTCCCCACTCTCTCCTGGGGGCTGAGGTGGTGACAAATGGATCTCGGTTGCTGCATGATCATCTGGTCCCATCCCCATCTTTCAATGCAGTGTCTGAATGATGGGACTTGGAGCAGGAGCCAATGTTTTTGTGTTTTGGGCTTCCATGGTAACCTCTGTGAATGTTCTACCCCTTCGCAGGGCGGTGCTACAATGGGGCCACTTGGAACGGAGAAAAATGTGCCTGTACCCAAGGCTACTTTGGTTACCAGTGTCAATCCCTCTTGGACTACTTCTTCATAGGTAAAGACCTTTTTTGAGACTTGTAGATCATCCCCACATCCCTTAACCACTTAAAATAGGAGGGCAGCACTGGAAGGGTCATTTGCTACCACTGCTTAATTGTGCAGGTAGAGGAGAAAATGTGACTTTCAACCAGGCCAAAATGCAGGTAGAACATGGACCTTCTGTCTCCCCCTTCTGGGCCCTTTTCACTAGCTAACCTGCCTCTCTCATCAGGATGATCATCTGGAGGCCTCCACTTAAGTCTCACTGGGTTGTGATCCTGGCCACTAGCTCCTCCTGGTATTCAGAGGCAAGGGGCAGAAGTTTCAGCTACTCCTACCTGCCTTTTGAGTTTCCATCCTCCCTCCTACACACTTCCTCTACTTCCACAAAGCCAACAGATGAAGAATTAACTAATCCTGGAAGGCATTACTGGGAGGTTGATGTCTCATGCATAATCTGTCCTCTTCCCACAGAAACCCCGAAAAAAATCAATGCCACTGTAGAACTGAGAGTGAAAGTAACTAACAGAAATTTCACAAAAGACCTAAGTAACATATCCTCCCATACATACCAGAATTTTGTTCAACTATTCAAGAGTCAGGTAAGAGCAGAGGAAGCCTAGATTCACCAGTGTCAGAGGGGATGCCGGGGCTCATCTTGACTTACTGTTCAGGGCTTCTCAGCTCTTGGGTCCCTTCAGCCTAAGTCCTGGGGGCGGGGGTCCGCTGAGAGCCTCCTTCCTTGAGCCATACCCCTCCAACACATCCTGGAAGAGGGAACATTCCTCTGCCTTCCCTTCCTTCTTTCCTATGGGCTAATACAGGGGCTCCTTGGGGAAAGAGAACAGGGGCTGCTGCACACTCCAGGCTTCTATGAGCTCAGCTGTCTTGTTTCTTTCAGATGGATAAATCTTACAGGAGCAAAGACTTTCCACAATACAGAGGCGTGATCATTAGGAAACTACTGTGAGTATGGGGGTGGAGAGATTTATAGACTGTGGGAAGCTCCTTCTCTCTTGCCTGCTCTCCTGTCTCCTCCTATCATGAATGATTAGAGTATCAGTACCTGGCTGGGTCAAAAAGGCCCCCAGCTCGAAGGCAACACCTGAGGGCTCTGAGACCATGAGTTCATTCATTCAGCACTCATCCATGTAACAAACTAGTATTGAAAGCCTACCCTGTGCTAGGTGCTGGGAGCACAGTGGTTCTGGTCTTCATGGAGCTTAGAGTGGCAGAACACAGGTAGCAGAGTGGCTGTGCAGTCTGTCTAGAGTTATGGTAAGGGACACACAAGGTGCAGTGGGAGAGGTCCTGAATGCAAGCTCAGTGAGATGGAGGGAAATCTTCCTGGAGGAAGTGACAGCTAAGCTGAGGCTTGAAGGATGAGGAGAAATGAGCCAAGTAGAAGGAAGGGAGGAGGAGAGTGTTACAAGAGGAAATCAATGACGATGAACCTGGAGGTGAGAGAAAGGAGGGTAGATTCCAGGAACATAAAGCACACTTGGCCGCTTGAGGACAAAGGGGTCGTGGTGGGAGAGGAGGTTAGAAAGGTAACCTGTGCCAAGCTATTTAGATGTGAAGCATCAGCAATTGTAGCCCATTGGGATAGTATCCGATTTGCACTGCAGACAACTCAATTTGGCTGCAGGGCTGAGAATGGGTGGACAGAGGAGGGAGGTGATAGTAGCCTGGACCTGAGAGGTGATAATGAAGAAGAAAAGTATCCAGTGTGAAAGGTCTTTAGGGGGCAGGACCAGCAGATCATGGGAGTTTGATGGGTGTTTGGAGAAAAGGAGGAACGACACCAGATTTCTGGGCTTCTGGGAGTGCGGGGTGCCCTTTGCTGAATTGAGGAACGTAAGGAGGAGCAGAATGGGAGACGAAGGTGATGAGTTTGGCATGGGGGCCCAGCCACGTGGAGTGGCTGAGTGATGGAGCAGCTGATGGTCAAACATGTGATAGGAAGGGTCTACAGTGGAGGCACTGGTGTTGGCATCCCTAGATAGACATCTCTGGAAGCCCTGGGAGTAGACCAGATGGCCGGGGCCGTCGTCACAGCACGGAAGTGAAGATGTACCAGGGAAGGAGCATGGGAAGCCCCAACATTTAAAGGATAGGCAGGAGAAGCAGAACTCTGAGAGGAGAGTGCAAAGAAGCAGACAGAGGGGAGGGAAGGGAGCCTGGGGGTGTCAGGTCCCAACATGTCAAGGGCCCTTTGGGTTCCATAGCCTAGTGTCCTCCACCCCCACCCAGCATCAGAGCCATTGTCTCCGTCTCCCTTCTGGTTCAGGATTTTGTTGTTTCAAGTCCTCCTGGGTCCTGCTCCTGACTTCTCTGTCACAATGGCTGTGACTAGTGATGGACCTTGTGTCAAGTTCTCTCTGCTGAGAGCATTGCTGACCGTCTAACAAGAAGCTGCTGGGTTGAAATCCAACATTTTTAAAGAAGCTTCATGTTTCTCCATTTCTGAAAGCTTATTTTTTGGTTTTGAAAATATAATCCAATAGCTTCTACTTTAAATTTTTTAATTAAAAAATTTTTCATTGTAGTAAAATACCCATAACATAAAATCTGCCATTAACAACTGAATTCGCCATTTTAAGTGTACAGTTCAGCAGCATTAAGTACATCCACATTGTTGTGCAGCCACCACCGTCCTTCTCCAGAACTTTTTCATCTTCCCAAACTGAAGCTCTGTCGCCATTCAACAATAACTCCCAATTCCTCCTCATCCCACCCCTGGCAACCACCATGTTACCTTCTGTCTCTACAAATTTGATTACTCCAGGGACCTCATATTACTACTCATAAATACTCATACAGTAGTTGTTTTTTTGTGACTGGCTTATTTCACTTAGCATAATGTCCTCAAGGTTCACGCATGTTGTTGCATGTCTCAAAATTTCCTTCTTTTTTGAGGCTGAATAATATTCCATTGTATGTACAGACTACATTTTGTTTATTCATTCATCCATTGATGGGCACTTAAATTGCTTCCACCGTTTAGTTTTTATGAATAACACTGCGATGAACATGGGTGTACAAATAGTTCTTCCTGCCTCTGCTTTCAATTCTTTGGGCTAGATGCCCAGAGGTGGAATTGCTGGACCATATGGTCATTCTGTTTTTAAGTTTTTGAGGAACCATCATATTGTTTTCCACAGTGGCCGCACCATTTTACATTCCCACCAACGATGCACAAGTGTTCAATTTCTCCGCATCTTTGCCCAACAGCTTCCATTTTTAGGAATGAATTCCGCCCATTGGCATATATTGTTATCACAGGTTTACTCTGTAGCCTCCCTCTAGGTTGTTAACTGCTGGAGGGAAGAGTCTCTATTCTGTCCTGCCTCTGGGACATATGGCTAATTGTTTCTCATCACCTCTCTTGCTTCTTGGGCCCTGCTTGCTGGGAGGGTGGGCAACACAGGGTAGCTGACGATTCCTAATTCCAGCAACGGCAGCGTCATGGTGGAACATGAAGTCGTCATGGAGGCAGACTTCACTTCAGAGTTTCAGGAGCTGTTTGCAAACCTCACTAAGATCATAAAGGCCAAGGTTATGAATGAGACCGGAAAGCTACTCAGTGATTCTGAAGCGTGCGAAAGTAAGCCCACCTAAAACCCCTTGATGTTGGTGGGGAAAGGATGTGAGGGGTCGCTTAGGGAGGTCTCAGCCCCATCCCCACACCTCACATCTCTCCTCTCTTCCGGAGCTCCAGAGACCTCCCTCAAGGAATCCAGAAGTCAAGCCCGGATACCTTCCCCAGACTGTGCTGCACCCAGAAGTCCCTCCCAGTCCCGGGCTGAGGTTGTCACCAGCCCTAATGTCCCCATCTGAGCCAGCTCACAGGCCCAGCTGCATCTAGGGATGGGCCAAGACCCTACTAGTCTTGGCCCCAGCAAGGAGGAAGGGAAGGCTGGCTGCCCCCAGGGGGCAGAGGTGCCATATCTAATTTTGTTCTTTCCCACCACCCTGGGCAGACATCTCACGCCTGTGCTACAGTGAGAAGGACACCTTCGTGAATGAGACCGTGAAGCTCGGCTTTGACCTGCAAGGTAAGCAGCTCAGCAGAGTGTGGATGGTAAACCTGGGGGCTAGAGGGCGTGTTCACCAGGCTGACGCTTCCTGCCCGTCCCCCACCCTCAGAGCAATGCACTCAGAATGCTGCGAAGGAATTCACCCAATTCTACTATGTGGATGATCTGGATGGGAAGCTGGCCTGTGTGACCAAGTGCACCCCGGGGACGAAGTCGCAAATGAACTGTCACCACGGCAGGTGCCAGCTTCAACAAAGTGGCCCCCATTGCCTGTGAGCACCTGTTCCCTCTAAGCCCAGCACCTACCCTCTCTGGTGGCAGGGCCCCACTCTCCCCGACAGTCACCCAAGGGGGAAGGGTGGTGGTGGGCAAAGCTCGCAAGGCACCTCCTCCCCCCTCCTCTACATCCCTCTTTCTTCTACCCAGGTCTCCCATCTTCCACCCCACCAGAGGGAGAGTGAGGTGCAGATTATAGACACAGGCATTGTAGGACTGAGCAAGCCCCTTCCTGAAAAAAATTCCAGTTATCAATTTCCAAATCCATATCTATGGATCTCTATCTCCATCTGTCATTCATTTCCCTGACATCATCCCAGCCACCGGGCCATTATCACCTCCTGCTGTAGCTGGGACGCTACATTTGGGAGATCATAAATTAAAGTACAAAATATAAAACACGGTAAAACAGGCTGTCAAAGTGCCAGCTACTTAGTGTTTAGATGGGTGAACATCACGTGTTTGGGACGAGGTAGCCGGCACTCCCGGATTCTGAATTCCTGCTCCGCAGATCTGTGGTCGCTGCACCCCCTCCCCGCCCCTTAGCCTTGGGAGTCAGGGAGAGCACCCAGCAACTGTCCTCAGAAGGAGAGCTGGTTTCCTGTGCTTTGACATTGATTTTTTTTCTTTTGGGAGACTGGGTGGGTGAGGGATGCTGGTGGGCTGGCCTGAGCTTGTGTGTGTCCACAGGTGCCTGAACTCGGACACGCACTGGCACTGGGGAGAAAGCTGTGAATTTAGCACCAGCAAGAGCATGGTGTATGGGATCGTAGGGGCCGTGGTGGTGCTACTGGTGGTCTCGGTGGTGGTCCTGGCCATCTTACTCAGCCAATCCCAGAGAAAACTGCACAGGTGAGCTTCTGGGCCTGGGGCTGGGCCTGGGGAGAGGGGACCACAGTCAGAATATCCTGAGGCTCTGCTCCTTCCAGCTGAGTAGTCAGCTGAGGCCCAACAGGGGTGGGTGGGGCCCTGCCCCTCCCAGTCCCTCCCAGCTCCTACCAGCCCCTCCCAGCTCTGGGTCCAGCAAAGGGCAGCCTGCCGATCTGATAGGACATATCCGTTTGGCAGAGAAATGGAAACAGAAAACATATGTACTGAAATTGGATTGTGTAATGAAATTACCTGGTGCTTGTTATCACCTTGGCTTCCCCAGAGCAACACTGCCACACTAGGACACTGGGAAAGGCCGGTGTTGCTTTCCCCCGATTGTAAAATGCGTAAGATCCACCTGAGAAGGTTAATGCCCAGCACAGCACCTGGCCGCCAATCAAAGGGAACTGCCCTGACTCTAGTCCAATGCCCCCATCTCACAGATAAGGACACTGAGGCCCACTGAGGAGTTGGGGGGGCCAGGCCATGGTGACATCCCCAGGAATGCTTTTTGTTTTCTGCCGCTGCCGCTGCGGGCAGTCTCCTCCCTGACTCAGGGCTTGGCCAGGAGGGCCCCTTCCGGAAGCCCGAGGTTCAGAGGCCTCTGAGCCCCCTCCCCTGCCTCTCTGCCACGAGCTGCTCACGGCATTTCTGTTGGCAGGCAAGAGAACAACCTGTCTCGAGACTGGCAAGAAGAAGATGTCCCTGGCAATTTCCAGAACACAGGTGTCTGGGAAGGTAGATCTCATCAGGGGCCAGGATGGGGCAGGCTGGAGGGTGGAGAGGTGCCAAAGTGGGACTCAGTGGGGTTGTGGGTGACACGCACGCACATCCCGCCAGGTCGCCCCGCATCTGCTGCAGGAGCCAGGCTCCTCTGCAGCCTCCTGACCCCGCGCCTCCACGGGCAGCCCCTGCTGCCCCTCTGGCCTTTTCTCGCTCCTCCCTGTCAAGTTCTGCGCACTCCAGCCTGTGGCCCATGCCTTTGCATAGACTGGGCTGCTTCCGGTGGCCTGAGTCTCTGCGCACCTGCATCCCACTCTGTTTCCAAAATCCGGTTCATAAGCTGCCCTCCACGGAGCTCCGCATGGGTTCAGCCTGCTCTGGCTCCCAGAGCTGCTCACGGCCCTGCACCCAGCTGCGGTGGGAAACCCTTCCCAGTACTTCCTGACAAACACGATGGAGGGATTCCAGGGATGGCTGAGAGCCTGATCCTGCCCCCCGAGACCACCCCCAGCACATCAGACACACACAGTTAATAGGATGATAGGGCCATGGCCAGGGCTTGACGGGGCATAGATATACCTGCCCCAGCCCAGAGCTGGGCTGGGGTCAGACACGACTGGGGAGGGGCATCCCCTGAGCTGAGAGCCAGGGCAGTGGTGGGGAGTAAGCCATGTGTTTCCTGCTCCCATGAACATACAGCCCAGTGGGCAGCGAGGCCTTCTCCCATGATGGGAAGGGAAAGGGCTTTCCCGGCAGGGGGCCCTGCTTAAGAAAGGACATGGAGGCGGGAAAGAGCACGGTCTGTGGGAGGTCTGACCGCCCAAGGGCGGGTCAGTGGGATGGGAGGATGACAGAGCCAGGTCAAGGCTGGTCAGTGGGCCATGATGGGGGGACCCACGGGAGGGGCTTTAAGGGAGGGGGACCAGACTTCGTTTTGAGCAGCCCACTCAGGAGGATTTAAGGGGGACAGCACGAAAATGGGGAGTCCAGGGAGGGAGAAGCACAGTACCACAGGTGAGGGCCGATGAGGCTGGGTGGGGGTGGCAGGGATCCCGAGGCATAGACAGCAGATGACAAAGCTCAGATGCCAGTGAGCCAGACAGGGCGTGTTGTCTGCAGGCTCCGGGCTGGGATGGCAGGGCGCAGTGGGGAGAAGCAGCAGGTGAGTCGTGCTAGGAGGGGGTGGGAGGGCAGGGCACAGGGAGGGGGAGGCACCCCAGATCTGGCCAGTCTGTAGCCTGGGGACAGGCCTGCGGCCTGTGGGCAGCAATGGGAGTCAACTCAGCCCAGCCCACGCTGGGGAGACAGTGGGTGGGTGAGGAGGGCAGACGGCAGGGCCGCGGGGAGGATCTTGAAGGAAGCAGCAAAGGAATGTTCTGGAAGATGCCAGGAGGACCCGGAGCCTGGGGCCCGGAGGCCGAGGAGGGAGTTTGTTTGCAAGATGGGCACAGTGGGTGCTGGACACGTGCCAACTCAAACAAGAGATTCCAGGCACAGCTGCTTTCTGTCTGCTGTGGCTACCGTTGCCATGAGGAAGTGTGCACGGTGACCCCAAGCAGTCTCGTCCTCCTGCCTCACCCAAACCAAGTGACACTTGGGCCTGGGGCCCCTGCTCACCAGCCACGACTTTTGACCCCAGAGCATGTCGGAGGGCTGCTGCTCTGGTCCCCTCCTGTTCCTGCGTAACCCTGGGCCAGCTCCCCAGGTCCCCTCCTGAGTCTCAGACAAGCTGCGCTGTTGGGAGGACGGATGGGCAGCGGGAAAGGAGTTTAGGGCAGCTCTGGGGCTGACTCTTTAAACCTGTTCCTTTTACTGGAAAATATCCCTCCTCTGGGCCTCTTCGGCTTCCCCCAGGCTCACTCTCACCCCAGTACCTCTCCCTACAGGTCAGAATCTGCAGGGGGACACGTTTGGCCTTGAAAATGTCTACAGACACTTCCAGCCTTCCCTGCAGAATGTGGACCCCACCACAGAGGTGACTCAGGAACCGCCCCCCCCCCCAGCTAGGGGCTGCTCCCCTGCCCCCCACCCCCTGGGGCTGCCGGGGGAGGGTGGGGCACCCTCGGCCCAGAGGCAGGTCGCTCCCCGTGGACGCAGCCATCACTACTGGCCCCCTCAGACGTACCTCCTCTCTCCCACCCCCCAGCTCCACATTCAGAGGCCCACGGTGGTGACAACTGCTCAGTGAGGGGGACGTGGGCTCTCACCCCTCACCCAGATCTGGACGACGAGATAGCGGCCGACAGAGCCCTCCCCAGGCCCCGGGGCCGCCAAGAGGAATCAGACGTCAGGGCCCGAGGACGGTCCTCCCAGGGCTGCTGGCTTTGCCCCATCCGCACTGTTGGGACCACACTCTGCTCCCATGCCCTCCATCCAGGAGCCCCAAGGCATCTTGTTTGCTCTATGGTGACACCCACTCTGGAATTTCCTACCATAAAAGAGCAAGTCTTAAAGCGCAGAGTGTGGCCTGAGTGGTCTCCTCCCCTCCCCTGCAGGGGCCTGGCTGCAGGCCTGCATGTTTGGGAGGGTCCTTCTCGGGAGAGCACTCCTTCCAAGGTTGGAGAACAAATCTCGGCCCCTTCCTGTGCCCCACATGTGGGGCCGGGAGGCCCTTGTCTGCTCCAAGCAGGGGCAGGGGTGGGCCCACCTCTGCCTGAGGTCTCTGCAGCAAACAGGCTTAAGGTCACATCCCGGGAGGGAGGAGTGGGAGCCCCCAGAAAGGCCAAAGAGTGAGTGCTTTGCCCTGCTGACCTTGAGAGGGGCCTAGGTCACTCCAGATGACCAGAGGGGCTGTGCTTACCTGTGAACCCACAGACCCAAGAACTCTCAGCCATGCTGGGGCTGGGCACTGGCCCAGCTGTGTGCATGACCTGCACCCCGTGACCTGGTGGGGTACCCATAGCGGCAGTAAAGCTGGCTTGAGAAGAGGGGAGAGGGGTCTCATTCCCTGGGGCTGGAGTCGAAAGCAGGGCACCCTTCTCCTCGGAGGCTCAGGCCCACCCTCTCCTCCACCTTCCACCTCCCTCCAGGGGTCCCATTTGTTCTTCCAGGCTACTTCAGGCCCTGTGCCTGCCCCTTCAGAGCGGTGACAAATCTGATGGCCTGTGTGCCTATGTGCTGCCCGGCCAGGGAGGGGCTCCCCTTCCTTCTGCCCTTTGACCTGGAACAGGGCTGAACCTCCAGTCATTAGTGAAGCTTCCAGACTGCCTCAGCTGACCCCCAGCTCTCTGGTGTCTCAGGATCAAAGGGCTTGGGGCCCATTTATTTCTGGGATTTCCTGACCGACATTCATTTCGCCAATTCCCGAAAGGGTGAAAGGCAGGTGCGCTGCCTTCCAGACTCAGTCACCAGTCTCCAAAGTCGAGACTGGTGACAATGACACTCTGCTTGCTGCCTCTGGTCCTTCAGCTCCCACCCCCACATCGTGAATGACGCCTGCCCATCCACTGCCCTCACAGTCCCAGCCCTGCCATCTCCTGGACCTGCCCACGCCCAGGGAGGGCTGTGTCTTGGGGCCACAGTTGGGGGTACCCTCAGCCTCCTGCCCCTCGCCTACTCCTCTCCCCTCCCCCGTGAGATCTGGGGGAAGAGCCAGGGCTTTGGGGCTCATCTGAGTTAGCCTTAGCCTCTCTGAGCCTCAGTTTCTGCTCCAGAAAGTGAGAATAAGAAAACTGACTTGTGGACTTCCCTGGTGGTGCAGTGAATGAGACTCCATACTCCCAATGCAGGGGGCCCAGGTTCAATCTCTGGTCAGGGAACTAGATTTCACATGCATGCCACAACTAAGAGTTCGAATGCCACAACTAAGGAGCCCTGGAGCCACAACTAAGGAGCCCGCCTGCCTCAACTAAGACCTGGTGCAGGGCTTCTCTGGTGGTGCAGTGGTTAAGAATCTGCCTGCCAATGCAGGGGACACAGGTTCGAGCCCTGGTCCGGGAAGATCCCACATGCTGCAGAGCAACTAAACCCGTGCGCCACAATTACTGAGCCCGTGAGCCACAACTACTGAAGCCCCTTCAGGGCTTCAGCAGGCACAGCCCCTTATTTATTTTTTAAAATAAACATTAAAAAAAAAAAAAGAAAAAGAAAACTGACTTGTCAGGGATGGAGAATCAGACAGAATCCCCCAGGCACGATCCCTGGCACATGACAGTTTCTCAGCCAATGGTAGGGTCTGTCCTTACCCCGCGAATATGCCCCTCCAACCCCCTCTCACCTCCCACCCCTGCCCCAGATGCCCGGGTTCTCCCTTACATGACACAAGACAAATGTCTTAACATCTCAGCTCTCTCCAACTCTTGTCCTGGCCATTTCTGCATCACCCCATCCCTGCCTTGTGCCCTGAGGATATCACAGGGCTGTCAGGCATCCCGGAATTAGGGGAAAGGCCACTGCTGTAGCCAAATGGGCACAAGATAGGGTTTGGGGACAAACCCTAACCCTAACCCAGATTCTAATCCTGCCATGAAGCAGCCGTGTGCCATGGGGCAACTCAGTTTGTCTCTGGCCTCAGTTTCTCCCCCTAAAGGACAAAGGTAGGGGCCTCTAGGATTCCTTCCCACTCAGCTGCCCTGGGCTCCATGGCCATAGGACTGGCCTCAGGTTGGCAGAAGATGATAGCGGGTCCTCGTTGGACCCTCCAGGATCTACTCTGCCCCTCACCTGCCCCCAGAGAAAGAGGGAAGGGAACAAAGGCTGAAATCAAACTGTGGGCCTCAGGATTCCCACCCTCTAGGGATGTCATTCTGGGATCTCCTGGGTGAGGGGGGAAGGGAGTTTGGGGGCAGAAGTGGGGGGCTCATGCTGGGCCCTGTAGATGTCATTCAAACAGCCACGTCCTGGCCTTTGCCCTGCCCTGAGCTCACGACCCCAGGGGGCTCCTGACACCCTGTCCTCGACCTTGGACAACTCTCCTTCAAGGAGGAAATGGGGTGAGGGTGGGGGAGAAAGCACACCTAAGCATAATCATGGAGCCTGTGGCCTCCTTGGTCCAAACCTGCCCACAGGAGGCAGGGCCTTCTCTGGGGGCCAACCTGAGGGCTGACTGGCCAAATGAAGAGGATGGAGGTGGGAAGAGGGGGAGGGAGGCTGGGGCAGGGTGGAGAAGTGGCTTGGCTTGCTCTAAAGCGGGGAGTGGTTCACTGAGTTGAACCCTGCCACCCCTTGGCATAGATTCCCAGGGTAACAACACCAGGAGCTGCTATCTTATCTGTAGTAAGACTGACACGCTTTTTCCCCGGAACCTTCAATGCCTTCCAGACTCTTAGTTGCTTATCTCTAATGGTGGCATTTTGGGCACTGTGATGTGCCTTAGGGAAGATCTTTCCAGCTCCCTCTCATCCCTCCACCCTCCCCTGCCCCGCCCTCTTTCTTCCTGCTTCTCCCTTCCCTCTTTCTGGCCCTCTCTTCCCTTCCCTCTCCCTTTCTTCCCCTTCTATTCTCCCCACCTTTCCCCCGTCACCCCTTAGCCTCTAACCACATTCTGCACACTGGGACTCATTGCATCTCTGGCCTCAGTCTCCCCCTCTGTGAAATGGAGCCTTTCAGACTCTCTGCTCCTGTTCCCCAGGATTCTGTGGCCCTTTCTCTGGGCCTGGCACTCACTGATCTGGAGACCCCTGGCCAGCTTTGAGTGGCATCTGACTCTCCCATGTTTCTTCTCTGGGGACCCGGAAACATATGCCTCCTCAGGCTATGGGGCTAAAGATGGCAGGACGGGGCGTGGGCCTTGAGAAACATCCTGGTGGCCTGTGCTCGGCCTTTCCCTTTCCCAGAAGACACACCCTCTTCCGCTGTCCCCACTTTCAGCACACCCCAGTTATATTGTACATGAAAGAAACACGAACCATTTCAGCCCAGTGCAGCCCTGTTAAGCCTTAGCAAGTGCCTTCTCGCCTTCCACACGAATGGGACCAAGGTCTGGTTGCTCAGTCCTCTGTCTATAGCAGGTCCCTCTGTCCTTTCCGCCCTCCCCCTTATCCTCCCCCACCTGACATCATCCGACCTGGGCCCTTTCATTTGCCCCTGGTCCCTGTTTCCACCACTATCCTACCCTTGTCCTCCTCCTGAGAGTCTGGGGAAGATAGACTCAAGTGTCTATCCCTCCCACACCCCCTATCCCACCCCGAATAAGGCCCACCTCCTCTGAGGGAGCTTCCTGGGGGTCTCCACTAACTTCTCTCCCCTAGGACCCAACCCTGTGACCACAGGTAACCAGAAAGAGATTGTATGTGCTTCCTGTGGCTGCTGTAACAAATTCCCACAACCTGAGTGGTTTAGAAGGACAGGAGTTTATTGACTCACAGTCACAGAGGCCAGAAGTCCAAAACCAAGGTGTCAGCAGAACTGCGCTCCCTCTGAGGTTGGCAGGGAAGGGTCTGTTCCGGGCCTCTCCCCTGGCTTCTGGTGGCTGACTGGCGAGCTTGGTGTTCATTGGCTCGTAGCTACATCACCCGTATCTCGCCCTTTACCTTCACGTGTCCTGCTGCCTGTGTGCATGTCTGTGTCCAAACTTCCCCTTTTCGCAAGGAAGCCAGTCGTTTTCGATTAGAGGCCCACCTTACTCCAGTGTGACCTCATCTTAACTGATTATATCTGCAATGACCCTATTTCCAAATGTCACGTTCTGTGGTACTAGGGGTTAGGACTTCACCATATGAATTTGGGGAGGGGGACACAATTCAACCCATAACAGAGGCCATGAGGAGTTTCAAGCATGGAAGTAATCTGACAGATGTGTTTTGAAGAGATCCCTCTAGCTGTGGTGTAAAGGACTGTTTGGTGTGGGAGCCCAAGTGGGAAGCAAGGTGGGCGGGGATGATGCCGAAAACTCCAGCCTCTGTGCACTGGTGCCCAGTTGAATCTCAGAGATAGATAGAGCTTTGAAGTAGAAAAGAACAGCTTTATTGCTCTGCCAAGCAAAGGGGGACACAGCGGGCTTGTGCCCCTCAAAACTGTGTGTCCCAACCTGGAGGGATTTGGTGAGGAGTTTTATAGCAATGGTTCAAGGGTGGGGTTGGCGGTAAAGATTAGGGTATGTGAAGGGCCTGCACTCATTTAATCTGATCTCAGGTAGTCTTTTTTTTTTTTTTAATATTTATTTATTTATTTGGTTGTGCCGGGTCTTATTTATTTATTTTTATGTTTATTTTTGGCAGTGTTGGGTCTTCGTTTCTGTGCGAGGGCTTTCTCCAGTTGCGGTGAGCGGGGGCCACTCTTCATCGCGGTGCGCGGGCCTCTCACTATCGCGGTCTCTCTTGTTGCGGAGCACAGGTTCCAGACGTGCAGGCTCAGTAGTTGTGGCCCACGGGCCTAGTTGCTCTGCGGCATGTGGGATCTTCCCAGACCAGGGCTCGAACCCGTGTCCCCTGCATTAGCAGGCAGATTCTCAACCACTGCGCCACCAGGGAAGCCCTCTGGTAGTCTCTTGATGAGCCTCTCTGGTTCCTTTAGTCTGGCCTCAGGTGATCTTCTCTGGAATGAAGAATACTAACGTCTTCCATTTGTTGGGGGTTTTAGTTCTGTAAAGAGCTCAAAGATATGGTTATGTGTATCCCTTGAGGTGGAACCAGCACCCTGCCCCAAGATTGCACTATTGTTTCTTGGCTGCTTCTCCCTTGTCGCTGCATCCCCTCTCTTCCCTGATTAGCAACTGTTTGAATCTGTCCTTTGGGACTCAGGGAAGGTCATAGAGGCTGGAGTCTATTCCCTACAAACAAGAAATGGGGGACACAGAAAGACTTCCATGTCCAGGGGCTCCACAGTGTCCTGCTCAGTTTCAGGGAGGCTGTGGCAGTAATCTGGGTGGGAACTGACAGCAGTGCTGACCTGGGACTTACAGGAGAAATGGAAAAAAGTGGGCCTGTTCAGGATCTACTCTGCTGGAAGCTGGCTGATGGAGCAGGTGAAGGAGGTGAGGGGGAAAGAGAACTAGGATACCTTCCAAGGTGCTGGGCTTCAGCAACTGGTAGAAGGTTGCTTTCTGAGAGGTTGTCTAGCATAGAAGATAGAAGTCAAGAGTTCTGTTTTGAACAAGGCTGGGATGCCTAGATCATCACATGATGTCTGCCATTGACAGGGGAGGCCAGAGCAAGAGATACACAAGGGAGTGGTCAGAATGGCCAGGGGTGTTGCGGGGGGCGTAGAAACTGAGGGAGTCCAGCAACCCAGAAGCCAAGGGAAGACTGTTTTTCAAGAGATGGGGGTAAAAAAAACCCCAAAAGAACAAAACAAAACAAAAAAACAAAAAATAACAAAAACAAACAAAAAATAAACAAGAGGGAGGGGGTATAGGCAGAGGTAAAAATTCAAATTACAGGGAGTTCCCTGGCGGTCCAGGGGTTAGGACTTGATACATTCACTGCATGGCCCTGGGTTCAATCCCTGGTGGGGGAACTAAGATTCTGCAAGCCCCACGGTGCAGCTAAAAAAAGAAAAAAATTCAAACTACCAAGAGGTCCTATCTTTAATCCATTACCTGGCTCCCATCCATTAGTTTTCTAGGGCTGCCGTAACAAAGTAGCACAAATGGGGTGACTTAAAACAACAGAAATTTATTGTCTCACAGTTACCAAGGCCAGAAGTCCAAAACCAAGGTATCAGCAGGGCTGTGCGCCCTCTAAAGGCGGCAGAGAGGATCTGTTCCAGGCTCTCCCCGGGCTTCAGGTGATTTGCTGGCGATCTTGGCATTCCTTGGCTTGTAACCACATCACCCTGATCTTTGCCTTCATCTTCATGTGTCCTCTGTGTGCGTGTCTGTGTCCAAACTTCCCCTTTTGACAAGGACACCAGTCATTTTGGATGAGGGTTTATCTTAACAACCTCATTTTTAAAAAAAATTTTATTTATTTATTTATTTATTTAATTTTGGCTGTGTTGGGTCTTCGTTTCTGTGCGAGGGCTTTCTCTAGTTGTGGCGAGCGGGGGCCACTCTTCATCGCGGTGCGAGGGCCTCTCACTGTCGCGGCCTCTCTTGTTGTGGAGCACAGGCTCCAGACGCGCAGGCTCAGTAGTTGTGGCTCACGGGCCCAGTTGCTCTGCGGCATGTGGGATCTTCCCAGACCAGGGTTCGAACCCGTGTCCCCTGCATTGGCAGGCAGATTCTCAACCACTGCGCCACCAGGGAAGCCCTAACAAACTCATTTTAACTTAATTACCTCTGTAAAGACCTATCTCCAAATAAGGTCAGGATTTCAATACAGCGTTGGCGCGGGGGCGGGGGGGGGGGCACAATTCAATGTATAACAATTGCCAAGAATCAAAAAGCTAGATAGCACATTGGGTGTGGGAAACAGACACGGCTGCAGAGGGGCAGAGGGAATGCAATTGTATAATTCTATAGAAAGAAGTGACACAGTATTAAATACTTATGCCCTTTCACCAGGCAATTCCGATGTTTAGGGATTTACCCTATAGGTACACTCATAGACCCATCCAAGGTCGTGTGTACAAGGATATTCAGATACCCTGCAGCAATGGAGAAGACTTGAGTCTATTGGTTTTCTATTGCTGCCCTGACAAAGTACCACAAACTTAGTCAGTTAAAACAACACCCTCTGATTATTCCACAGTTTTGTGGGTCAGAAGTCTGGGCACAGGCGTGGTTCAGCTGGGTTCCTGGCTTAGGCTCTCACTAGGCTGAGATCAAGGTGTCAGCAGGACTGTGTCCCTTGCTGCGGGCTCCGTGGAGGAATCCGCTTCCAGACTCATTCAGGTTGTTGGCAGAAGAGAGTTTGCCGGGAGACCCCTCCACCTGCAGAGCCAGCATTGGCGGGTCCTCATGCTTTGAATTTCTCTGATTTCCATTTTGCTCCTTTCCTCTGCTTTTAAGGGCTCATGTGATAACATTGGACCTGCCCTGATAATCCACGATAATCTCCCTATTTTAACTGATTAGTCAGCTGACTAGTAACAGGGATCTTGTTACTCTATTTTGGCCAGAAGCAGAAGAATAATTACTTTGATTAAGGCCTTTGATTAGTGTTTAATCTACTTTACATACTTGGCTAATTAAATTCTGTGAACCGTTGCATTTATAAAATTAATATATTACATTTCCTATTTAAAGTTTTCCATTTTTAATTAACAAACAAAACCTTTCCAACAACTCAAGAAACTCCATAAATCTAATACAATTAAATATATGTTTTTTAAAGCTTCCCCCAAACTAAAGTAATACTACTAACCTAATAAATTAAATGCATCTATATGATGAATCCTAAGTTCTTCTAAGTGTTCTAATACTTTTTATAACCTTAGCAAGGTTTTAATGTAAAATTACAAGTCTAAATCACTCACTCAATTATATATTTTATATTGAAACAAGGTTGACATTCCAATAGGCCAAATTCTCTTGAATGTTACAAATATATTAAATCCCAAATGTGAAGAGATTATTTGATACAAAAATATTAATACTAAAGGTCTGAATTTATTTGGGATGACTAGAGTAATTCTGTTCCTGGGGTTAAATGGCACCCTTCACTGTAGCAGTTAGGATATTTTTGTATCTGCTATAACAACTATGCCCCAAATGTATAATGGCTCCACCACAAAAGAAGGTTCTTTTTCTTGCTTATGTAACAGTGTTCCTGGTTGGCAGCTAGCTTTCCTCCATGTGGTGATTCAGGGATCTAGGTTCCTTCTTCCAGAGGCTTCGCTATTCCCTTGGATCTCCTCACCACGTGTCTCTAACTGGCAGAGCAATTAGTACCATTAGGGAAGTTGTATGGACCAGGTCTGGAAGTGGCATCCATCACTGTGGTCACATCCCTGGAAGGGACTTAGTCACGTGTATTTACTAACTTCTCTGAACACTGGCTCCTGAATTGGGCACGAGCTCCCTTTCTTACAGCTGCACAATTGGACATTGCCCCCACCTCCCCGAAGACCTGCAAGACCTCATCCCCCACCCCAATCTTCTTGCTTCATTTCTATGTGGATTAAGTTCTGATGACTGATTTCTCGGCTGTGAAACAAGCAAGGTGGTTGCAGTGTCAAAGCCCCTCCAGAGGAGAGTGGGGGACTCATAGGAGTTGTGAGAGAACGAAGGACCCCCAGAATGGGAAGGAGCGGTATAGCTCCAGGAGCTATAACTTCCCTTTCTCTTTCGGATCTCAGTGAGGACAGGGCTGTCTGGGATGGAGGAAGGTATGTATCCCAGGAGGACCCCCAGTGCCAGCAGCTATGGAAGAGCTATGAAGTGAGGTACTGCAGCCCTGGAGGTACTGAGAAGGGGGCATCTTCATGCAAAGGGATTGGAACAACCCCCAGTAGGCTAGCAAAGGAACCAGATTTTATGGTCCATGGCAACTACTGGTGTTTGTCACCTCTCTGAAGGTGATGGTCTCCCTTCTGTCTTCCTGTACACCTGTACTTACCAAGGAGGAAGAGGAGAGAGACCACAGTGCTTGGAAACTCTCAAATAGAAACACCATGGAAGCTCTGTTAGGCTTGTCACGCTATCAGGCGAAGCCCTGCTGCTCATTCCAGGAAGGTTCTTCCTCCTGCTTGCTCAGTTTCAGCACCAAGGACAGCGCCCCAATCAACTCGCTTACAGCCGTGATCACTTAACACTGGACTGAACTTTCCATTAGACAAAATGCTCGCGTAAGAGTTATTGCATTCCATTTCTATCAAAAACATATGTTTTAAAGTATATAGTGTTTTCTTTGAGTATATAGCATTATGAGTATTTTTAAAGTTCTTATTTTTATCTGCAGGTTCTAATTTTTTTCTTCTTTTTAGTCAATGTAATCATCTCTGTTTAATAACTAAAAACAACAAAACAACTTCATTAAATTTTTCATGGTTCCCAGACCTTTCTCCAGTCAATGCCCTATGCAAGCTCCCGTTTATCACTTGCTAGCCTCTCTCTCCTCCTCTCCCCCGGGATGTAGAGTCTGATAAGTTTGGCCTCAAGATGAATAGAGGAAAGTCTGCAGCCAGGAAGAGTGCCAGGCCCTGACCTCCCCCATCATCATTTGCTGACCACCGAGGATGCCCCGAGTGAGGCAGAACCCACACATAACTCACTCACACGATACAGGGACTTACTTCCTCCTGTGAGAGAACTAAGTTCTCCTTTTGGAAATGAGCTCATGTGTCTTTCCATAGATCTGAAGAGATGGAGTCTTGGGTTGTCTTTCCAGCTTTCTCATCAAATCTCTAGGTTAAGTTTGGGAAAATTCATATTTGACCATTTGGACTCAATTTTGCCTTCTGCTGAATAAAGACTTGGTTGTTTCTAAAGTCGCCCTCATTGCTATCATTTTTAACATTTTTAGGATGCTTTATCACTATTCCTGCCATGCAGCTCAGGATTCATTTTGTTCTGCAAGGTGTCTCCCACAGGCCACCCCACTTAAACCTTAACCTAAGAAAGAGGCTAATCTCTGCTGCCCCCTCACGGACACTTGCAGCATCTGCAGGCACCATTTGGCTTCTCCCCCATGAGAGATCGTTAGCCTTCACTTGGTTCCTTCTCATATTTGCCATCAAACTACCCAGCTCCTAAAACTGGGCTGTCTTAGTCCATTTGGGCTTATATAGTAGGGCTTATATATATTCGGGCTTATATAGCCATATACTGGATGGCTTAAAAACAACAGACCTTTACTTCTCACAGTTCTGAAGGCCGGGAACTCCAAGATCCAGGTGCTGACAGATTCAATGTCTGGTGAGAGCCCATTTCCTTGTTCATAGTCAGCTGTCTTTTTGCAATACCCTTCCCACACCTTCCTCTCTAGAACCTGACTCATCCTGAAAAGCCAATTCCACTTCCTCCAGGAAGCCCTCTTTGATACAACCCTTCACAAGTAATCTCTCTCATGTATGTCTTTCTGGCTGCTACAACAAAATACCATACACTGGGTAGCTTAAACAACAGACATTGATTTTCTCACAATTCTGGAGGCTGGAACTCCAAGATCAGGGTGCTGACAAGATCGCTTTCTGGGGAGCGCTCTCTTCCTGGCTTGCAGACTGGTCCCTTGCTTGCCGTGTGCTCACCTGACCACTTTTTTGTGCGTGCACACACTGGAGGTGGGGAGGGGTCAAAAAAAGCAAGCTGTCTGGTGTCTCTTCTTATAAGAGCACTAATCCCATCAGACAAAGGCTCCACTCTCATGACCTCATCTCACTCCAACTCCCAAAGGCCCCATCTCCAAAAACCATCACATTGGTGGTTAGGGCTTCAGCGTAAGGATTTGGGGAAGGGGCACATTCAGTCCATAGCACTCCTTAACACTGCTATGTATACTTCTTACATCACATTCATAATTTTCCCTACACTGTCCCCTCAGGGTGAGGTTGTGGCTTTGTTCCCTTCTGTGCTCCCACAACGCCTAACACAGTGCCTTGTGCACAGAAGACGCTATTAATGCTTGTTAAATTTAATTGAATCAAGACTCATCTCCACAAAGTTTTTAAAAGCACCTCCTGCCACATTCATCCCATCCTTCTCTAGTCTCCTTTTGGGCTTGTGTCAACATGACATAACTGAATTCTTATTTGTTCTCTAATTGTTTCATACATACTTATCTCTGATCCTACAGAAAGCCCCGTGTTTGGGGCCATAGTATCCAATTCAGGCCATGCATGCCATGGGCACTTGTACATCCTTTCCTCCCACAGCCAAGCCTTGCCCTCTCTGGAGAGATCAAGACAAAAGGAATGGTCAGCAAAGGCTCTTTTTCCATCACAGGGGCGCTGGGGTTGGGGAATAAATAAACATCCTGATTGCCTTTCTTCTCCTTCTCTGGATCTTTCCAGGTCAGATCCAGTCACCCTGGGACCCCGGGAATGGGTCAAGTATGAAATAAGGCTGGAAGTTCAAGGACCACTCCCTGATGATAAACTAAGACTGATGCCATTAGCCTACCCTCAAACTGTGTAGAGACGAGGGAGATTTTCCAGAGCTTCCTCTAAAATTCAGCTCTGTGCAGGCAGATTATAGTGTAATCTTTCGGATAACAGTAAGGGTCTTGGCATTTAGAACCCCCGAGATTTTACTAGACCTTGGAAGACATGACAACTGTGTTTTGCTGCTGAGGGTGATGTGACTTTGTCGATGCCGTTTAGATTACACCCCCCAGGTTGGTCAGGCCTGATTCATCTGTGCTGATACAGCCGGCAGGGAGCTGGCGGCTTCCTAAGTCGGGCCGCCTGACAAGAGGCAGGGCTCACAGGGGAGCCTGGCGGCTGAGGAAATTTACTGCGCGTTGTAGCCAAGGAAAGTGGAATTGGACCTGGGCGATAATCAGCCTGATTAGCTCAGTGCCTGGAGAGAGCCAAGGGCAGGGAGGCAGTGCGGGGTGGGGGTGGGGAGGACAGGTCAGCCAGCATCAAGGTGGAGCCCCAGGGGCTGGGGTTTGCTAAGGTCAAGAGCAACTCAGGCCCAGAGGTGTACGGAGCAGCAAACTCAGCGAGAACAAGCCCAACGCCCAGCCGTGGGAGTGAAGGCGAGTCAGAAGCAGCAGGCTGAAGGCTAGTAGTGGGGACATGCCGCTGTGGGGGTGGGGAAGCCAGGATCGAGGAGGAGGACGGTGGGCAGAGCTGTGGTGCCCATAGTGCATCCCCTCACTGGGCAACTTCTGGCCAAGTTAAAGGCTGAAGATCTGCCATCAGCAACCCGCTCTCAGGTCCCACCCCTGGAGACTCAGCCTGTGCCAGATGTGTCTGTCCAGAGCAGAGCTCCCCGGCGTTGATCTTGGTGGCAGGCCACAAGGTTCTCATGGTGTGGCTTCAGGAATCCCAGCAGCTCTGGTTTTTGAGATAAAATGGCAGCCTGCTGGCTCTGCCCTCCCCCTCCCACCCTGTTTCTACAGGATTAAAATTTTGAATCTTCAAGAAAAGAAGACCCATCATGTCTGGCCAGGACTGAGTGACTTTGTCTTCCACAACCATTACAGGCCGTTGATGGGCCCCTGCCAGGTGGCGCCTCCAGATTTCCATAATCACCCTGATCTCAGTCACAGCTCAACCATTTGTGAGGCTTTGCTCTCTTCCAGGCCTGGTGCCAAGCATGCATGTGCATTAATTCATAGATTCCCAACCTAAGCACCTCAACCCAGTGTGCCCTGAAAGGGTTACAGGTGGGTGGAGAGAGGGAGCCCCCTGCCCTTGGACCACCCACCACGGGGCTTGCCAGAGACTGGTGCCCTACCCTCAGGTAACCTCTTACCAATGCAATCATGTTTTCACGTATGCCAGTCATGGAAAAGGTTTGAAAGCACATAGTTATTTCATTTGATCCTTACAATAGCCCTAGGAGGCAAGGACCTTTATCTCCTTTTTACAGATGAGGAAACTGAGGAGTTGAAGGGTTAAATCACTTGCTCGTGGTTACCCACGTAGGAAGAGGTAGGTTTGCATTGGGCGTGCTTAGTTTGAAAGCCAGCTATGTGAACAAGCCTTTAGGAAAGCAGACTGCCCTCTCTCCCACACCAGAGCCACTGGGTCCTGATCGCTAGCAAGGCCAGCTCTCTCCCAACACCTCCATCAGGATGAAGGGTCTCTGCCTGGGTAGGATGGGGGCCCTCTTTCAACAGCATTGGAGATGTCTGTTTCTATGTTGCAGGGTAGACCAGATGGAAATGAAAGGGAAAATGCTCCTGGCTCTCTCATGCCCAGGGTTGAGCTAAAACCTTCCGGGATGGGGAGGTAGGGGAGTGGGACACAGGCACTCAGCTGTTTTCTCTTCATCTTCCTCCCTTACTGAAATGGGGCTGTCTGCACTGCAGAGACCAAGGCTGAGAATATCCAGGCCTGGGATTTGGTCCAATAAGTCAGAGACGCCTAATTTGATGCTAGAGCAACCAAGCATTTGCTGTGCTTTCCTCCACTCTTGAACCCAGAAGGCAGGCTGAGCCCAGGAACCCTGATGCTCTTCTCAGGAGCAGCCCCACAGGTCTGGCCGACCCCCCAAGACTTACCAGGCACCAGCTCAAGACCCCCCCCCCACACACACACTCCAAGGAGAGGCTAACCCCTTGTATTCGTTTCCTAGGGCTGCCATAACAAAGCGCCACAAACTGAGTGGCTTACACAACAAAAATGTATTCTGTAGCAATTCTGGAGGCTGGGAGTCCAAGATTAAGGTGTCAGCAGAATTGGTTTCTTCTGAGGGCCACGAGGAAGAATCTGTTCCATGCCCCTCTCCTGGCTTCTAATGGTTGGCTGGCGATCTTGGCATTTTTTGGCTTGTAGAAGCATCATCCCTTCTGCCTTCATCTTTCTGTGGCATTCTCCTTGTGTGCGAGTCTCTGCGTCCAAACCTGCCCTTTGTATAAGGACTCTGGTCCTATTGGATTAAGGCCCAGCGTACTCCAGTATGACTTCATCTCAATTTAACTCACTACATTTGCAAGACCCTATTTCCAAATAAGGTCACGTGCTGGGGTACTGGAGGTTAGGACTCCAAAATACAAATGGGGAGGTGGGGGGACACAATTCAACCCATAGCATGGCTCTTCTCTTGCATCAGTTGTTCTCACATTTGGGGGAGGATCAGAATCAGCATCAAAGAACACAGAGGCTCAAGTTTGTTGACACAGGATGGGGACCAGGTGATTCTGATAGTACCACGTGTGCCACCTCCTCTCCTGGAGCAATTTTAACTGGACCTCAGGTGCAGTGGGCTGAGCTGGTTACACATCTCCCATCACCCCACTGTCAACAGTCCAGGCAAGGCTCATTTCTTATCACCTTTGTCCCTCTGTTCCCTGCCTCCTCCTTCCCCTTCTCCATCAGTGCCCACTCCAATGTGCCACGTAGATATTAATTATACATTAATATATTAAGGTAGGCTTGAAAGTTATATCGTGCTGTTTCATCTATGCAAGTGTTTTAAAATTATACACGTGAATGTGTTCTGTGGATGTTGTCTTTTTCTGTGTCTATTCTTTTAGGCTTTTAAGACCAGTCCACACGAGAGTTTCTCTGGGAGTTGCATTTCTAGGTCATCAGATTTACACATAACTTAGTTTCGCTGCTTTGCCGGATGGCTCTCCCGAATGGCTGTGCCCATGTTTACTCCCACCAGTTCCCATGTCTCCACAGACCTGTCTTTGGATGGGTGCAAAGTTACCAGTGAACATCTTCGAAAATTCTTGCTAGCCATTTAACTTCCATAATCTTTGCCTATTTTTCTTTGGGTGGCTTGTCTTTTAAAAATTGATTTGCAGGGGCTTCCCTGGTGGCACAGTGGTTGAGAATCTGCCTGCCAGTGCAGGGGACACGGGTTCGAGCCCTGGTCTGGGAAGATCCCACATGCCGCGGAGCAACTAGGCCCGTGAGCCACAACTACTGAGCCTGTGCGTCTGGAGCCTGTGCCCCGCAACGAGAGGCCGCGATAGTGAGAGGTCCGCGCACCGCGATGAAGAGTGGCCCCCGCTTGCTGCAACTAGAGAAAGCCCTCTCACGGAAACGAAGACCCACCACAGCCAAAAATATATAAATAAATTAATTAATTTTAAAAAAATGGATGCCATTATTTGGCATCTATATTAAAAAAAATTGATTTGCTGGAATTTATTGGATGTGAATCCCTTGTCAATTTCAGATATTGCAAATATGTCCAGCTGGACACCCATATCTTAATTGTCTCTGCAGTGACCTTTGCTGAACAGAAAAAAATTTTTTTCTTTCCCTTATACGGTTTGTGTTTTAGAGCTCCAGTTCAAAAAGTCTTCCGCTATACAAAAATCTCGAAGATACTCTCCTACATAATCTTCTGTTAGTTTTGTAATCTTATTTTCCACATTTAGGTCTGGGCCTACTGGGAGTTCACCTCTCTATATGGTGAGTCAGGGGTCTGTAGTAGTTTCCCATTGCTGCTGCAACAAATTGCTACAAATTTAGTGACTTAAAAACCACACAAACATGGTGGAGTAGGAGGATGCGGAGTTCACATCTTCTCACAACTAGGGCACCTACCAGGCACTGGTGGGGGACCTCGGACACGTAAAGGGATGGGAGGAAACCCCACGTGACTGGGTAGGATGTGGGGGTGGGGAGGAGGAGAAGTGGAGGCCAGGTGGGACCAGTGCCCCTGAGGGGTGGCTGGGGTAAGGGAAGGGTTCCCACGCTGGGAGAGGCCCACTCACCATGAGGGGATCAGTGGGGATGGGGATAGACCTTCAGGGGATTGGAAGATCGGAGGGGAATGCAGCCAGTGTTTCCCCTGCCCGCTCTGTCTCAGGGGTCAGCCTGCTGGGGTCCCAGGCCTAAACCTCCACCCTCCAAGGCCCCCTCCAGCCGTGCTGAGCCTAAGCCCTGCCCCACCCCTCCCCCCTTCCCCCTCCCCGGACATTTTCCGACGGCTGGTCCTGAGCCTAGGCCCTGCCCCTGCCTAAGCCCCGCCCCCTACAGCCAAGGCCTTTTCTGGCCCCTTTCTTTTCTTTTCTTTTCTTTTTGCTGTTGTGGTTCTGTTTTGCCTTGTTGTTGTTGTTTCATTTATATTTTTATTTTTTCTAATATATTTTTTACTTTTCTAATATTATTATTATATTTTATTCTTTGTTATTGTCCTGCTCTTCTTCTTCTATTTTTTTTTTTTTGCCATGCCACACAGCTTGCGGAATCTTGGTTCCCAGGCTGGGTATCAGGCCTGAGCTCCTGTTCTGGGAGCACTGAGTCCAAACTGCTGGACTAACAGAGAACCTCAGACCCCAGGGAATACTAATTGGAGTGAGGTCTCCCAGAGGTCCTCATCTCAGCACCAAGACCTGGCCCTACCCACTGCCTGCAAACTCCAGTGCTGGATACCTCAGGCCAAACAACCAGTAAGACAGGAACACAGCCCCACCCATCAAAAAAAAAAAAAAAATGAGACGACAAAAAATATGTTACAGACGAAGGAGCAAGGTAAAAACTTACAAGACCAAATAAATGAAGAGGAAATAGGCAACCTACCCGAAAAAGAATTCAGAGTAATGATAGTAAAGATGATCCAAAATCTCAGAAATAGAATGGAGGCACGGAGCAAGAAAATACAAGAAATGTTTAACAAGGACCTAGAAGAACTAACGAATAAACAAACAGTGATGAGCAACACAATAACTGAAATGAAAAATACACTGGAAGGAATCAATAGCAGAAGAACAAATAAGTGAGCTGGAAGATAGAATGGTGGAAATAACTGCCTAGGAGCAGAATGAAGAAAAAAGAATGAAAAGAATTGAGGACAGTCTCAGAAACATCTGGGACAACATTAAACACAGCAACATTTGAATTATAGGGGTCCCAGAAGAAGAAGATAAAGAGGAAGGGTCTGAGAAAATATTTGAAGAGATTGTAGTCAAAAACTTCCCTAACATGGGAAAGGAAATAGCCACCCAAGTCCAGGAAGCACAGAGTCCCATACAGGATAAACCCAAGGAGAAACACACCAAGACACATATTAATCAAACTAACAAAAATTAAATACAAAGAAAAGATATTAAAAACAGCAAGGGAAAAGCAACAAAAAATATACAAGGGAATCCCCATAAGGTTATCAGCTGATTTTTCACCAGAAACTCTGCAGGTCAGAAGGGAGTGGCAGGACATATTTAAAGTAATGAAAGGGTAAAACCCACAACCAAGATTACTCTACCCAGCAAGGGTCTCATTCAGATTTGATGGAGAAATCAAAAGCTTTACAGACAAGCAAAAGCTAAGAGAATTCAGCACCACCAAAACAGCTCTACAACAAATGCTAAAGGAACTTCTCTAAGTGGGAAACACAAGAGAAGAAAAAGACCCACACAAACAAACCCAAAACAATTAAGAAATGGTAATAGGAACATACATATCAATAACTACCTTGAATGTAAATGGATTAAATGCTCCAACCAAAAGACACAGACTGGCTGAATGGATACAAAAACAAGACCCGTATATATGCTGTCTACAAGAGACCCACTTCAGACCTAAGGACACATACAGACTGAAAATGAGGGGATGGAAAAATATATTCCATGCAAATGGAAATCAAAAGAAAGATGAAGGGGACTTCCCAGGTGGCACAGTGGTTAAGAATCCACCTGCCAATGCAGGACACGGGTTCGATCCCTGGTCCAGGAAGATCCCACATGCCACAGAGCAACTAAGCCTGTGTGCCACAACTACTGAGCCTGTGCTCTAGAGCCCGTGAGCCACAACTACTGAGCCCGCATGTCACAACTACTAAGCCCGTGCACCACAACTACTGAGCCTGCACTCTAGAGCCCATGAGACACAACTACTGAGCGCATGTGCCACAACTACTGAAGCCCACGTGCCTAGAACCCATGTTCCACAGCAAGAGAAGCCACCACAATGAGAAGCAATTGCACTGCAACAAAGAATAGCCCCTGCTCACCACAACTAGAGAAAGCCTGTGTGCAGCAACGAAGACCCAACACAGCCAAAAATAAATAAATAAAATAAAATAAATTAATTAAAAAAAAAGAAAGCTGGAGTAGCAAAACTCATATCAGATAAACCAGACTTTAAAATAAAGACTGTTATAAGAGATAAGGAAGGACACTACTAATGATCAAGGGATCAATCCAAGAAGAAGATATAACAATTATAAATATTAATGCACCCAACATAGGAGCATCTCAATACATAAGGCAAATGCTAACAGCCATAAAAGGGGAAACTGACAGTAACACAATAATAGTGGGGGACTTTAACACCCCACTTACACCAATGGGCAGATCATCCAGACAGAAAAGAAATAAGGAAACATGAGCTTTAAATGACACAATAGACCAGATAGATTTAAATGATATTTATAGTTCATTCCCCCAGAAAGAGGCAGAATACACTTTCTTCTCAAGTGCACATGGAACACTCTTCAGGATAGATCACATCTTGGTTCAGAAATCAAGCCTCAGAAAATTGAAATCATATCTAGCATCTTTTCTGACCACAATGCTATGAGATTGGAAATCAGTCACAGGAAAAAAACTGTAATAAACAAACTCATGGAGGCTAAACAGTGCACTGCTAAATAACCAAGAGATCACTGAAGAAATCAAAGAGGAAATTAAAAAATACATAGAAACAAATGACAATGAAAACACGATGACCCGAAACCTATGGGACACAGCAAAAGCAGTTCTAAGAGAGACGTTTATAGCAATACAATCCTACCTCAAGAAACAAGAAAAATCTCAAACAAACAATCTAACCTTATGCCTAAAGCAACTAGAGAAAGAAGAACAAAAACCCCCAAAGTTAGTAGAAGGAAAGAAATCATAAAGATCAGAGCAGAAATAAATTAAGTAGAAACGAAGAAAACAATAGCAAAGATCAATAAAATTAAAAGCTGGTTCTTTGAGAAGATAAACAAAATTGATAAAGCTTTAGCCAGACTCATGAAGAAAAAAAGGGAGAGGACTCACATCAATAAAATTAGAAATGAAAAAGGAGAAATTACAACTGACACTGCAGAAATACAAAGGATCATAAGAGACTACTACAAACAGCTATATGACAATAAAATGGACAACCTGGAAGAAATGGACAAATCCTTGGAAAGGTACAACTTTCCAAGACTGAACCAGGAAAAAATAGAAAATATAAACAAACCAATCACAAGTAAATTGAAACCGTAGTTAAAAATCTTCCAACAAACAAAAGTCCAGAACCAGATGGCTTCACAGGTGAATTCTATCAAACATTTAGAGAAGAGCTAACACGGATCCTTCTTGAACTCTTCCAAAAAATTGCAGAGGGAGGAACACTCCCAAACTCATTCTATGAGGCCACCATCACCCTGATACCAAAACCAGAAAAAGATACTACAAAAAAAGAAAATGCATACCAATATCACTGATAAACGTAGACCCAAAAATCCTCAACAAAATACTAGCAAACAGAATCCAGCAACACATTAAAAGGATCATACACCACGATCAAGTGGGATTTATCCCAGGGATGCAAGGATTCCTCAATGTATGCAAATCAATCAATGTGATACAGCATATTAACAAATTAAAGAATAAAAACCATGCGATCATCTGAAGAGATGCAGAAAAAGCTTTTGATAAAATTCAACACCCATTTATGATTAAAAAAAACTCTCTAGAAAGTGGGCACAGATGGAACCTACCCCAACATAATAAAGGCCATTTATGACTAACGCACAGCAAACATCATCCCCAATGGTGAAAAACTGAAAGCATTTCCTCTAAGATCAGGAACAAGACAAGGATGTCCACTCTCACCACTATTATTCAACATAGTTTTGGAAGTCCTAGCCACAGCAATCGAAGAAGATAAAGAAAAGGAATACAAATTGGAAAAGAAGAAGTAAAACTGTCACTGTTTGCAGATGACATGATATTATACGTAGAAAATCCTAAAGATGCCACCAGAAAACTAATAGAGCTAATCAATGAATTTGGTAAAGTTTCAGGATACAAAATTAATGCACAGAAATCTCTTGCATTCCTATACACTAACAACAAAAGATCACAAAGAGAAATTAAGGAAACAATCCCATTTACCATCACAGCAAAAAGAATAGAATACCTAGGAATGAACCTGCCTTAGGAGGCAAAAGACCTGTACCCAGAAAACTATAAAACACTGATGAAAGAAATCAAAGATGACACAAACAGATGGAGAGATATACCATGCTCTTGGATGGGAAGAATCAATATTGTGAAAATGACTATACTACCCAAAGCAATCTACAGATTCAATGCAATCCCTATCAAATTACCAATGGCATTTTTCACAGAATTAGAACAAAAGATTTTACAATTTGTTTGGAAACACAAAAGACCATGATAGCCAAAGCAATCTTGAGAAAGAAAAACAGAGCTGAAGGAATCAGGCTCCCCAACCTCAGACTATACTACAAAGCTACAGTAATCAAGACAGTATGGTATTGGCACAAAAACAGAAATATAGATCAATAGTACAGGATAGAAAGCCCAGAGATAAACCCATGCACCTATGGTCACCTAATCCATGAAAGGAGGCAAGAACATACAATGGAGAAAAGACAGTCTCTTCAGTAAGTGGTGCTAGGAAAACTGGACGGCTACATGTAAAAGAATGAAATTAGAACACCACCTAACACCATACACAAAAGTAAACTCAAAATGGGTTAAAGACCTAAATGTAAGACTGGACACTATAAAACTCTTAGAGGAAAACATAGGAAAAACACTCTTTGACATAAATCACAGCTAGATCTTTTTTGACCCACCTCCTAGAGTAATGAGAATAAAAACAAAAATAAACAAATGGGACATAATTAAACTTAAAAGCTTTTGCACAGCAAAGGAAGCCATAAACTAGACAAAAAGGCAATCCTCAGAATGGGAGAAAATATTTGCAAACAAAGCAATGGACAAAGGATTAATCTCCAAAATATACAAACAGCTCATGCAGCTCAATATCAAAAAAAACAAACAACCCAATCCAAAAATGGGCAGAAGACCTAAATAGACATTTCTCCAAAGGAAACATACAGATGGTCAAGAGGCACATGAGAAGATGCTCAACATCACTAATTATTAGAGAAATGCAAATCAAAACTACAATGAGGTATCACCTCACATTGGTCAGAATGGCCATCATCAAAACATCTGCAAACAATAAATGCTGGAGAGGATGTGGAGAAAAGGGAACCCTCTTACACTGTTGGTAGGAATGTAAATTGATACAGCCACTATGGGGAACAGTATGGAGGTTCCTTAAAAAACTAAAAATAAAACTACCATATGACCCAGCAATCCCACTATTGGGGATATACCCTGAGAAAACCATAATTCAAAAAGACATATGTATCCCAATGTTCATTGCAGCACTATTTACAATAGCCAGGACATGGAAACAACCTAAGTGTCCATTGACAGATGAATGGATAAAGAAGATGTGGTACATATATACGATGGAATATTACTCAGCCATAAAAAGGAATGAAATTGGGTCATTTGTCGGGATGTGGATGGACCTAGAGTCTGTCATATAGAGTGAAGTAAGCCAGAAAGAGAAAAACAAATATCGTATATTAACACATGTATGTGGAATCTAGAAAAATGGTACAGGTGAACGTAGTTCCAGGGCAGGAATAGAGACGTAGACGTAGAGAATGGACGTGTGGACACAGCAGGGGAAGGGGAGGGTGGGATGATTTGGGAGATTAGGTTTGACAAAAATACACTACCATCTGTAAAATAGATAGCTAGTGGGAACCTGCAGTACAACACAGGGAGCTCAGCTCTGTGCTCTGTGATGACCTAGATGGGTGGGATGGAGGGGAGGGAGGTCCAAGAGGGAGGGGATATATGTATACATAAAGCTGATTCACTTCGTTGTACAGCAGAAACTAACACAGCATTGTAAAGCAATTATACTCCAATTTAAAAAACCCCGCAAACTTATTATTTTACAGTTCTGGAGGTCAGAAGTCCAAAATATATTTTGTGGGGCTAAAACCTAGGTGTTAGCAGGCCTGTTCTCTTCTGGAGGTTCTAGGGAGAATCCATTTCCTTGCATTTTCCAATTTCTAATGGCCACCTACATTCCTTGGCCTGTGGCCCCTTCCTCGATTTAAAAAAAAAAAAAATGATGTGATGCTTCTCTCCCTCCGACCACAGATAAGGTTTTCTACTTTGAAGGATTTATGTGATTAGATTGGACCTACCTGGATAATTCAGGATAATCTCCCCCTTTTGCAACCTCTACTTAATCACCTCTACAAAATCCCATTTGCCATGTAAAGTAACATACTCACAGGTTCTGCAGATTAGGATGTGGACATCTTTGGGGTACCTTTGTTCAGCTGAGCATAGAAACCAACTTGATTTTTGCTCCATATGGTGAGACAGTGTTCCCAGCAGCATTTACCAACAGGTCATTTTCCCCTATCAATTTGTGGTGGTGCCTCTTCCATATGCCAGGTAGCTGCATTCACACAGATCTGATTCTGAGCTCTCACTTCTGTTCCAGTCTCGTTTATCCGTGCCAGCACAAGTATCAGTGCGGTTTTAGTGTTTTTGTTTTTTTTTTATTACCTTGGCTTTATAAAATATTTTTTAAACTAGTAGAGTGAGTCCTCCTTTTCAACATTTTCTTAACTATGTAAGGACTTTATTCTGCCATATAAATTTAGGATTGCGTTTAATAGATTAACTTGGGGAGAGCTGTCATCTTTGCAGTGCTAAGTCATCATATCCATGAAGACAGTATATTCCACCTTTTATTCGGGCCTTCTTTAAAGTGTCTCAAGGGGGTTTAAACTTTTTCTCTGTAAGGGGGTAAGTGTTCAATCATCAACCTCCTATGTGTGTGTGTTGGGTTTTCCCCACATCAACAAGCAATTCTTTGACACCAACTGAGTGTCTTACTATTCAACTCAATTTTGACACTGTCTACCTGAAGACAGAGTCAGATTCCGCAGGTAAAGGGGTCAGTCCTACAAGACTGCCCTCCACTTCAGATGCCAATCCCAAGTCCAGGTTGCTATCTATATTCGTGATCAACAGGCTATAAATCAGAGGTTCCCATGACCTCCTCCTTAGGTTCAATTAATTTGCTAGAGTGGCTCACGGAAGCCAGAAAACTTATTTACTCAATAGATAACCGGTTTATTACAAAGGTTATTAAACAATATGAATCAATAGCCAAATGAAGAGATACATAGGGCAAGTTCCCAAACCAAGGAGCTCCTGTCCCCATGAAGTTTGATGCTGGCACAGTGGCACATGGAAGAGTTCTGGTTCACCAACCTGGAAGCTCCCAAACCGTCCTTCGGGATTTTTATGGAGGCTCCATTACATAGGCATAATTGATTAAATCACTGGCCATTGACAGCTGATTCAACCTCCAGTCCCTTTCCCCTCCCTGGAGGTCAGGGGGATGGGACTGAAAGTTCCAACCCTTTAACCACCTGGTTGGTTCTCCAGGCAACCAGCCCCAAATCTTAGGTGGGGTCCAAAAGTCATCTCATTAACCTAACAAAAGACACCTTTAAGGCTCTCATCACTTAGGAAATTCCAAGGGTTTTAGGAGCTCTGTGCCAGGAACTGTGGACGAAGATCCAATATATTTTTCTTATTCTAAATCACAACATCACAAGAAGTCACATCGATTCCACTGATGGGAACAAGCATTCCCCAATGCTCGTGTTTCCACCAGGTATTTCTCCTGGATCTTACCTCCTTCCTACACTTGGAATGGTGAGTGACAGTTATTTGTCTAAATCTCTTGAATGATTGTGCCAACCATTAAAAGGCTTTAAACATTGGGATTTATGACTCTTTTTCTTCTCCCTTCTGCCCTGGGCAGTGTGAGGGAACGGTCAGTCGTGAGTAAGTGCCTCTGATGTTTAGGGTCAGGAAGATAGGAGAACCCAGAGAAGGCGTGGGCAGGGAGGTAGGAAGAAAGCCAGGAGAGTAGGGAGACCAACACGCCAGGAGGAAAGAGTTTCAAGGAGGGTGGATCTCCTCTGCCAGACGCGGAGTAAGAGGAGCACAGATGAAGTGAAGATCGTTGGTGACCTTGACCAGAGCCGCTTCCCGGGGAGTGTTGAGAACAAAAGCCCAATTATAGTCAGTTCAAGAGAAAAAGGAAAACAAGACAGGAATGATAGGGCGTGCGAAGTCAGGCGGGGGACTGGTTTTCTTTCGTCTTAAGACGGGAAATATGCTAAAGCAGGATCCAGGGGAGAGAAGACAGGTGATGCTGCAGGAGAGAGGCAAATGCAGAAAGCCACGTCCTTGACTAATTGGCAGGGGGTGAAACCCATCAGTGCCGGGCTGAGCCAGATTGAAGCCTGAGGCCAAAGGAAAAAATCAGTAATGCTGATTCTGTCTTGACTTAAAATTTTGATATTTTGTTCATTATGTATTTTTGCATTAATTATAATTATTAAAATATTATTTATGTTGATTAATGGAATTTTTGGTGTTCCTTTAGATTCTGCACCTGAGACACTGTGGAGGGGAATCTTTGAGAGAGATATTCTAGTATAAGAAGGAGGTTGCAGGAAGGGCCCCTGTATAATAAAGGGGCACAGGGCCTCTGATGATTGGCAAGGGTGGCCCACAGGCTGACAGGCACCCCCAAAGCCCAGAAACAAGGAGAGGTTGTTTGTACCCACCGCTTGACAATGGACGGTGTCCCAGAACATAGTCAGCTTCAGCAGGGATAGAGCTCCCCCTGGTGGGCCTGGCTGGGAAAGACAGCTCAGAACGGATGGGGCGGAGAGTCTAGGGCTTGCTTGGGCTGAAAGCTGCAGAGGATGGGAAGCCCGCTGACTGAAGGGAAGTGGTCCCAGAAGGAGGAGGAGGAGCAAGTTTTGAGAAAGGAGTGATCAACAGTCTGAATTGCCAGAGAGGCCTCCATTAATTTCGGCCTGGTTATTTACACAGGTGCCGCAAGAAGTGTCCATTTACGTGTGTCAACCTCTTCAAGCATAGGGTATTATGCAAACTAAGATGAGAAAGTTACCTTTTATGTGGAAATTTTCTAAAGGAATCTTCGTTTGGACCTTTAAAATCTCTATTATTTGCTCTTTTCTCCTGAGTCTAGGATCAAGACCAAAAAAGTCCCTTCACACGTGTCACCTGCAGTGCCTGTTAAGTGGAAGTGAAGTTCTGTCTCAGAGATATTCCCAACACTTTATAAGGGTCTTACTATCAAGGAGTGGTCTTCCTTACCACTGTGAGGCGGGGACCTTACAAAAAGATTTTAAAAATGTCAGCGAAGTCAAGGAATGTAAAAGGTAAAAGGAACCCACTATCAACCTGGGTGGCAAGGCAGATTTTGCTGTCACTGGGCATCTGATCCTGGATCTTTTGCGCTGGGCAACGAGGGCTGGCTGATCAGTGACCAGATGGATTTTGAGTGACTCAGAGCAACTTCAGTTGCTATAAGACTGACTGAATCCCAGACTCACACCAACAAGAAAATCACGACTGAGCTGGCAGCTTTACATACAGAAGGTGAGCAGGAATTTAGAGACTGCAGCCAGACTTGCCTGGACAGTTGGAGGTATGATTCTACTGGAGCAAGAGATAAGTTTCAGTCATGTTTCTTAGCGAAAGTGGACACTTCCAGCCTAATGGGTTTAGGATACACACAGACCTAAAGCAGACATCCAGCCCACGTTGTCGGCTCCGCTGGATGGCAGGAACACAAATGCCAGGGCCCTAGGCTGGGTCTGGCTCTATAATTTTACTTTTAAGTGACTATTATCCAATAATTTCATTTTAAATTATTTTGCAGCATAACTACGTCCAGAATGTAATGGTTCTTTTTAATGATACTTGTCTGGGATGTAAATATTGCTAAGTATCCTGTGAGACTCGCATGTTGGTTTCCTCTGGAAAACTGAGGGAACCCAGCAGAAAGTAAAAGCCAGGGGAGACGTGAGTATAGCTGAACCCCTGATGTGTCCCCCAGCCCACGCACAGGTCACACACATGTCACTTGGCAGAGGGTGGAAGCCTTAAGTGCTCCAGGTATTTGGGCACAACCTCTGCCCAAATCATTGATTGACAAACAACTAAGCTAAGCAGACATGGGGAGATTCCCAAAGTCAGACTAAAAAATAAGAAGAGAAAAACCAAGTGGAGATATCAGTGACCTCACACCATGGAGAAACGAAATCCACAGCTTAAGGCGAGTCTAGTTGCTAAACAGCAGCATCAGCAAAAACCCTCAGCACTTGGGCTTCCCTGGTGGCGCAGTGGTTGAGAGTCTGCCTGCCAATGCAGGGGACACAGGTTCGAGCCCTGGTCTGGGAAGATCCCACATGCCGCGGAGCAACTAGGCCCGTGAGCCACAACTACTGAGCCTGCGCGTCTGGAGCCTGTGCTCCGCAACAGGGGAGGCCGCGATAGTGAGAGGCCCGCGCACCGCGATGAAGAGTGACCCCCACTTGCCGCAATTGGAGAAAGCCCTCGCACAGAAACGAAGACCCAACACAGCCATAAATAAATAAATAAATAAAATTAAAAATTAAAAAAATAAATAAATAAATAAAAAAAGATGGTAACTTTAAAAAACAAAACAAAACAAAACAAAAACAACCCTCAGCACCAAATACTCCAAGATTCGCAGAGAAGCAGGAAAGTGTGACCCATACTCGGGAGAAGAGTAGTCAACAGGAACTGGTTCTGAGCAGGCCCAGGGGTTGCATGTAGCAGACGGATACTTCAAAGCAGCTATTAAGAATATTTGCAAAGAATTAAAGGGAAATATGATGACCATGACCCCCCAAATCTTAGTAGATTAAAAGAGAGAGAGAACCAAACGGAAATTCTGTGGTTGAAAAGTAAAATAACTGGAATGAAAAATTCATCGGAAGGGCTCAACTGCAAATTTGGGATGGCAGAAGAAAGAATCAGTGAACGCAAAGATAGATGAATAAAAAATCCAATCCTAGGAATAGAGAGAAAAAGAAGTGAAGAAGAATGAACAGAGCCTCAGAGACTGTGCGACAGTGTCAGGCACAGCGATGTACATATAATGCAGAACCCAGAAGATGGAGAGAGAGAGAACGAGGCAGGAAAAAAATATTCTTCAAAAATGAACACAAGCCCTCCTACACTGTCGGTGGGAATGTAAGTTGGTGCAGCCACTGTGGAGAACAGTATGGAGGTTCCTCAGAAACCTAAAAATAGAGCTACCGTATGATCCAGCAATCCCACTCCTGGGCATATATGCAGAGAAAACCATAATTCGAAAAGATACATGCACCCCAATGTTCACTGCAACACTATTAACAATAGCCAGGATATGGAAGCAACCTAAATGTCCATCAACAGAGGAATGGATAAAGAAGATGTGGCACATATATACAGTGGAATACTACTCAGCCATAAAAAACTACGATATAATGCCATTTGTAGCAAAGTGGATGGACCTAGAGATTCTTGTACTGAGTGAAGCAAGTCAGACAGAGAAAGACAAATATGATGTGATATCGCTTATATGTGGAATCTTAAAAAGGGGTATGTAGGGCTTCCCTGGTGGCGCAGTGGTTGAGAATCTGCCTGCCAATGCAGGGGACACGGGTTCGAGCCCTGGTCTGGGAGGATCCCACATGCCGCGGAGCAACTAGGTCCGTGAGCCACAACTACTGAGCCTGCGCATCTGGAGCCTGTGCTCCGCAACAAGAGAGGCCGCGATAGTGAGAGGCCCGCGCACCACGATGAAGAGTGGCCCCCGCTTGCCACAGCTAGAGAAAGCCCTCGCACAGAAATGAAGGTCCAACACAGCCAAAAATAAATAAATAAATAAAATTAAAAAAAAAAAAAAAAACCATTCAAAAAAAAAAATTTAAAAAGAGTCTGAGCTCTGGAATCAGAATGCCTGGATTTATATTTTTAAAAAAAGGGGGTACGAATGAACTTATCTACAAAACAGAAATAGAGTTACAGATGTAGAAAACAAACTTATGGTTACCAGGAGGTTGGGGGGGAGGGACAAAATGGGAGATTGGGATTGACATATACATGCTACTATATATAAAATAGATAACTGATAAGGACCTACTGTATAGCACAGGGAACTCTACTCAGTACTCTGTAATGGTCTATATGGGAATAGAATCTAAAAAAGAGTGGATATATGTATACGTATAACTGATTCACTTTGCTGTACAGCAGAAACTAACACAACATTGTAAAGCAACTATACTCCCCCCAGAAAATGAACATGACTTCTTCAGCCACTTCTGGCACTGCTTGTGGCCCATTTGGTGGGGGTCTGGTATCTCTTTTGTAAAAGCAGAAGCTGAGGAAACTTCATTACTACTTGCTATGATGGAAACTTGGTCCAGCTCGAGAACAATGTTGACGTTAATGTGAAGGTAGTTGAAGACTGAGGCATATACCACTTAGTAGACTAATGAAAGCCTATTTTGAATGACAAGGTGGGTCAGTGAGGCAGATCAGATTCTGATCTGATGGGCAGCCAACCAATGAAACAGACACTCCTGCATAGTTGAAACTGGAGGGCAAAGATACAGTTTCTAGGATTCCTAGAGCAGACGGGAAGTACCCACTAAAAAGAGAACCTGCCACTTTGGTCCAGAATTCTGTTTCCACAAGCCAGCAACGTGTTCTCAGTTGGAAAACTGTCATTTTGCCCCACAACATCCTGAATAATTTCTTCTATTCTTTCATTTTTCCCTCCCCATTCCTTCATTGTATATGAAATGACTGGGACGTGTGCACAAGCCTCTTGCTTTTTTTTTTTTTTTTTTAGCTAAATGGCCAATGATATATTTTCATCAACATCAAATGGAGGTGAAGTCAGGAAAAACCCTGTTTCTGTGAAAATACTTCCTTTTTCTGTTAGGAACAGGCTCATTTAACGCCCATCTTCTTATTCCAAAAAGTTATTAGCTCTAACAAAAACCAGTAACAACAACAACAAAAATCCTGCATATCTTGTTTGGAGAATTTCAATGTTTTTCATTTGTCATTAGAAAATCAAGGGCAATTTTGTAACTTTTTTTTTTTAGTATGTAGCTGTTACATGTATGGTAATATGTCTTTAGTGATACATTACTTTTAAGGAAAGGTAGTTTTCTCTTTGAGTCAAGCACATTGTTTAAATAAATTTCTTATTTAAAAAAATTTTTAAATTAAAGCCAAAATATAAGACATTCCCAGATAAATACAAACAGAAATTGTTGCTAGCCAAACTATTTTACAGAACAAAGTCCTTCAGATTGAAAAGGAAGGACCCCAGATGGTAGGTTTAAGTTGCAGGAAGGAAGAATATGGGAAATGGTAAACTTGTGGGTAAATACAAAACACTGATCTATATCTTTCCTTCCCTTAATGTCTTTTAAAAATGAAATTGTTTAAACAATTATTAAAAGGCTGTATTGTTGGGTTTTTAACATATGTAGATGTAATAGATTTGACAAAAATAGAATAAAGAAGGGGAGGGGATAGAGCTATGTGGCTATATTTTATTGGATTTAAGTCAATATTAACCTGAAATAGTTTCTCATAAGTTAAAGATGCATATTATAGTCCCTAGAGCAATCACTAAGAAATGAGTTTAAAAACATAGAAACAGTGGAATTAAAATAATGCAATACAAATATCTTTAACACAAGATAAGGCAATAAAGAAGGAACAGAGTTTCTTTGTGTTTACGGGACAGTTCTGTATCTTGATTATTGTGGTGGTCGCATGGTGGTCATACTTGTGATAAAATTGCATAGAACTATACGCAACACATACACACACACTTGAGTGCACGTAAAAACTGGTGAAATCTGAATAAGGTCTGTAGTTGAGTTCACAGTATTGTGCCAATGTCAATTTCCTTATTTTTATATTGTACTACTGTATAGCATGATTATGTTGATAATTACTTGACTATATACATTGTCAAAACTCATTGAGCTCTACATTTATTATTCTTTTAATAAATTTATTTATTTTGTTTATTATTTTTGGTTGCGTTGGGTCTTCGTTGCTGCACACGGGCTTTCTCTAGTTGGGGAGAGTGGGGGCTACTCTTCGTTGTGCTTCGCGGGCTTCTCACCGCAGTGGCTTCTCTTGTTGCGGAGCATGGGCTCTAGGTGCGCGGGCTTCAGTAGTTGTGGCACGTGGGCTCAGTAGTTGTGGCTCTAGAGCGCAGGCTCAGCAGTTGTGGCTCACTGGCTTAGTTGCTCTGCAGCATGTGGGATCTTCCTGGACCAGGGCTTGAACCCGTGTCCCCTGAATTGGCAGGTGGATTCTTTTTTTTTTATAAATTTATTTATTTTATTTTATTTTTATTTTTGGCTGCGTTGGGTCTTCGTTGCTGCACGTGGGCTTTCTCTAGTTGTGGCGAGCGGGGGCTACTCTTCGTTGCGGTGCGTGGGCTTCTCAATGCGGTGGCTTTTCTTGTTGCAGAGCACGGGCTCTAGGCGTGCGGGCTTCAGTAGTTGTGGCATGTGGGCTCAGTAGTTGCGGCGCACAGGCTTAGTTGTTTTGCAGCATGTGGGATCTTCCCAGACCAGGGCTCAAACCCGTGTCCCCTGCATTGGCGGGCGGATTCTTAACCACTGTGCCACCAGGGAAGCCCAGCTCTACATTTAAATTGGTGATTTTCATTGTATGTAAATTATACCTCAGAAAGCTAATTTTAAAATATAAAACAATTTTAAAAATAAACAAAATAAAACATAAAACAATAAATACTACAGTCATCTAAAGAGGAAGGAAAGGAGGGAAGGAGGGAGGAAGGAAACCATAACTTGGAGGTAACAGATACTGTGCAAGATGAAGAAAACTCACACACACACACACAGACACACACACACACCACCACACCACCACCAACAACAATAACAACACTATCGTTTACATCCTCAGAGAGGTAAGAAGATACTGGTACAAATAGGGTACAAAAAAAAGGAACTCATAAATTAACATTGGGACAGCAGATTTGAAAAAACACAAGGATTGAAAGTTCAAGTTGGAGAAATTTTCCAGAAAGTAGTACAAAAAAGAAAGAAATGAAAAATAAGAGAAAAGGTAAAATCAGAGGACCATCCGGGAGATGCAACCTCTGAATGATGGAAGTTCCAGACAGGGAAACAGAGAAAACGGAGCGGGAGAGAATCAACAAAATACTTTAGGAGAATTTCCCAGTCCTGAAAGGCACATCGACAAGTAGACAAAAAGTATGTGTATACTATAAATACAATATGTCAGATATGTACAAATATATGTATATACATATATATATAGAATTGTGTAAAACATACTCATGTGGACATAGACCAAAGGAAATACACATAGGAAAAAAGTTATTTTGTTTCAATGATGATAAGTGTTTCAAATTTTAAATTATGCTTATTTGTATAAATTAAGATTAAACACCTTTGCTTGTCCCCACTCCCAAGTACCTGCACAACAAAGTCCAAACTTGCCTAATAAAAATTCTATAATGGCTCCCCGTTACCTTAAGGCCTTACAGGATTCTCAACAGGAAATTTTGAAGTTTGTTCTGCCTGCCTGTTCCCATCTCCTGCCACTTCCCTCCACCTGCCTGCCCTCCAGCGGTATCAGAACATCCAGCAGGAGAGGCATCTTGAGGAACCCCCAGCATCTGGCAGGAACTCCTCCTCCTCCCGGGTCTCCAAGGTAACACTTACCACTTGGTTGTAGCTGAGTTATCCCTTGCCTTGGAAGCCTGTTCTCAGGGAGGAGAAACTGCCTTCCTGGGGCCTGCCACACTGTAGGCCCTTTAAGCAATTGTTCAATGTTTGGGGAGGCGGAGTAGGGCAGGCATTGTAATGCCACCCCTTTCATGTGGCCTTTCTGATTCCCACACCACCACAACACCACCATTCCAGGAGAAATCAGACTTTCCCTCTGTGTTGCCGTAGCACTTTATGTGACCTTGGATGAATTATTCTCTCTATAACTCAGTTTCCTCATCTGTAAAATGGGGCAAGAATGGTACCTATCTTACGACGTTACTGTGAGGATTAAATCAGGTTATGTTTACAGCACCCCATGCCAAGCTCATGGTAAACGCCCAGGAAAAGGAAGCCATTGTGATGATTACTTTGACATCTTAATATGACATTTGTCTGTTTCCTATGGCAACATGTACAGATCTCACCTCTCCTATGTGATTATAAACTGCCCGTGGGCGGGGAACCTATCTTGTTGATCTTTGTCTATTGCACAGCACATGGCATGCTGTCTGACTGCAGCAGGCATCCAGAAAATCGTCCTTGGATATGCACAGACAAACACACATGGAGCCTTACACATGTGCAGATGTGTGCACACACTTAGGGACACACATGTGCCAATACATTTTTCTGTGCTCATCTTGGCTGACCGTCAGGTCTGTAGCATTCAACTGCGCTGACCACCTCCTCCTGGAAGTACAGCATTCTCCACTCCTGGCTCCTGGGACCTACTCTTGCCTGGATTTCAATCTACCTCTCTGGAAGTACCTCTCAGCCTCCTTCACGTCCCAGCTCCTCCCCAACTTGCCCTTAAATGTCTATGTTCCGCATAGTGCCATCTCGGCCCTGCTCTTCTCACTTTGGACACTGTTGGGTGACTTCATCAAAACCAAAGATACATTGCAAAAGTCTAGAAAAGTCATAAGCTGGGTTATCAGCAGCCAAGCTCTCCGTCCTGACCTCCAGACCTGCAAAACCTGAAGGACTTCCTACCCTCCTTCCGGCAACTCCCTCCACAGGGACAGTCACAAGACCCACGGCTTCTTTTACCTGCAGCCGCTGCTCACACGTGAGGCTCCCATCCTCCACCCTCCTCTCTGCCCCTAGTGGCGCTGTGTCAGCTCAGACCCCTCCACGTTTCACCTGGACCCATGGTCAGGCCCCCCCTCTATCCTCTTGGCCGCTGCCAGAGTGAATTCTCACCGGTTCTGTTTCCTCCCGAAATCCCATCACTGTGGATAAAGCGATGCATACATGGGTAGCTGTGTGATGAATCAACTACGGCAAGATGTTAACTGTAGAATCTAAGGGGTAGGTACAGGGGTGTTCGTTCCAATCCTTTCAACACCTTTGTGCTTCAAAATTTTCAGAAGATGTTGGGGGAAATATCCTTCAATGGTTTCTTTTGGCTTTTTGGATAAAACTCAGACCCCTTCATGTAGAACATAAGGGCCTCTGTGACCTGGCCGTTGCCTCTCCCTCATCTGCTACCACTCACATGTCCCTTTCCCACAAACCATCCTGAATTACTTGGATCCCCCAGCAGGGTCGTGGTATTTCATTCCTCTGAGCCCTCGGACTTGCTGTTCCCAATTCCTAGAATGCCCTTCCCTGCGTTCTTCTCAGGTGATCCCCAACCCCCATGCACTCTTCTGACTCCTCTCAAGTGACGCCTCCTCCAGGAAGCCTTTGCTGACTCCTCAGTTTGAGGCCCTTTATCTGGTTCCCACAGCCCCTCCCGTATCTCAGCAGAGATTTATGGTACGAAGGGCCTCACCTAAGACTGGATTGGCAGATATGCAGCAGCGCTGGAACCCGGGTCTGAGGACGGGGCTCTAGTTACCCTACGTCTCCGAATCACCTATGATCTCTAATTTCTTCCCTCAGCGGACGCATCCTCAAGCATCTGGCCTGCCTTTGCGACAAACACACTTAGCAGGCTGAGCGAATCCTCGAGCTCAAACTGACAAGCCAACCTCAGCAACTCCAGCCGCGGAGGCTGCCCTGGCCCCGGAGCCCTGGAGCCCTGCAGGCGGGGGCTGTGCCCTGCTGGTGGAGGAGGCCCCAGAGGAAGAGCTCCAGGCAGGGTAGGGAGGAAGGCGGGGCCTGCGGCTGTACAAGTCGGTGTCCCCGGCCTGGGACGGAAGTTGCAGAAGTACAATTAGTTTCAGTTTTGTTTCTCTTTCAGGAGCCCAGCAACAGCAGCGCCAGGGCCTCGGGGGGTCCCCACTCCGGGTCCTGGAGCCCCGGCTAGGTAAGGAGAGGGGCTTGGAGGGCGGTTGAAGGGACAGCTGAACTGGAGGGAGTGGGGGAAGGGAGAGAGCGGGAGGAAGAGGAAGGGAGTGGGGAGAGGGACCCAGAAGGCGGGAGGAGAGGGGAGGCTTCCCCCGCGGGGCCAGAGATCTGAGACTTCCTGGGGAAGACCCCCTCCCACTGTCTGAGGTCTCCTCCCAGCCCCTGCTTTCTGAAAGTTTGGGGGAAATCCCCCAAGTTTCTTGCTCAAGTATTTCACAGCCACTGTGCAGGGAGCTGGGGGCATTCACAGATGATCCTCATGTGACTCTTACCCTCCAGAGGCTTCTAGGAAAGCAGGAGGCCTCTTGCAGCAGGAAAGGCTGAAAGAAAAGGGCTGGAGGAGATGGGGCAAAGGCTACGGTGACCCTGAGTTTGAGGGCTGGAAGGAAAGAGTGAGGCAGCCCCTTTCTCTCAGGCATCCTTCTGCCTGTTCATTTCAGGACAGTTGAGGCAGGAAGAGGGGCCCTCACAACCCGTGATGCCACTGCCAGGGCCTAGGAGGCAGGTGTACGGGGCTGTGGGAATTGGGGTCCCTCATACTCCCCCACCCTCCAGGAGTCAAGGCACGTCTGCCCACCCAGACCCTCAGCTGGTCCTCTCTGCCCTCCCCTCACCTGGCATCCCACCCCCAGCAGGACCCCCAGGATCTATTCACACCAGACTCGAACCCCATGTGCCACAAGGCCTGTCAGTGGGGGGCACCGATCATTACACCAGCAGGTCTCTAAGGCTGGGCTTCTTGGTGTTGTCATATCTCGCAGGGACTGACATGCAAAAGTGCCCTTTACTTTTTCACATTTGCTGAATGTCTGCAGGGAGGAGGGAGGCGGCTCTTTATCTCAAGAGACCAGAAGAAAATTCCTGGCCATTCAGGTGAGACCCCAGACCTGGTGGGGCTTGAGGATGGGGGAGAGGCGAGAGGGCAGGTGGGGGCCACCGTGGAGGTGCCCTCTGTCCTCTGACCCCGACCCCTCGCTTGCAGAATGGTTTCCCAGGGCTCCTCGCCCTCCCTGCTGGAGGCCCTGAGCAGCGACTTCCTAGCCTGTAAAATCTGCCTGGAGCAGCTGCGGGTGCCCAAAACGTTGCCCTGCCTGCATACCTACTGCCAGGACTGCCTGGGCCAGTTGGCCGAGGGCAGCCACGTCCGATGCCCTGAGTGCCGAGAGTCCGTGCCTGTGCCGCCCACGGGCGTGGCTGCCTTCAAGAGCAACTTCTTCGTCAACGGGCTCCTGGATTTGGTGAAGGCCCGAGCCGGTGGAGACCTGCGCGCAGGGAAGCCGGCCTGTGCGCTGTGCCCGCTGATGGGGGGCGCCAGCGCCGGGGGGCCAGCCACAGCCCGGTGCCTGGACTGCGCCGACGACTTGTGCCAGGCCTGTGCCGATGGGCACCGCTGCACCCGGCAGACCCACAGCCACCGCGTGGTGGACCTGGTGGGCTACAGGGCAGGGTGGTACGACGAGGAGGCCCGGGAGCGCCAGGCGGCCCAGTGTCCCCAGCACCCGGGGGAGTCCCTGCGCTTCCTTTGCCAGCCCTGCTCCCAGCTGCTGTGCCGGGAGTGTCGCCTGGACCCCCACCTGGACCACCCCTGCCTGCCCCTGGCCGAGGCTGTGCGTGCCCGGAGGCCCGGCCTCGAGGAGCTCCTGGCGGGCGTGGACAGCAATCTGGCTGAGCTGGAGGCCACCCGGCTGGAGGAAAAGGAAGCCTTGGCCCGTCTGCGGGAGCAGGCGGCCAAGGTGGGCACGCAGGTGGAAGAGGCGGCCGAGGGGGTCCTCCGGGCCCTCCTGGCCCAGAAGCAGGAGGTGCTGGGGCAGCTACGGGCCCACGTGGAGGCTGCCGAGGAGGCTGCTCGGGAGAGGCTGGGGGAGCTGGAGAGCCGCGAACAGGTGGCCAGGGAGGCGGCCGCCTTTGCCCGTCGCGTGCTCAGCCTGGGTCGCGAGGCCGAGATACTCTCGCTGGAGGGGGCGATTGCCCAAAGGCTTCAGCAGCTGCAGCGCTGTCCCTGGATGCCTGGGTCAGCCCCCTGCCTGCTGCCCCGGCTGGAGCTCCATCCTGGACTCCTGGACCAGAAGTGCCACCTGCTGAGGCTCTCCTTTGAGGAACAGCAGCCCCGGAAGGCCAGCGGGAAGGACGGAGCCAGAAGCCAGGGAGGCGACGAAGCCCAGCCCCAGAGCAGGGATGGAGCCCCGACCCCGAAGCAGGACGGAGCGCAGACGCCCCAAGAAGATGGAGCCCAGACCCTAAAGGCGGAGAGAGCCGAGACTCCCCAAGAAGACGGAGCCAAGACCCTGAAAGAGGGCAGAGCCCAGACACCCCAAGAAGATGGAGGAGCCCAGTCCCCAAGGGGTGGCAGATCCAACAAGAAGAGGAAATTCAAAGGCAGGCTCAAGTCCATTTCTCGGGAGCCCAGCCCAGCACCTGGGCCAAACCTGGAGGGCTCGGGCCTCCTCCCCAGGCCCGTCTTTTTCTGCAGCTTCCCCACGCGGATGCCGGGGGACAAGCGGTCTCCCCGGATCACTGGGCTCTGTCCCTTTGGCTCCCGGGAGATCCTGGTGGCAGATGAGCAGAACAGGGCCCTGAAGCGCTTCTCCCTCAATGGCGACTACAAGGGCGCAGTGCCCGTCCCTGAGGGCTGCTCCCCATGCAGCGTGGCCGCCCTGCAGGACGCCGTGGCCTTCTCGGCTGGCGCTCGGCTCTATCTCATCCGCCCCAACGGCGAGGTGCAGTGGCGCCGGGCGCTGAGCCTCTGCCAGGCCAGCCACGCCGTGGCCGCCATGCCGAGCGGGGACCGGGTGGCCGTCAGCGTGTCAGGCCATGTGGAGGTGTACAACATGGAAGGCAGCCTGGCCACCCGGTTTATCCCTGGGGGCAAGGCCAGCCGGGGCCTGCGGGCACTGGTGTTCCTGACCACCAGCCCCCAGGGCAATTTCGTGGGGTCGGATTGGCAGCAGAATAGCTTGGTGGTCTGTGACGGGCTGGGCCAGGTGATTGGGGAGTACCGGGGGCCGGGCCTGCACGGCTGCCAGCCAGGTTCCGTGTCCGTGGATAAGAAGGGCTACATCTTTCTGACCCTTCGAGAGGTCAACAAGGTGGTGATCCTCGATCCGAAGGGGTCGCTGCTCGGGGACTTCCTGACGGCCTATCACGGCCTGGAAAAGCCCCGGGTGACCACCATGGTGGATGGCAGGTACCTGGTCGTGTCCCTCAGTAATGGGACCATCCATGTCTTTCGGGTCCGCCCTCCTGACAGTTAAAGGGCTGGGACTGGGGAGAGACCTCGGGGTGGGGGGACTGGGGGGGTAGAGAGAAGGGAAGCAGGGCGGCCCGAGGGATGTGGGCATTTTCCCAGAGAGCAGGGGTTGGCAACTTTTCAAGGTGAAGTGCCAAACAGCTCTTCAGGTGCGCAGGAATAGGGACCAAGGGGCGTGGCGTGGCGTGGCCATAACCCTCAGAGGCAGAGGAGGAGGGGTTGGAGGGGTGCTGGGCATTAATGCTTCTTGCTTTTGCTGGGGGTGACTGCCGCTGCTGCCACCGTAGAGTCTAGGTTTCCAAGATGTGTAAGCTAGTCCTGATTTGAGTTCTTCTTTAAAACCATTCCTGATGGGGTAGCCCAGGGAGAGTCTTGGGGAAGTGGGTAGAAATAGTCCTTTAAGCCCAGGGCTTGAAGGGTATGTCAGGTATGTACTTTCTGGAAGAGAGCTGAGAACCCCCTCCCCTCCGACTTGAACGGGACGCACCAAGTCAGAAGAGGTCTGGGATTTTGAACCCGGCCATAAATGGCATCTTCCACCAGCCTCGGCTGGGAAGTTGAGGCTCCTCTGATAATGGCGTCCCCCAGTGAAGTGCGGGGTGGACTTCATGGGGGACCAAGTATAGACAAAAGCCGAGGCCAACAGGCGTTTACCTTGAAGTCCGTGAAGAGAATGTGCTACTAGAAAATGGAACCCGGCAGGGTTGGAGTCTAAAACACAGGGTTCTGAGTGTGAGACGAGGGGAGACCCTGGGTCTTACCCCCCAACTTCCACCACCCCTCACCTCCAAGCCAACCTGAGGCCAGACCTATGTAGGATATAAAACCTTTTCTTTTTTGATGTCTTTATACTTCCTGGAGTTTATTTTTAGCCCCCTCTTAGTTTTCTGGCACAATTCCTTTTGAGAAATTTTGGCTGAACTAAGGGGTTGAAGGCATTTGTCCATATTGCCATTATGGGTGGGGAAAAAACCTAAGCCTAGACGCCAGGTGTGGGACTCAGGGGCCAAACCGGTTGGAAGACCTGGGAAGTCGGTAGTGGGGCTGGGATGGGCAGAGGGGTGAAAATCTCATGGAGGGATCCCGTCAGAAGTGAGCCATGACCACCGGCCTTTTGCATAGGCTGTGGCAGCGGTGGAACTGAGGTGGACATGTTTAGCCAGGGGCTGTTGAGAGGTGACCAAAGGGAATAATATGTAAGGATCATGGGCAATGAGTGTTCATGGGAACCAGAGAGATTTTGGACAAGTCCGGATGGAAAGTGCAGGACATTAGGTGTAGGGAAAAGAAAATCTTTTTCCAGGGAGGTCATTGATTGTTTAATGAAGTGAAAGGGGAAATCATCAATGTCAGGTGGACAAATTCAATTATATAAAATTTTGAAATGTATGCACAGGAAAGAAGAACGATGATTAAAGGAAAATCAATGAGATGAGGAAATTACGGAGCATTGATCTGAGGAGTCTCCAGTATATGCAGTGACTAAACAGATCTACTTGGTCAAAGGACCAAATAAGCCGTATACCCAAGAGAACGAATGCACACAGGCCAGGACACATAAAATGAAAAATAAAATAAAATCGACCACTTGCATTCGTCAAAAATACATTAAAAAAAATATGTCGTGGGGAAATAGACCCCTGGCACTATAAATGATGCTTCCTGGTGAACAGTTTGGCAGTTCTTGACAAGAGTCAAAGAAGTGATTATAAGACGAAGTTATCTCACTTTGGGGAGTACATTCTGGGAAAAGGATTCAAAAGGAAAAAAAGTATCTGCACACAGATATTTGTGGCCACCCTATATATTACAGTCTTTGACAGGAAACAGCTCCTGTTCCTGTTTCCAAAAAATTGGCTTCGCTAGCCAATTCTGGCTAGACCAGAATCTAGCCAAGTAGATTGTGGTCTAGCAGGGCAATGAGCTACTGCCTTCATGTATGACAATTATGAGAACTATTTAGAAGAATATGATGCTATATGATGCAATCGTAAGCCAAAAAGAAAAGATTTTGGCTTTCTGATCACGTAATGATAGCAACAAGGTAAAAGCATGTCTGAATAGTTACCGAGTGGAAATAGGTTCAAAATGTGTAAATAGTCAGTGATTGGGGAGATTGGGTTCTTTTTATTTCATGCTGTTATTCATATATGCACATTTCTACTTCAGTTATTATTGTCCATTAAATAACATATATGCTTGACTACTTCAGAAAAATACACTCAAGAATAACTACTGGATTTGTAAATGAATGTGTCAGAATAAGTGAGACTGTCCTATCAGGGGTAGGGGTCGGGGGGTAGGCAGGAGTCAGGAGGAGAATCCCAGCCGGTCAGGACCCAGCAGGGAGGAAGGGTCGTCAGAGCAGGGTCCTGTCTGGTGACTGACCAAGGAATCTGCCCTGGGAAGTTTGCAGAGCTCAGGTGGTCCCCGTGGGTGATCGGTCACTGTGGAGTGTCCAGAGGCAGGGGAAGGTCTTATTGAGTTCACCAACTAATTCAGACCAACTGGAAACCAAGTGGCGGTTCTGCGGAACCAGCTAGTTTAAGATGAGTTGCACGAGTGGGGTGCTGTGTCTGTCTTCTTGTAGCTCTCTCTACTGAGTCAGCACAGTGATGGCTCCTAGTAGGTGCTCTGTAAACGCCTGTGGAGCGAATTGATGTCTGGAAAACGCCAAGTTGTCCAAAACTTTGGCTTGTGGGAAATCTCCAGTAGGGGGCACTGTGGACACAGCCTACCATAAGCCTCCAGGAGACTGGCTCAGCTCTAAGTCACAAAAGAGGTGAAATTCAGGTGTCCTGCTTATACATCCTGGGTGTGGGGCGCGGTCCTGGCCTCTAGGGGATAAATACCTTCAGGTTGGAACAACAGGTTTGCAGAGCTGCATGGGAACCGCGTGCAGAGGGCCCGGCTGGTGGAATGGCTGCAGCCAAGTGGCTCACGCCTGAGGCGGGAATAGAGAATGTCCGGAGGGAAATATCACCTGGATGCAGGAAGAGAACCCCACAGGTGCTCTAAAGATGCAGGGCACATGGGGCTTTCAGGACGCTGTAAGAAGCCTGGGGAGTCGGGCACTGGACGATTGACAGACATACTGAATTTTCCTCGGGAAGGGGTAGGGGTGGGAAGGCACAGAACACGGCAAAATGTGAAACGGATGAGAAGTATAGCACTGAGCATAATTTGGAGGTAAAATCCCCAGTGCCCCAACCGTCACCCGGGAATCCTAACAAATCCCGGCACAGAAAGCACTGCTCAGTGCGGAGAGAGAGTTCTTGGCTCAACTACAGATGTTAAGAAATCAGGAACATTGTGAAAGATCCAACATCCCCACCCTGCATTAGACTATGGCAATTAACTTGATCAATCATTCCTTGTGCTGTCTGGAACTTTCCAGATCGTGTAGGAATGGAGAATGCCGTTCGGGTAGAGAGAAAGGGAGTAGAGAACCTTGTTCATATTCTTTGGGTTTAAAAAAGGAAGGTGAATGAGGCAGCGGAGACCTGGGTTGAGTGCTGGCTCTTCCAACTAAATAGCTGTGTGATGTTGGTCTAGCTCCCTAACCTCTCTGAACCTCAGTTTCTACATCAGTAAAATAGCGATAATAATATCCACCATGCCCACCTCACGGGGTTGTGGTGAGGACTGGCTGAGAGGCATAGAGAAGGATTTTGTACCCCATAAAGCTCAAATCTGCAGTCTTGGTTAGGAAAAATTTTAACCGACTTTAGTACTGACTTATTTTCCATCAGGGTAAGCGTGAATGGGGATGTTGTGTGCATGCCTTGTGAGGGGAAAACTCGAGAACGTCTGGGTAGAGTTGTGACCTGCTTCTCCTTTGGAGGAGACTTATGTTTCGCTTTCCAGCACTTATTTGGAGAAGCCATTTGCTAAGACACAGCAGTGACCATAAGAGCGGAAGGGACCAATGGCCAGCTTGCTAAGACTCAGTGCTACTCCTAAAAGCCAGCTGAGAATCAGGCTGTACTAATGAAGGCCTGATAACCATAGGTATTTAGAAGAAATTCAAAATGGCAAGAGTAGCCCAATTTTTTGGTAATTTAGAGAAAATATAATTTGGGAGAGAATAACTCTTCTTTCGCTGTAGTCTTACTATTACTGTATCTATAAAGCCATGTCATAGAATAATCTACAGAGATAATATTCCAGAGGGGCAGACATTCAAGAGAGAAGTCAGAAGTCTTCCGAGGAAATTGATGAGATTGGTGACCTGAGCTGGGCAAGATGTGATAAGTGGATGCCAAGATCAAGGTACTTGACCATTTCTCCTGGGCAGGTCAGCTGAGAACTAGAGTTATCCTGTAAGTTAAGTGGGAGATTGGATGGGGATGCAGAGTTCTGTTTGGGGGAGAAAGTAGTCTTGGACTAGCTGGGGCAGGGAGCTGCCAGAGAGAGTGCTCAAGAAGACGTTCCCATTAGGAGAAAGGTCAAGTTCAGATGCAGGCTTAGGAAAACAGGTAACTTGACAGAAGGTAACAAAACCAGCCTACCCAACCGATTCATGAATGTAGTTTAATTAAATGAATCTGGATAGGAACAAAAATAGGTCTAGGAACCACAGAGTGACTGGACGTGTGGAGAAGGCTCACCAGGGTCTGGCTGACCTCACCCTCACCTGAAGCCTGGGTGAGGAATCTTTGGGACCGGGTGGAGAGGGGACCGTATGTAAAGAGGCAATTAGGAAGTAGTTTGGGGAGGTTTTGGAAGGCTATCTGACTTGTCTTCAGAGAAAGTTTGAACTGGTTGCATTAGCAGCTAAGAGAAATGGGATTGAAAATGGTGGAATTGGGGCCTCTGTACCCGTGGTGTCAGCCCAGCAAGTATTTCTTTGTTGCCACCAGGTTGAAGAATCTGTGTTGTAAACTCTTTCATTCCTTTATACTTTGTATCTTTTTTCTGTTTCTTAATAAATTCTTTTGAAAAATGTGAACTTTCTCTCAGATGGTTCATGGGTATGGGAAATGATCAACACCCAGGTAACGGACTTCCCTGGCGGTCTAGTGGTTAAGTCTCCGCACTTCCACTGCAGGGGGCGCAGGTTCGATCCCTGGTCGGGGAGCTAAGATCCCACATGCCTCGCGGCACGGTCAAAAAAAATAAAAATTAAAAAACTAAAAAAAACCACAAAACCCTGGTAGTGAAGGGAATCAGATATCATGGCCATTCCCTGCTGTAGCTCCAAAGATGCTACACAGAATCCTTGGGGACATTTCAGGAGCACGGTGATCAACACTGTCATCATCTGTGGTCCCAGCCCTCATCCAGGGCCACTCCCACCTGTAGGACAGAGGGGCCCTCTGGGCAGAAAGCATCTTCCAGGCTCACATTTGGTGGGAGGGAGCCCTCAGGTGATCTGGCCCAGCAGGACCCCGTGGAGGTGTATATGAAGGAGGTGGGCCAGGGGTCCAGGTCAGGATGGCTGTGCCCATCACTGGTCTCTGCTTGTTTTCTGGTTTGTGGGCTCCATCTAACGTGCTGCATTTGTGATCCCACAGTGGCCCCTGCAGGGCTGAAAGGTACCCAGGCTCTAGGAATATCTGCCTACTGGCCAAACCCAACCCCTCTGACCTACTCTCCAAAGCCCCTCCAGGAGCTCCTGACCCTCCCTTCTGAGTCCTGAGCAGGAAGAGAAAAGATCTCAGGTCTTTATTTCTAATTCACTCAGCCTCCGGCCTCCCCATCAAATACAGGAGTCAAACAACAGTTACTGAGTGCCACTTACCTGTGCTTCACATACATCGACTTCCGGGATGGAAGTAGGCACCATCAACGTTATTTTACAGACACGGAAACCTAGGCCTGCGAGGTTTGCTCATTTTAAGTAGATTTCGTTTCTGACTCCAAAAGCTGCCCTTCCGACCAGCTCTGAATCCTGAGCGTCTGAATTCTGAGCCTCATTCATCGATGAGAGAGCTGAACAAAATGAGACCTGAGGTTCTTCCCCGAGCCAACAGGCCAGGACCTATCCCTAAACAGGTCCAGAGTCTAGACCCAGGAAGGGAAGCTCGGTGATGTCCCACGCACCTCCACCACCATCTTCTCAGTGCCAGAGCGGCCCCGCTTCCCCACGGAGCAGGAATGACAAGCCACAAGAGAATGCTCTAAGCGGCTCAGTGGGGAAGCAGAGGGTGGGGATGAGGGCCCACCACTGCTGCGGCGACAGCCTGAATAAGAATTCCGCAATTCGTCATCTAATGACTCAGCCTGGCTTTGGACCAGAGCCTCTGTGAACCCTGGGGAGTGTGACTCAGCAGCTGAGGGGGCCGGGCGCAGGGGAGCCTGCGGGTCCATGTGAGCGGTGACTGTGGGGAGAACGGCCTGTTCTAGCTCCAGACCCCAGGGCGAAGCGTCTGCCCCTGTGGTCAGGCACACGTGTCCTCGGTTCCCAGCCATGCGGCCCAGCCCCCTCCCTCAAACCTGGGTTTGTCTCTCCTCTGCACTGGAGACGTCGCAGCCCCGGAGGCGGCAGGCCCACTGCCTCTGCTGACGGGGTCTGCAGCAAGTTGCCAGGCCACAGACTCTGCAGGCCTCTCTCCTCTTCGCTGCCCTGCTGGGGTCAGGCCACCTTCGAATAAGGGCAGCAGAGGCCACACTGTAGGGGTGGGGAAACAGGGCTATGTCACAGGCTGGGCACACAGCTGGACAGATGTGCACTGCATCCCTCCTCATCACTGGGGTCAGGGGAACGGGCCTCTGGGGTCTTGATTTTGCTCCAGGGTCAACTCAGAAAACGTCTCTTCCCTATCAGAAAGGGCAGCGCCTGTTTCCTCTCCCCTGAATACTAAGTTAGGGACAGTCTCACCAGAAGAAAAGAGCCAGAGCAAGGAGAGACGGAACAGCCCCCCAATCCAGCGAGGGGCCAGGGCACCGAGGCCAGAGGTCAACGTGCAGGGCGGGTGTGCACAGACCCGCTTCTCCCCGCCAGCGCCTGCTTCCCTCCCGTCTCTGACGGCCCTGACTACTTTCTCACCTCGATTATTCACACGCAGCTCTTTCCTCACCTGCAAAACCCTTCAGGACAAGAACTTCTGATTCACACTGAATTTTCCATAACCAGGTGTTCTATAAATACCGGTGAGGGAAAAGAACGAATGAGTGAATTTGGGCTAAAATCTAGTCCCTGTCACTTACATCAGCTAGAACACGGAGAGGAGCTGGAAACATTGCTGGGGCAGGCCCGGAGGCAAAGAGGGTTTATCCCTTTTCCTTAGAAGGGAACATGAGTAAGAGTGAAGTTATCTGGAAAAAAAGATAGTAATCTCACTCCGTTGTACTTCTCCTATGTTCCATGGCACTTTAACCTTCTAACATACTATTCCATTGAATTATTTGTCCTACTTATTGTTATAATTTGTCTCTTCCCCCAAATTCTACCCCAGGTAGAATGCAAGCCCCAGGATGGGGCATTTTGCCTGTTTTGTGCACTAATACCTTCTATGCCTGCAGAATAGTGCCTGGGATACGGTAGATTCGGAATGAATGAATGGTATCTATGAAACATTTACTTGGAGGCAGGTCCCTCTCCGCCCGCTATGCATTTACGTGTACTAAAGTCCAGGAGGTGCATAGTATTATCACCTCTGGTCTAATTATGGGGACAGTGAGGTTAGAAGATTATGTGACATGAACAGGATCACCAGGAGCCGGGAGAGGAGCTGGGCAGAGGTCAACACCAGCCTTGGCTGGCCTGGGGCCAACTCCCCAGCACTCCCTGGCGAGGTGATGCACACGAAGTCTTCCCAGGAGCCACACCCTGGTCCAGCTTTGCTGGGTGAGGCTTTTTTTCTTTTTTTAAAGATTTTTTTTTTTTTTTTTTGGCGTGGACCATTTTAAAAGTCTGTACTGAATTTGTTACAATATTGCTTCTGTTTTATGTTTTGGTTTTTTTGGCCACAAGGCATGTGGGATCTTAGCTACCCGACCAGGGATGGAACCCACACCCCCTGTATTGGAAGGCGAGGTCTTAACCACTGCACGACCAGGGAAGTCCCCAAGGCTTTTTTTTCTTTCTCTTCCTTCCCACCAACTTCCCACACGACCCCATTCTACCCCCCAAAAGTTAGCTCTGCCCCAAAGTACAGCTTCTTGTCAGTTGGAAAGACTTTTCTTGGCAGGAGGACCACGGAGACACGGGAGCAGAGCGCGGGCCGGGGAGCCTGGGCCTGGCTCTCCCTGCCCGGGCCCTGCAGAGCTGGGACAGGGCCGTGCCGTTCCTGCTCCCCACCACCTCCCTCCCCCCACCCCACAGACTGCGTGGGAGGCTCCCAGGCCCAAGCTGAGGGCAGGAGGAACTCCCCAGATCACTTTTCTGTGCGTTTCCTGCTGCTGGGAGCTGAGCTAGGAACTAAGGAGGTCCCTGCCCACCTCAAGGCACGAGGGCTCCAGACACTGTGTCCTCTCCAGGCCAGCCCTGCAGGGCCCAGGCAGGGAGAGCCAGGCCCCCTCACTTTCTGCCTTGCTCCCCAGTTCCCTTCTTGGCTCCCGTGCCTCCGTGGTTCTCTCGCCAGGAAAAGTCTTTCCAGCCGAAGAGAAGCTACACTTTGGGGCAGAGATATCTCTTGGGGGTGGAATGGGGTCGTGTGGGAAGTTGGCGGGAAGGGAGCTATAAAGAAAAACATCACCCAGGAAAGATGAGCTGGGGTGTGGCTCTTGGGAAGGCCTTGTGCGCTTCACCTCCCCAGGGAATGCTGGAGGGTTGGCTCCAGGCTGGCCGCGGCTGGCGTTGGCCTCTGCCTGACCACTCGCTCCTGTGTGATCCTTGGAGAAAAGAATAGAGACCCAAGAACACCAGGAAGCAGGGAGAAGGCTGCAGAGACTTGAGGACACACACATCCAAGCTCAGGGAGACACGACGCCATATATCTCCATCCGAGGCCTCGGGGAGGCAGCAGGAGAGGAAGGGAAGAATGCTGGCGTGTCTGAGCATCGTCTGGAAGTGGTCCATCAGGGGAGGCGGAAGCTGGATTGGGGTTTGTCATCGAGAATCTGCGTCCAGATGTTGAGAAGCAGTGCCACACCCTACGTATGGGTTTGTGGGTGTGGCCAGGGCCAGGCATCTTTGCTGGTGTTTAGATGAGGTGTATCTCTATGCTCTGCAAAGCACACAGGGGTGGGGGACCTGCTGTCAGGGTGTTCCCAGGCAGGGCACCATGTTCCCAGGCAGGGCACCATGCCAACTTTCGCCTCATTAAAGAATCAAGACTGGAATTTCCCTGAAGCTCATTTCCTACCACTTACTACTTAGCGGAGGACCAGAGCTGCCACATCTGTCCTCCGAGGGCAGATGCTGGGCGTGGGCAAGGAGCAGAGCCCTCCAGGAGTGCCTCCATGCCCCGTCCACCTCTCCACCCAGAGGCCCGTCTCCTAACACAGAAGCACACGTGCCTTCCCTCTTGGATTCTTCCTCCCTCTCCTCCAAAAAAGGGAGTCACAGGGAAGAGATCCACATTTAGTCCCAGCTCCACCCCTCGCTAAGCAGTGACCTGTGTGCAGAGGTTCCTTCACCTCTCTGAGCCTCCGTTCCTCATCTGTAAAACAGATGCAGTAAGACAGCACAGAGGTTCCCAGATGAATAAACAAGAGGAAGAACATAAACACAGACGGTGCCTGGCACGTGGAGATGTTCGGTCCATGGCCACCCGTTCACTCCTCCCCTCACCCAGCCCTTGGGACCACAGGCCTTCTCTCCATCCTTTCAGAGGCAAAACACCCCATGCACCCATCACTCACTCCACCATGCAGCACGTATTTATTGGACCCTGCCTCTAAATAACCAATGCAAACAGCAAGTGCAAAAACGTCCAGGGGGAGCTTCCCTGGTGGCGCAGTGGTTAAGAATCCGCCTGCCAACGCAGGGACCCAGATTCGATCCCTGGCCCGGGAAGATCCCACATGCCTCGGAGCAACTAAGCCTGTGCGCCACAACTACTGAGCCTGCGCTCTAGAGCCTACGAGCCACGACTACTGAGCCCGCACACCACAACTACTGAAGCCCGCGCACCTAGAGCCCATGCCCTGCAACAAGAGAAGCCACTGCAATGAGAAGCCCGTGCTCAGTGCAACTAGAGAAGGCCCGCACGCAACAATGAAGACACAACGCAGCCAAAAATAAAATAAATTAATTTAAAAAAAAAGTGTCCAGGGAAGACACGGCCGGGGCGGAAGGTGGCCGGTCTCCCAGACGAGGCAGCTTTATCATGGCACTTCATCACAGCCCAGCACCTCCTTCTTGGCTACATGTGCACACCTTGGACAGAGCAATCTCAGGTCCAATTAACATGAACCGGACGCACAAAGAATAGCTTACAGACCCCAAATGCTGGCTTGTTAATTTACAAGCAGAGTCACATCCCCAGGCACCTGGACACATGTCTCCTGGGGGCCTCAGAATGTGGCTTTAGTGTGGAATCAGAACAAAGTCAGGACATTGGATGATCTTAATGGCAGGATGACAGTCTGAGGCATCCTCTGCACCTCCAGACACACCCGTCCTGGGTCCTAGCCACTGAAGTTTGCGGGACGGGACACCAGTTATCCGGCACAGCCTGGAGCCCCAGCACCAAGTTGGGTCTCCTTGGATCCCCCTTTATGATGAAGAGGAACTTTCCCCTCGTCTTGGCATTTTCCCTCAGACAGAAGACAATGCAGTTACTTCGCTGAAATGCAATCGCAATCTTATCTGCTCCTCTATGTCTCCTTAATTAGATTTGGAATATTCACAGACAGACAGTCTCCTAGGTAATTTCTACAGAGGGCTAATATCCTCTCCTAAACTGAGTTTCTGCTTAATTGAATTCTCAGAAGGCGATGTTAACTTCAAGGTATTTGGCTGTCAGGCCCAAGTCCCGCCCACGTGGGGCAGTATTAAGGGACACAGGAAGAAAGTTTACACCCAAACAGTTCCTACCTCTAAACGATGTACAACCCAGTAGGGAAAACAAAACAAACACATGCAATGCAGTCGATGAATAATCCAGTGCTGAATGTGTGATTGTGTGGGTCTGATTGTAAAAGGGATCAAGTTCAAAGGACAGACAGCTTAGGATGGCCTGGAGGAGGCTGGGAAGGCTTTGGGGAAGAGGCAGAAGCTAAGGCATCTTGGGAGGCTCTGTGGACAGCTGACTTACATAAGAAAAGCAGGGGAGGTGGAACATTCCAAAGGCAAAAAATAGGTGGGAAAAATGGAAATCAGATGGTCTAGATGGAAGGGGGACAGATGTGACCAATTCAGATCCCGCCCCTGTGATGAATGGCTTCCCGGTTCCCTCTTTCACCCCCACTGTTCCTGTTCCTCTTCCCCATCCATGAGCTGGGCTTGCGGAGAAGGTCAGGGAGGCCCATCTCCCCCACCCTCCCCAACATACACAAACACATGCGTGTCCAGACGCAGCAGAACTAACGGTCTGCTGGACAGGAAAGCCCTGTCAGAGTGCAGGGAACCTCCACCCCAGGCCAGGAGGGACAGCCCTGGGCTTTCCACCTGCTGCACTGATCACAACCTGATTCAGCCCGGAAACCAGCCCCAGGTGCTAGACACAACATGACCTCTTCCCCTCTCCTACCAGCCCCTTGGGATTCTCAGAAGTGATAACAGGGAGTTCCCGAGTCAGGGGCTTTCCATCTGGGCTCTGCTGCTGGCTCCCACCTCCACCTCCACTTCCCTGAGTAAGCTACCAGCACAGGCAGGCAAGGGCAAGATGGAGTTTGGCATGCCATTTCCAGAAAGAGGGAGAACTGGAGGAGAAACCCCCTCAGAGCCCCGTTCTGGCGGTTTAGGTTCAGGACCAGACCCTTGAGACATCCAGAGCAGAATGGTTTCCATTAGTGCTAGTCTAAAGCAGGAGCTCAGAATGAGAAGGGGTGCCCCCCAATTTCCTGGTGTCCCCTCTGAAGGAGCTAGACCCTGGAAACAAGACAACGGCCCCTCTGCTTCCCCAGACAGCCTGGTCCTTAGGCAGAGCTGGCCAGTGTGGAACTGAGGACTCAGGAGGGCGAGGTCTCTGCCTGCAGGGCCCGCAGCTCCTTCCAACCCTGGCATGACTGAGGCTGTCTGCGTCTGGGACCAGCCTCGCAGAATGGTGAGCTGGCAGGCCGGGCTGCACCCTGGGAAAGAGGGAGTGGGCCCCAGGGAGCCAGTTGTTGGTCTAGGCTGTGAATAACGGAGGCCTCATCGGCGCCCCAGAGCCCCGGGGCAGAAGCACCCAGCACAGGGACTGACTAAGAGAGCAGGTCCGGGCGGGTGGACGACACAGGTCGGGAGGCTCTGTCAGGCTACACACACACACACAGACAGACACACACACAGACAGACAGACAGACACACACACACACGAGCAAATCTCCCGGCCTGCTCTTTGGGGTCCTTCATTTCCAGGCCCTTCTACCCACACGACTCTCTGCTCCTCCAGGCTGACTCGTCCTCCCTGCATGCCCCTCTGCCCTATCCCAAAGGTTGGGGCCCTGGACTTCTCCCCCCCTGCCCCAGGCCGTGGCTGTATGCCTGATTTCATGTGTCACTCAAGAGGCATTTGACCCAACCTTCCTTGGAACTGCTTATCTTTAGAAATGCCTGTCTTTCTCCGGAACAGAGCCCTGAGTCCCTCCAGGGCTGGAGCCATATCTCCAGTCCCAGCACTTTCATATGCCCAGCGGGCAGAAAACACAATGAAAGCACCTCTGCAGGAATGCCAGCAGATGACAATTATGATAGTGACCTTCATTCTTCACAGGCCCTGCCCCACAGGGAGCTTTCCTGAGCAGTTCACAGCGTGGCTCTTTCAAGGCATTCGAGGCATGTTCTGGCTCCTCCAGCCCTGAACCAGCTTCTCGTCTCCTCTCTCCCTCTCCACCCATCTCAGAGTTGAGCCTGAAGTCCAAGGTCAGCAGAAAACCAGCTCACAGACATGAACAGGGCAGGAAAAGTGCTCACGGAGCAACTGGGTCAAAGTTCAGCATGCCCATCCTCCTCCCCAGCTCACCGCCAGAGGCTGCAGCTCCCTGTCGCCAGGTGACCCAGCCTCCAGGCCTAGGGGAACACTGACCAGCTGTCAGGTAGACTCCTTCAAGTGTGATAAGGGGGCTCTGCCTCCAACAGCCTCCCCAGGGCAGCAAGTGCCTGACATTTCATGTCACTGGCTCATGGGGTCTAAGGTCATAGTCTCAATCCTAGAAGCACCTGAAGAGCTAGTAAAAACAAAACAAACCCCAGAATCCCAGGATTCCAGTTCAAGATTCCAATCATCAGGGGTGAGTCTGGGTCTCAGGACTTTTCAAAAGCTCTTGGCGGGGGTGGGGGATGAATTTGGAGATTGGGACTGAAACATACACACTATTATATATACAATAGATAACTAATAAGAACCTGCCGTACAGCACGGGGAACTCTACTCAATTCTCTGTAATGACCTATATGGGAAAAGAAGCTCAAAAAAAAAAAAAGAGTAGATATATGTATATGTATAACTGATTCACTTTGCTGTACAACTGAAATTAACACAACATTGTAAACCAACTATACTTCAATTAAAATTTAAAAAAAAATTAAAACAAAACAAATGTTCCTGGGTGAGCCTCAGGTGCAGTGGCGGGGCTGAGAACCACTGGATCAAGGCACAGAATATCATAACTCCAAAGTGAGTGTGACTCGGGAGGGTTTAAAATGGTGAATCCTTAAGACCTGAGTTGGAATCAGTTCCTTGCTGGGCAGCAGATCTGGGGGGGTGCGGGGAGGGGAGAGGGGATGCGACCAGGGTCAGAAGAGTTCTGAAGGAAAGAGTCAAGGGTGGTGGGAAGGGGACAGTGGGACATGCAGTGAGGGAGGGGCATGGACCCATCCTGGGTTGGGAAGTTAGGGGGGACAGCTGTACAGCTATGTGGACAGGTGAGGCACTGAAAAACAGAATGGAGTTAAGAGCTGAGGGATCTGGAGCCAGCTCCTCTCATTAGCTGAGTGAGCTTGAGCAAGAAATCCGACTCCTTTGTGTGTCGGTTTCCTCATCTGTAGAATGGGGACATTGCCACTCCCCGACTCTGAGCCACAGGAGAACGAACTAAGGTGATGAGTACCAAAGAGGGCCTGGCAGATGGCAACCACTCAGCATACCGTAGCCATCGTTACTGCTGTAGTTTGGGGAAGAGAGCAACTCCTAAAACCCTAAAGAAAAGGCATGCAGACCCCAACACCTTAGAAAAGAATGGATTTGCAGATCAGAAGCTGCCTCAACATACTAACAGGGGCAGTCACAAATCCAGGCTGCCTGGCACGAGTTTTCAGAGGCTCAGAATCCATCCTTCCTCCAGGCTTACCAGCATGGGAGTCTGGGAGGCTAGGGGCCCTGCAGCCCTGACGTGGGGGTTGCTTCTCCCTGTCCCTTTCGGATGTAGGCTTCTTCTCTAGCTCTGGGACTTGCCACATTCTTGCTCTTTCTAAAGGCCCTGAAAGAGGACGGAACTTTCCCCTCTGGTATTGCACACAGTGTGGGACCCCGGACAGGCCTCCACCCTGTCCCGGCCATGACCTCATTCATCTCTAATGAAGTTCCTGCAGGTTCTAGCTTCTGCAAATCCTGCCCTAGAACCTAGAATTGTCTTACTTGATTTCCAGCAGCCAACTGGCCATTCGGGGGCTGTGACGGTCCCAGCATAGATGGGTTTCTTTACCAGATGCTCCTTTGGTTCTCCTGGGATCTGCCTGACCTTGGCAGGGGACCCTGTTTTCCCCCCTAGGAGCTCATCTGCCTAAGAAGGCCAGCAAAGGGGGGGGGGGCAGGGACCATTTCTCCCAGTCACTACAAAGCGGGACTCAGACCTCCAGCCTTCCACTCCAGAGCCCATTCCTGGAAAACAGTTCACGCTGGGGCATCCCCAGGGTTGTTTACCTGATTGGAGCAGGAAGGCGCAGTCCCTTTCCTTTCCCCCTTGTTCCCTGGTAGGTGACTCTGTCCCTTGTGCATTGTTTTCTTTCCGGTGGAATTTCTGCTCTTGAAGACTCAGCGTTCTGCGTTCCTCCCACGGCTGCCGTTCCTCACATCCTGGTTTCCTCCTGTCCAGACAGCGCTGGCCATCGGCCAGGACCTCGGCCATTCATGGAGAGGGCAAGGGCTGAGGACAGCAAAGGGTGGAGGCGGGAAGTGGGAAGCTGATCATTCCTCCTTCATCGGAGCCTCAGGCCTCTTCTGCAGGGCCTGCAGTGTGTCCTCCATGGGCAGTGTGTCCACAGTGGGTGGCATGTCCATATGGGTGGCGTGTCCACCATGGGCGGTGTGTCCACTATGGGTGGTGTGCCCACCGTGGGTGGTGTGTCCACTGTGGGTGGCGTGTCCACTGTGGGTGGCGTGGCCACGGTGGGTGGCTTGTCCAAAGGTGGGTGGCTTGTCCAAAGGTGGGTGGCGTGTCCACGGTGGGTGGCTTGTCCACGGTGGGTGGCATGGCCACTGTGGGTGGCGTGTCCACGGTGGGTGGCATGTCCACCGTGGGTGGCTTGTCCACGGTGGGTGGCATGTCCACTATGGGTAGTGTGTCCACCATGGGCGGTGTGTCCACAGTGGGTGATGTGTCCACCATGCGCAGGAAACCCCTCCCCCCCTGCAGTGGGCAGTGAGGCCCAGAGAGCAAGCCTGGGGTGGACACATGGGGAGGTTCTACACAGACCGGGACAGACCTTGGACTTCCCACTCCCAAATTAGTTCCTCCCTGGATTGGGTACAAGACCCGCCTGGCACTAAGGCAGGCAGGGAGCCCAGACGGTCAGGCCAAGATTGAGGCTAATCTCCAGTGTGGTCTCAGGACAGCGGTTAAGGGTGGGCGCGGGGTGGCAGGCAGTACTGACCAACTTGTGCCAACTCGCCTGCCCATGGCACTTCCTGTGGGGTTGTGGAAGGTGGGGAGAGGGGGAAGGTGTTTGAGCGGGGGTGGCTCATGCTTCCCCTCTCCTGACCTGGACCCTAGCCCACAGGCCAGTTCCAGGAAAGAGCCCAGGTCTGATTCCTGGGTGTTAAATGCAGCCCAGGTCAACCTGCCCCTCCAGCCATGAAGCAGAAGGGGCCCCAGAGCCTTTGTCAGGTCTGGGCCACCTCACGTCTGCCACTCAGCTCCCCTCTCTCCAGCAGCCCAGCCCCTCCTCCACCCGTCCCCCCAGGCAGAGCTGTGATGTGAATGACAGTTACGCATTTGCCTGCATCAGCCTTTAATCACACAGCCCTGTTAGTTCCTGACACTGATGGGAGTGGGGGGCACAGCAAGGCACCACCAGGCAAGGGACTCAGGACAAAGCCATGTTATAATTCTGGGTCCTGGGAATAAGAGGGACAGCAGGCATTGCCAGCTCTGAGCATCTGCTTTAGATCGAATTTCTTAACTTGGTAATGATGTCTTTTTCAAGCATCTGCAGGAAGCCTGGTCCTGCCCTGCCAGTGCCAGACATGGGCCTTCCTTGCCCCAGTGCCCCGGCCCCACCTGCTGAATTTCTGGGGTTCCTTACCTGAGGACCTGATTAGCTAATCCCTTCTATCACAGGAGTCTTGGTCTCTACCCTCTACCCTCAGGAAACCAATGGGCTCAAGAGAGGACACACACACACACACACACACACACACACACACACATTTTTTTTAAAGTCAGCTGAAGCCTATTGATTGCTTTCTTCCTATGGATAGATACACCTGGTCATTTCATTCAAGCCATCTTTTGAAACCCTAACAAGATAGTTATGGAAGTGACATCATTCTTCCCATTTTGCAGAAGAGAAAAGTAAGGCTGTGGGGAGTAAAAAAGTTACCCAGAGTCTCCTGCTAGTCCTCAGGCCACATCTGCCTCTTTCTACAGAAGACATCTTGTTCATGCCCATGGTGTCTGTCTAGAGAGACTGAAGCATTAGGAAGGGAAGATGATTTGCTCACGACCATGTGGATAACTGGAGCCAGGATGTCTGGTCACAGTGATGACCACCGGGGAATCCTGACGTGTTGAGAGCAAACACATGTGGCCCAGTAAGCAGGTCTGATTGAATACAGTCTTCCCTCGGTATCTGCAGATTGGTTCCAGGACCCCCGCAGGTACCAAAATTCACAAATACTCTAGACCCTTATATAAAATGGTATAGTATACTCTGTCCTCCGTATTCGCACGTTCTGTATCCACAAGTCCTGCATCAGGGGATTCAACCGACTGCGGATATGATTGGTCGGTTGCATCCACGGGTTCGAACCCACAGATGCGGAGGGCTGACAAGAAGGGGAGGGGAACCTTCTGGTGGTGAGTCTCGTTGGGATGCCTTTCCTAATCAGGGTGGGGTCTCTGAGGTCAGGAAGAGGCAGCAACGGGGATCCAGGAGAGAAAAAGCAGGTCTCCGAGGATGACGTAAGGGACAGGAGCGGTTGCAAGGAGGAGCCCGGTGCTCTGGAGAAGGGAGTGGGCCCAGGAAACCAGGGATCAGGAGGCGGGTGTGGACGGAGTCGGGGAAGTGTTTCTATGTGGCCTCCAGCCTGCAGAGGGTAGAGGGTGCTGCTTAGGACGGCGACTGCGGTGCAGTCTCTGAAGGCATCTCTGAATGTCACATCAAACCCATCCCAGAAGAGATTCAGAGAAGCTCCTTTATGAACAACTGAGCTGGCGGATGAGGGGAAGGCAGTCGTCCTGTGACTCCCCGGATCAAGCTAACGCCCTCCTGCTCCCTTTTCTTCACACACTGCACTGCTCTCCCCAGCCCTTTCAGCAGCCAAACGACATGGAGGGGCAGAGGAAGAGTTCTGGGCCCCCCACGGATCCAAGCAAGCCAGCAAGACAGCCACCAACTGCCTTCCTGCTCACCAAGCCAGCTGAGGCAGCCCGGGGTGACTCAGATGAACAGACATGCAGAGAAGGCCTGCTTCCATATGGCGAGGAAGTAAGAGAGAAGGAATAGTCAGTGACTCGGGACGTCCCTGGCTCCCCACTGGCAAATTCCATCTGTGCTGCATCACCAGGCTGCTTCGTTCCTGGGACCTCTGCCCCCCACAGGTTCCCCACTGACCCAGGGTCACTGTTTATCTGGGCTTCTGCCCAGCTCAGTAAACTGGTTGTGTCCAGAGCCAGGATGCAGACTAGAGCAGGAGCCTCTACTTCAAGAACCTGGGAAGAGGCTGCAGTAAGAGTAGACCTAGAACACGAAAGCCCATGAAGAGAGCAAGACGGAGATGGGATGCCTCAGGCAGAAAGGGTTGCTGCCCGGAGATGGAGACAGGTGGAGAGAGGATGGGAGCATTGTCTCCCCTCCCTGTCCTGGGATCTGTGACCCGCACCCCCCACCCCCACCCCGCCCCATCCATGCTGCCCTCTGCTTCTCCCTTGCAACCCAGCATCAGTACCTCTTCCTCCGGGAAGACTTCCCTCCACATTTGGGCCCACACCCTGATAGCCCGAGTCTTACAACTTTGTATACAGAGTTTGACAGATGGTTTTAATCTAATCATTGCATGATGTTAATCTTCTGTCCCAGGACGTGTGTCTGTGCCTTCGGAGAAGGGAGAAGCTTATGTTTCTCTGAATCACACCATCGGGCATTGATTGTCAATAACCATTTGGCCATTTGGGGGAAGAGTCACACAACAGCCAGGGTAAAATGAAAGAGGATGTGTCCAGAGAAAGTGATAAAGGGAGATTCAGGAACGCTGGGAATGAGGAACAAGTTCTGGTAAATAGGAAAGAAGTGAATCAGAGTTAGACAATCTACGTACGTGGAGAGAGAAGTGGAAGGAAGGTTAGGATGGGACTGCGGTAGACCCGGTGGGAGTGGGAGGTTCCCAGGCCTGCGCTACCTCATTCTGGCTGCCACCGGCAGGCTCTGCGGTCACACCTACGCCAGAAATCACACATGCCATCTGCCCCATACTTCCCCCTGTGGCCACACTGGGCCCCGTTCTCTCCCTCTGCCTCTTTCTCCCAAGAGAACAGGCTCTTTCTTGCCTGGGGGCTGTGGGGGGGGTCTCTGGTGCTCACTGAACACTGACAGTATGAGAGGCCACCCCCAAGGGAATACTGCCCCCCAACACCCCCCCTCCGAGAAATAAGGATAAACAAGACATGGCGATGGCCACAGTAAAGTGAAGGATAAGCACAGAAATGACTGTAAGAGAAGGGGATGTTTGTAAAAGTGGTTCAACTGTTAGGGCGTGTTACAGGGGAATCAACAAGACGTAAGGGATGTGGGTGGCGGAGAAGGGGACAAAAGGGCCAAGACCAGAAGAGTAGGTCAAACTCTACTCCATTTTCACCTGCTGATAAAACAAGCCTCCGTCCTTCCTGGTATGCTGGAGGGTTCAAGACACGTGTCAAATGTCAGTGGGGTCCACACGTGACCCCACAGCTCAGAGAGGAAAATCTTCCCAGGATCTAAAGTCTGCAAAGTCGGCCAGTGGGAGCATGTCAGGATCAGGGTGAAATCAAGAAGATCTGGCCTGAAATGGACAGAGGGGCTGACAGCCATTCTCCTGGGTGACCAGCCAGTCTGCTTCCCCAGGCATTTCATCCACTCTGCTAATCACCGAGAGACATCAAAATATATAACAAGGCGCTTGCCTTATGTCAAAATTAACAGCTCAAGTTGTCTGGGTTCCTGTCCTGGTTCTGCCCCAACCGAGAGTGGCTGCCACTTAATGGGAGCCTGGAATATGCCGGATGCTTACAATATTTCATTTAATCCTCACGAAAACCCTGGGAATCAAGGGTGGGAATCAGTGTCCATCTACATACCTACCTCACATACAAAAACTGAGACCCGCAAAGTTTGGTTTTGCCCAAAGACACATAAGTAGCTAAGTGTCAGAGCCCTGACCAGGCCGGCTCAATGGGCACTGTTCTCCCATTTATGGTATGTCGCTGTGTGTTCTCAAACACATCCCATGGCCTCTCTGGGCCTCAGGTCTCTTACCTACAAATTCAAAGGACCGGACCAGATGGTTCTTAGAGCCCTCCTGCTCTGAAACTGAAACATGATTGGAAAAAAAAGCATCCCACGTTGGGGGATGCAGGTTTTACTGTTACGGGAATTTAAGGCGAGATGGCTGGAGGTGGCAGCTGGAGAAGGTGTAAAGGAGAGGGGCTTATGGTGGCAGATTAGGGGGAAGTCAGGCTCGGCACCAGCGTGAGGAGAGACCCTGGACAGGCTGAGGTGGCCCATGTCTGTCGGGCTGTCCCAGGGTCGTGATCTTCAAAGAGAAGAAACTGACACAGAGCCCAGGCCTCGGCTCACTCCTACAAAATGGGGCCAAAAGCCCAGCCCAAACACAGGCTATTTTGGGCGTTGTATTCTTTGGAAAGCCACCAGGCCAGAAATAGCGCTGTGAGTTAGTAGGACCCTGGCCTTCTGCCACCCCCGGCTCTCCCAGTGAAATTACCAAGAATCAGGAGGCCGGCTCTTAACATTCCAGGGAGCCTGTGTAACTGATAGGAGGCAGCCTCTTCTCCCCACAGGAAGGCCTGGAGCAGAGCATTTGACTGTAAAAGGGATTCTGCACAAGGAGAGGAGAGGGAAAGAGGGATTGAGTCACGGAGAGCAGAAAAGAGAGAAGGGGAAAATGGGGAGAGAGCTCACATAGCTGAGACTAGAGGAGACGGGCGAGAGGGGATGGAGATTCCCAGTGGATGGAGGGATGAGTAGAAGAGATAAGAAGAGGGAGTCTAGAGGGAGAAAAGGAAAGAGAAAAAGAGGGTGGGTGCCTGGGGCTTGGAGAGCAAAGGGGAAGCAAAGAGGAAGAACAGAGAGCAAGAGGGCAGCTGGAGGGCAGGAGGTAAAGCGTTGGAGGGAAGACCAGCATAGCTGAGGCCCCAGTGGAACCAGGGCTACTGGGGTGGGTGGGATGGGGACAGGGATGGGGGACAGTCACGGAAAGTGTGAGTCTGATCTCGTCACGAAACACCTGCTCAGGGCAGATGAAAACATCTTTCCCAGTTGGCTAGAACTGGAACTTCCCCCAGAAATCCACAGCCCTGTAACTCATCCTGTTATCTCTGACCCTCCGGGACTCAGAGATCCAGTTATTTCAACAGTAGGGACTTTTGATCCCTTAAAAAAGAGCCAACGCTTGAAAGAGGTGACGGGGTCAAGGCTGTTAGTTTGGTGTTCAGGGAAAGGAGGGAAAGTGACAGCTCCTTGAGTCAGGCTGGATTCTGAGAAGGACGTTGCAGGGAGGTCTGCTTTGGGGCAGCGGGCGAGCGGACTGCACCCTGGTGTGGAGAAGATCTCCTGAGGGCAGACCAGGGGGAGGCAAGGCCATTTCACGGAGAAGAGAGGCGGGGACCACGATCAAGTCTGGGTTTAGATCATCTGGCGGCCCCAAGTGATCAGAAAGTCAAAGGGAGGGTCAGAAAACCCAGCATGGTACAGTTACACTAGGCTTTGCCTCAGTTTCTAATCCACACCCACCAGACACCTACAAGTCTCCTCCAGTTTGGGAAAAGACCCCTTAGTAAGTCAGCCCTTTCTGTTTCCAAGGTAAAGCGTACCCCTTCTCTCCCCAACAGGACATAGAGCTGCTCCCAGGTGCTCCTGTGCCCAGGAACAGAGGGGATTTTCTGGAATGGCATCAGGATCATTCAGGTCCAGGGGTGGAGACAGAAGTGGTCACTGCCCTGGCAGGACCCAGGCGGTCCCAGAAAACAACAGGGCTTTTATGGCTGAGGCTGAGCGAGGAGAGAGACAACAGCTTCTGGAACAGTCCACGGAGGAAGGGATGAGGCTCATCTGAAGTGGCTGGAGAGGCCGGACAGCGGGGCACGTGGAGGGCAGGTCCAGCCACCTCTTGACCCACTGCTCTTCCAACTTGGGGCTTGGCACTCCCAACACAGACTCCCAGGTCCCTGTCCCCCTGTGGCCCCCAAGGGTGAAGGGCAAGGCATTGGGGCCTTTCTGGGGTTAGGAGATGGCTTGGAGGCTTCCCCTTCTCTCCGTGCCACCCCACATCCCCACCTGGTTCCCAGGGGCAACAGGGAAAACAAAGGCGGAGGCAGAGTGAAAATGGGAAAGTCCTCCAGCTGCAGTTGCCCTTGGTATCTGTTTACTTAAAAAATCCAAAACAAACATCCCGACACATCCACCCACTTAAACTTCCTGTGATGCTGCTACCGGCTGTCTCCACGGATGCTCCCAGTTGAACCCCAGCACCTACACAAAACATGACAGTGTGTGGACTCCCCCACCCAAGTCAAGGGCACCATCCCCCCCAGGACCCCTCTGGCACTACCCTGTCCACAACATCAGGCTACACAGCCAAGGGTGCCACCAGACCCCTAAATGCACCAGCACAGTCCTACAAACTAGCCTCTAGCCAACGTCCACCATCTATAGAATTCTTTGGTCACTTTGCCACCCCTAATCCCGGTGCCCTAGAAGCACATCCCGTAAACCCGCCATGAACTGACGCCCTTACTTCCATCCCTACTGCCGCCACTCCAGCCCTCCAAATGTCTGCATCTGGAGGAAAAGGATAAGACGTAATCCTCCCCAGTCACAGCAGGGAGCTCAGAAAAATGAAACCTACACACTGGGCTCCTAATTTCCCGCCGAGGCTTTAGCCCTTTACCCCAGTTACCCACCACCCCGCCCAGCACACCTCAAACCCCAGCCAGACAGGACTGTTGACACAAAGAGAGCCCTGGGGACACCACCAGAGTCTGGACACGTGGGGGAGTCAGCCACGCATCACCCGATGGACGGGCTGGCAGGCGCTTGGCAGGGAAGAGGGAAAGAGGAGAGGGAGTTCTCCACCAGGCTCATGTCCTAGACAGTCAAAACCCAGACAATCACATGGCACGCTCCGTGCCCTCTGGCTGCTGGGATGTGGTCAGGAAGAGGGAGGGGTGTTCTTCCCAGTTTGGCCAGTGCATGGAGCTGGTGGACAAAAGTTTGCAGGATCTTTAGCTTCTTTGATAACTTTGCAGTGATCTGTTTCTCCAAAGGAAAAAGAGGAAGTGTAAATCGTTTCCCTACACTGAGCACCGGGGAAAGTAAGCACTGGGTGTCAGGGGTCAAGCTGGCATAACATCCCGAGGCAGAGGGCAGCAAAATCAAGGGAGGCCCTGGGGTCAGGGCAACCAGGACTTGCTCAATTGTTCCAAGCCCTCTCTCTCACATGTACACAGACAGGACTGCACACTCACACACACAGATGCCTCAGCAAGTCCCACAGAGGGAGGTGCTGAGGGGGCCCGACCGCTGTTCAGACAGACTTCCAGAGCCAGAAAGTGGGCGGGGCCGGACCATGAGGTAATCTACTTCCGGCCCACATCTGGTATAAAGGGAAGCAGCAGCCTCCAGAGGAGCACGGCTGCATCTGGCTGAAGGACCAAGAGCACTGTCCAAAGAGCCACACCCCCTCCCCAGCAGAGGAATAGCCACCACCATCAACACCCGAAGCCCCAACAGCAGCAGGAACGAACTGCCAGTCACAAGGCACCGTGAGAGTTTCAGGTAAGAGAAAAGCAAACTCTCTCCACCTCCGGACCTCGGGCTAAGGCAGGGAGCAGCCCTCTGCAGAATCTCCTCCGTCCATGATCCCCAGTGTTCCTCTTTCTTTCCCGGGAGACCTGCAGCCCTGAGTTGACGCCGTCGTATCAGTGATCCCAGGAGAGCGGGGAAGATGGGCAGGACCCCCCAACAATCCCACCACCCAGAAGCAAGGGCCTCACCTCTCTTGGACCCTCTCCATTGAGACATTCCCCTTTCCCAGCGCGGGAAAGGGGTTTTTCACGCCTGCTAACTTGAATGAAGCAATGATTGTGAAAGCATCATAAGAGAATGAAAAAACATCGTGTAAATCACAGATGTTATTATAATTTCGCCTTTCAGCCTCCTGGAAGGGAAGAGAGATCTCTTGGAGGGTGGTGCCAGCGGGTTCTAAGATTCCCACAGGTGAAAACGCACTTAAGACTCCCTGGGGCTGAGACAAAGGGGAAAAGGCTCAGGATCTGAACTCATCATGGTTTCTGTCTTGCCCTCCTGTTCACGTATCATCTGCCAGCGGCAAACATGGGGAGCCTGGCCATGGCTGGGGTCCCATCACCCCTCCCCACTCACCATCCTTCCAGAACTATGCCCTCATCTGATCCTTTTCCACTGGCTCTAGGATGCAGATGTCTCCTGTCTTTGCCTGCCTCGCCCTGGGCCTGGCCCTCATCTTTGGTGAAGGCTCTGCCTCCTACCATTACCAGTCTCCGGCGGCCCACCTGGCCACAGACTTTGGAGTGAAAGTGTTTCAGCAGGTGGTGCAGGCCTCCAAGGACCTCAACGTGGTTTTCTCACCCTATGGGGTAGCCTCAGTCATGGCCATGTTACAGCTGACCACAGGAGGAGAAACCCAGCGGCAGATCCAAGAGGCAATGCAATTCAAGATTGATGGTGAGAGATGGGGCAGAGTGGGAGGCGGGCATTCACGTGGTCTTCCCAGGACAGGGGTGTAACTGACCAGAAGCAGAGGAAGGGCTGACCCCAGCTTAGCTGAGCCAACTCCTGTCCTCCCATGCCGCAGGGATGGACCACTGCATCTTCTTCTCACCACACCCTGTGTCACTTGGCTCTTGGACAGTCACAAGGTGTACAGGCCAGTGGATCTGGTATAAAACAGCCCTGCCTCACCACTCATATACTGTGTGACCTTAACGCCTCCGAACCTCAGTGTCCTCATCTGCAAAATGGGGACAATAAAAGTATCTACCACGTGGGGCTGTTGTAAGGGTTAACTAGAATGATGCATGTGAAATGCCTAGCATAGCTATTGTTATTATTAAAAGAAAAAAATTAGGGTTTATAACTTAAAAACAGAGAAAAATATTCCAAGCCAAAGAAAGGGTTAGGACCTAAGATTTTTGAGGAAAAGAGGGAAATGCAGGAAAGATTAAGGTTTGGAATGAAATCTCCATCCAGAGACCTCCGGGGGAGCAGAAGAGTCCCGTGCATGTGGACAGGGTTGGGGGAAGTTAGCCCCACTGGGAGCCCTGGGTTTGAGATGAGCTTAACGTGTCCTTTCCTCCCCGCTTTGGCCCAGAGAAGGGCATGGCCCCTGCCCTCCGTCGACTGTACAAGGAGCTCATGGGGCCATGGAATAAGGATGAGATCAGCACGGCTGATGCCATCTTTGTGCAGCGGGATCTGAAGCTGGTCCAGGGTTTCATGCCCCACTTCTTCAGGCTGTTACGGACCACAGTCAAGCAGGTGGACTTCTCAGAGATAGAGAGAGCCAGGTTCATCGTCAACGACTGGGTGAAAAGACACACAAAAGGTGAGCAGGCAGGGAAAGGAGGCCAGTCCCAAGGGCCTGCAGAGAAAGGGGATTCAAATCCCAAATGTCCTAACCTCTCCCTCCCAGCATCTTCTGCTCTGTAGACAGAAGGTCGAGTGCTTTAAGAATCAAAGCATCATGTTTTTCCATAATTAGGCTTTCCCCGTGAGCCAACTCTAAAGTCATCCCTAAAAAAGTATTGCGAGATGTTATAAGAACAGTAATAACCATGACAAGGGGCACACACAACCCGTCAAGACTGCCGCTTAGGGAGCAAAGTAAGGGGAGACTAATGTTTCCAGGTCTGATCCTGGACAGGATCCCAAGACCATGCAAGTGTGGTGAGCTGGAAGGCTTTCTGAGACTCTTAGGAAGATGAAAGGGGTTGAAAGCAGCTAGATAGGTTCACTAAACCTTACCCAGGCTGTCTTCTGACGGAATCCCTTCTGACACACATCCATTTGAGGACTGGGCGCTGAAGAGGACCATCGAAAAGGATTTAAAAATATCTAGCCTCCTGATCACCTCGATCTCCCACAGGCATGATCAGCGACTTACTTGGCGAAGGGGCTGTGGACCAGCTGACACGCCTGGTGCTGGTAAACGCCCTCTACTTCAACGGCCAGTGGAAGATGCCTTTTCTAGAGTCGAGCACCCACCACCGCCTCTTCCACAAGTCCGATGGCAGCACTGTCTCTGTGCCCATGATGGCTCAGACCAACAAGTTCAACTACAGTAAGTGCAAGACCCTCCCTTCCCCAAGTCCCAGAGTGACTGCACCTCATCCCTGGGGGGCATCCCCTCTAAGGGAGGAGAAACCCTAGAATACACCCCAGCTGTGACAAAGACTCCCCAGGTAGGAGACACTGGGATTATCAGAGCAGCAGAAAGTAGCTTTTACCTTGTGCAAGATGAAGCTGAAATCCAGAAATTCCCTCAGGCCCATATTTGACCGCTTTGACCCCATCTCTCATCTTCATGTGGTTCTAGTGTGATAACCTGGGGTTCACAGATCCTTCTGGGGAAGAGTGATGTGAAAGTTGAGATTGAGGAGATGGGGATTGGAATGAATTAGTAGCTGGGTACTGGGGAGAAGGCTGTGAAGGTAAAGAAGGCCAACAAGAGACAGAGAACCCAGAAGACACTGTGATTTGGCAGAAGAGAAGGGAAATGGGAATAAAGACATTGAACAGGGGAGTGGTGGGGTGGGGGAGCCTCAAAAGCTAGGATGGAGAGCTGGCTTCCAGAAAGAGTGGAGGGGACAGGAGGACTAGTTGAAAAGCCAGTGCTGGGTTAGAATCAACAAGAGCTGGAGCCATTGCCAATGCGCCATCTTGGTGTCTTCGCAGCTGAGTTCACCACCCCCGATGGCCATTACTACGACATCCTGGAGTTGCCCTACCACGGGGACACTCTCAGCATGTTCATCGCTGCCCCCTATGAAAAAGAGGTGCCCCTCTCTGCCCTCACCAACATTCTGGATGCCCAGCTCATCAGCCAGTGGAGAGGGAATATGACCAGACTGACCCGCCTCCTGGTTCTGCCCAAGTAAGCCACCCTTTGCTCTTGCCACACTTGCCGATGCTCTAGTGCCCTCTGCCTACCCCCTCCCCTCTCCCCGGGTTCCCTGAAAGGGCCACCCCCATGTGGAGTTTCCCAAACGTGACATTTGCAGGGTAGGGACAGGGACATGTGTGGGTGGCAGATGGGAAACACTCCGGCCTGGGTTTGATTAAGATTCCTCCCATCATCCCTCTTCTGCTGGAGGGCAGCGGGGGAGTTTTCTAGACCGTGCCCCACATTTCCCACCCTCTGAATACCCAGCAAAAGCTAGCCAAAGGAAGAGCCAGAGAGACAGATGATGCAGGGTTGGGGTGGAGGGGAATACATTGATCTACACTCTTTTAGGAAGGCCCCTCACTCCCACCCCCTTCTCTTCAAGTTAGCATCCAAACAATGGAGACAAAAGGAATCACTTCCGCAGATGAAACAGCGGGAACTACAGCTTCTAGCTGGCTTCCAACAAAGCAGAGTTTTAAAAATCCTTCTGCAGAAGCAAAGAGGGTGCCAGAGGCTGAGACTGGATAATTCCAGAATTGTGGGGAAGCTTCCCACCATGCTTACCCCAAATTTCCAGATGCCATAATGCCAGGCTTAGGGAAAGAGGATAATTTAGTTGGTTAGCACGCTCTCACTCTCTCTCTCTCAAAAAAAAAAAAAAAAAAAAAAAAATAGAGGTAATTAGTTGTGCCCTGATGGGAAGCAGAGCGAGAGCCCCAAAGCCTCGCTGCTGGAGTCCTTCTCAGGCTCAGCTCTCAGAACACAATCTACGGACCGGGTTTTTGTTCAAATATCCTTGCAGAAGAATTTGCCCTGCCCCCTCCCTCCCCAGTCAGACTGAACATCATTGTGCTGAAACTACTGCCTTATTTGAGGAAAGTAATTAGTCATAGGTTCAAGGTGGTGGGGAGATTGCAGGAAAATGTTCATTAGTACTAGAATCTCCCAGCAAGGAGGAGACCTTGCAAACGGATTTGAAAAAAACAAGCTTCCCACTTCTACTTTTTTTTTTTTTTAAATAAATTTATTTATTTATTTGTTTTTGGCTGCGTTGGGTCTTCGTTGCTGCACACGGGCTTTCTCCAGTTGCGGCAAGCGGGGGCTACTCCTCGTTGCGGTGCGTGGGCTTCTCATTGCGGTGGCTTCTCTTGTTGTGGAGCACCGGCTCTAGGCGTGCGGGCTCAGTAGTTGTGGCTCGCGGGCTCTAGACCACAGGCTCAGTAGTTGTGGCACATGGGCTTAGTTGCTCCGCGGCATGTGGGATCTTCCCGGACCAGGGCTCGAACCCGTGTCCCCTGCATTGGCAGGCGGATTCTTAACCACTGCGCCACCAGGGAAGCCCCCCACTTCTACTTTCACATCAGTCCCCATCCTGTTGGTCTGTGGGGACGGGGATACCTGGTAAGGTTAGAGCTGGCCTGAGCTTGAGCTGTGTCCTGCTCCTGTCTGCAGGTTCTCCCTGGAGAGTGAAGTTGACCTCAGGAGGCCCCTAGAGAACTTGGGAATGACTGACATGTTTAGGCCAAACCAGGCGGACTTCTCAAGACTTTCAGGTAAGAGGTTTTCCTTTCACTTTCTTCCCCTGGTGGACATTGGGGTCCCTAAGAGGACTAAGGAGCTTCTCACTGAGAACCAAAGCTGATGTGTTTTGGTATCCACCTCTGTTTCAGATCAAGAGCTTCTGTACGTGTCGCAGGCGCTGCAGAAAGTGAAGATTGAGGTGAATGAGAGCGGCACGGTGGCGTCCTCCTCCACAGGTGAGTCAGGCTCAGGTGAGGCCTGGCAAGTCTCAGCCCCAGGCTTCCAGGAGGGGCCACGGTCTGGCACGCAGACCCTGGGTGAACCGGGAAGACCCCACTGCCCACGTCAACCAGGTCTCTCCTGGTAGAGCTTCGCTTCCTGTGTGGAGAGCATCACCCCGATCCTACTAGAATACAGGCCTGCTTTCCCTGGCACCCCGTTCCCTCCCCACTGGCTCTGAGGTCCTCTGAGTGTGAGGTCCTGGCTTGCTCTCAGAGTGGTCAGTCAACTTAAAGGCACTTGCTTCCAATACACCCTAAAAGGGTTTAGATAAACGTGCCTGCGAGTGACTACCTGAGAGATCTCTACCCGATTCCTGGAGGAAACCAGGCCTCAGAGGACATCCCAACACTTTTAGGGTTCACATCCAGGAAACAACTGAGCCTCCTAAACCCCCCCCCATCCCAGTGCCGCTGTCACTGGATCACCTGTGACCAATCCAGGCTCCCGTGCCCACGTCCCTCTGCTCTAAGACATGGTCCCTTCTCTTCCAGCCCTTATAGTCTCAGCCCGAATGGCCCCCGAGGAGATCATCATGGACAGACCATTCCTCTTCGTGGTGCGGCACAACCCCACAGGTGAGCCGGGGCCCCGGGAGACCCCCCCCACTCCCCTGCTCTCCTGGACTCGGGCACTAGTCCGGGCAGGTGTAGACGCCCCCACTCCCCCCAGGAGGACTCCAGGCAAGGAATCACAGCTCTGTTCCCCTTCCCCTCCTCGGAGGCAGTGTTCTCTCAAGACGGGGTGCTCATTCTGTCCCCCAGTCCCAGCTTAGTCACTAGAGCGGCTGCGCCTCCAGACACTCACTCATCTCCCCGTATCTCAGTTCATCCGTAAACACCGAGCTGGGTGAGCTGTGCCGTTCCCCTTCCCCCGACTTCTCATCGCCCATGATTCTTCCGTCCTCAGGAACTGTCCTTTTCATGGGCCAAGTGATGGAACCCTGACCATGGGAAATGCAGCCCTCATCTGGGACGGAACTGGAGATGTCCAAGAAGAAGAAACTCCGGAGCAAAGAATTTTTATTTTAATTCATTTTTCTGGAGAAAGAGAAGATATTTACCTTTTTTTTTTTTTTTTTTTTAAATGGTAAATCTTTCGAATCTGCCTCTTAGACCTCCGGCTCTCCCAGGAGGGGGAAAGAGGACCTTTGAGTTAAACTCCCCAGTGGAGACCCTGGGAGAGACCTCGGAAGCACAATGCCCCGAAGGTCTCCCAACAAGACTGCAGAACTCCCAGGATGATTTGCGCAGCTGCTTCTGCCCATCGCTCTGCCCGTTCGGGTCTTCGGACCTGGATCGCACTGAGGCCCTGGCAGGATGGCACCGCAAGGCTTACAGGAAGGAGCTTTTGTGTGTTTGCTAGAAATAATTTATGTTCCGGTCACGTTGCCATCACTCTTGCAGTGTCTTGCCACTGCTGAGAAAGCTGGCTGCAGGCCAAAGAAGGCCAATGGGAGAAACACTCTTTCATGTCAAGGTCCGTCCTCCCCCAGCTCAGAGGCGCGAGACCCACCCAGGCCTGGCTGCCCCCTCCCCAGAAACAGTGTGCATATATTATTTTGGAGTGTAGGTGACTTGTTTACTCAGAGAAGCAGGTTTCTGCTTCCCACAAACTTTATGTTGCAGAAATAGAGGGAGAGAGATGAGATGTATGCTTGGTTCTTGGCTCCAATATCCTGGTGGGGAGGGTGGGATGCCAGGGGTGTCCTTGAGTATTTATCACATCCTTGTCCTTGTGTGCTTGTGAGAGAGAAAGGACTATGGAGAAAACATATTATTTAAACTTGTTCATAGTGTTCCTTTGTGGTCTGTGTCATTGCACCTCAGGAGTGGCCACTTGCCTGTCATTCCCCTCCTGGCAGCAGGCGTGATAGGGCCCACACTGCCACCTGGTGGCTGCCTGAACCCCATCGCTTGTCTCCTGGCCTTTCCACTCCATGGAGCAGGGCCCCTGCCAGGACTGTCCAACTTCAGCCCACTTTAGGGACCAAAAGGATGTGGTGGGTCAAGGCAGACAGAGTTGTTGTTTCAAAATTTTCCAATATATTTAGGAGCGGGAGTGCAAGAGGCTACACGACCTAGCAGGACAGAACTTTCCCCAATTACAGGGTGACTCACAGCCGCACTGGTGACTCACTTCAGTGTGTCATTTCCGGCTGCTGTGTGTGAGCTGTGGACACGTGAGAGAGAGAGAGAGAGAGACAGAGAGAGACAGAGAGACAGAGAGAGCGAGAGAGCGAGAGCGAGAGAGTGAGAGAGAGAATGAGAGACACAGCAAGAAGCTCGGGCTCAATTACCCCCGTTAGATAATCTTTCTGAAAGCCAACTAGCTGGTGGGTAAGGCATGAAGACCAATTTATTGAAGAATTGCACATAGATGTCGAATGAATGTAACCTAATAGAACCCTAATCATCCCACTGCGCCCTTCAGTGAAAAATCTTCGTTCTTTGTGTGTTCTTTTTTTTCTTTTTCCATGATGCACTGGACAATGACAGCCACACAGTACCCTCAAGGATACCCAGATGTGGGGTCCAACGTTCTTGAAAGTGTGTTGAATTCTATGCTTTTTCACTTTTGATATAGAAGCAACTAAAAAATGTTTTTTTAAAACAATAAATAAATAAAAAGAATATTCCAAAAGCGTCCCTGGCCTTGACTTTCCATGTTTCACACGGTACAAAATCCAAACGCTGTCAGTTCACAGACCTCTAGGGGGAAAGGGATCTTTATGAAACACACACCCACAAGTTCAAGGCACACTGACCTGTCGTGGGCGAATCCACAGGGCTGGCCACCGGGGCTCTGCAAGAAGACCCCCAGGGATACATCGTGCAGGACATGATTCTCCCTTTGGGTGCCATCCTCAAAAAGGAAAGAGGGTTCCCCAGACACCCGCCACCTGCCCAGACACACCTGCTCACTGCTCTGTCACTTCCCATCTCTGTTCATGCCATTTCCTTCCCCACCAAATGTCCCCACCCTCCCCCATGCCTACCCCACTCCCCAGTTCTCAAAACCCAGACCAAATCCATTTCCCCCACCATGGATAACCCATGGATCCAGTCAACATCATCGCTCTCTGCTTGGCATGTACCCGTCTTTCTCTTTCCTGGTGTGTAACAGTGCGTGCATGTGTGTGTGCTCTGTGAGTGTGCATGTTGTCCTCCCCACCCCCATTGACATATCAGGTTCCTTGAAAACAAGGCTCTTTTGTTGCATAGATTCTTTTTTTTTTTAACATCTTTATTGGAGTATAATTGCTTTACAATGGTGTGTTAGTTTCCGCTGTATAACAAAGTGAATCAGCCATACGTATACATATATCATCCCCATATCCCCTCCCTCTTGCGTCTCCCTCGCACCCTCCCTATCCCACCCCTCTAGGTGGTCACAAAGCACCGAGCTGATCTCCCTGTGCTATGCGGCTGCTTCCCACTAGCTATCTATTTTACATTGGGTAGTGTATATATGTCCATGCCACTCTCTCACTTCATCCCAGCTTACCCTTCCCCCTCCCCGTGTCCTCAAGTCCATTTTCTATGTCTGCATCTTTATTCCTGTCTTGCCCCTAGGTTACATAGATTCTTTTTTTTTAAATTTTATTTATTTATTTTTTATTTTGGCTGCGTTGGGTCTTCGTTGCTGCGCACGGGCTTTCTCTAGTTGCGGCGAGCGGGGTCTGCTCTTTGTTGCGGTGCGCAGGCTTCTCATTGCAGTGGCTTCTCTTGTTGCGGAGCACAGGTTCTAGGCGCACAGGCTCAGTAGTTGTGGTTCGTGGGCTCTAGAGCGCAGGCTCAGTAGTTGTGGCACATGGGCTTAGTCTCTCCGTGGCATGTGGGATCTTCCCAGACCAGGGCTCGAACCTGTGTCCCTTGCATTGGCAGACGGATTCTTAACCACTGTGCCACCAGGGAAGCCCCTACATAGATTTTTAATATCCTCCTTAAAATGTTATCCTGAACAGTCCTTTATTGTCTTCTTCCAGTATCTTGAAGGCTTTTGCCAGAGGACATACTTCCCCCAATTATTTTCCATTCGTATATTCAAAAATAATTTTTAAATGGAAAAAATACCAAGAAGTAGCTGTCAAAATTGCGTGCTATCCAGCTCCAGAGCCCTGAAGATGGGACTGAGAGACGCAGCCCCCCACCCCTGGAAACCTAGATCATGTCTTAATAGGAACTAATTATTGTCCAGAGGCTCTTGATCAAAACATTGTCTGATAGTTAAGCGGTAGTGAGTTCTCCATCACTGGAAGTGTTCAAGGACAGCCAGGATGACCTCTTGGTGGGGATGAGTCAGCAGTCAGGGAGAGGTGATTTTTTTAAATGACAAGGAACATCTGCTCATACTAAGACATTCAAACAGTTTGAAAGGGTAAAAGTGGATCACTGATTGACGTTTTGGTTGTTTCATGGCTTTTAAAAAATGTCATTGTTGTTACCAACAATGCTGAGACGGACATCCTTGCGCATTTATCCCAGTGCACACGTGCTCGTATATGCATGAGATAACTTCCTAGCACTGGGACTAAGTATCTTTTAAGAATCTCCTAATCCCGCAAGAATGTGATTACGGTAACACCAACATTTTCAAATGGTACAAAACAATCAAAGGTGATCATCTTGCCTGGTAAGAATCCTACCTTTTCTGAAGCTTAAAAAAGCCTTCACAACTTCCCTGAATAATCCCACTGCCATGAATAAAGATAGATTTTTAGACCTTGAACTGAAAGAAGCTTCACATTATAATTTTCCCTAAAATTATGTTAGACTTCCTTGGAGCAAATTTTGATTATAATGTTTTGGAGAGTAAATCTAGAAAGGGTCTCCATTCACTGACTCCCTCCTCAGTCATTCAACACGTACTAAGGCCTTCTCACCGCCCTTCCCCTCCTGTATCCCTCTCAAGGGTCAGTCCAGGGGCATTCTTGGGGCCTCCAACACGATGCACTAGGATGTTCCAAGGAGATGTGGTTATTACACCTTCCCCTTATGGTTTCCTCTCTTTACATTCAGGATTTCTTGTCTCCCACGAGACTGATGTAGTAAGAGGGGCCCCAAAGTGCAATCAAGCCTGGAAGGAAGGTCCTCCTCTCCCCTTAGAAAGCCAGTGGGAACCAGGGCAAGACCCAGAGGAACAAGGCCTAGAATGAGTAGCTGCCCAAAGCTACTCTCAGCTTTAGAGAGAGATGCTCTCCTTTAACCTCGATGACTTCTCCGTCTTTCCTTTCCTATTCTCACTGTGCAACTGGCAAGCCTTGAAGGACTAAGATATGGTTGTAGAACTACGGGGAAAAAGGCCAGAGAGGCCACTTTGCCTCTTCCTAGCTGGCTTAGAGCCCATACACAAAAACTAGATGTAGCCTGAGCCAGTTCACAAGATACTTCTACGCTGAGATTTATGGCCAAAACTTCAGCTGGGGCTAAAGGATTCCTCTTCCTGCAGGAATACTTCCTTCCTCTCATACAGGTCCCGCTTCGGGCTCATAAAGGGTAGCTGGCTCATGAAGGCAAAAGTCCAAGAATTTAGGACACCAGCATCCAGATTTAACTTTTGTCCTCCTTATACCCTGAAAATGTGACCAAAGCCAGGCACTGGGCTAGTTGTTGAGGAGCTACCCATCTGTGACAGATTTGCTTAGAGACCAAAAGAGCCTCCTTTTTGCACAAGATGCTTCCAAAAGCAGAACACATTATAGCCTTAATTCTGCAGGATGTAATTCAAACACTGTCCATACATGCTGAGAAGGCTCAGAAGAAAAGAGTTCTTCAGAAGGCCTCTTCGCCACCAAGGGAGTTTGCCCCAGGAAGTGCCCCATTTAACACTACCTTCTTTTCTTCTCAGATATTTTGAGGACAAAGACGGTGATGCAGCCTCACAGTGTGAAACCCACCCAGCCCTCCTTGGCCACTCTTCCTCTCTCTATTTCTAGGGATGAAAACTCCACAAGATCTGCCTGCATCTATCATAACTGCAGATTTCTTGTTCACCTCACCCATTGGACTTATTTATCTGCCCAGGTGTGGGCAATGAGTATGGATTTTGTAAATCCCTCAAGGGTAAAAAGATTCTATCAGAATGAAACTTGTCAAGGAGACACCATCTGTTTTCCAAATCATTTTTTTTCCCAGGTGGTTCCTCAAGTAAGTTTCATTGTACTAATCATGGCATGCACTTCTGTAGAGATGAGGAAAGTAAGACACAGGAAGGTTGAATCACTTGCCCCAGCCATGCCTGTGCTCCTGGCCACTACACTGTACCACCCTCTCTGTGGCATTTGTGAACACAGGTCTCCCTGAACACAGAGGAGGCCTCAGACGCAGTCAGGAGCAAAGGTGCTGCCCTCACGTGCCCGTCACCAGGGCGTCCTGTGTGCACACCTGTGCCTTACCAGCTTGAACACCAGCATCCTGAATGCAGCCTTTTCTCCCCTGGCCACCAGAGGTCGCTTTGGCGCCAGTGGAAAGCTTCTGAAGCAAAGCAGCTATGCCTTCAACCAAAATCTTGCCAAGTCTGAACTCCAATTTAACAAGTTTTTCTTTAAACGTGTAACTGTATACTGGGGGCGGTGAAGCACTTTTAAAACAGAGTAAGTGAGGGACTTCCCTGGCGGTCCAGTGGTTAAGACTCTGCAGGGGGTGCGGGTTCCCTCTCTGGTCAGGGAACTAAGATCCCTCATGCTGCTCAGCGCAGGCCAAAAAAACAACAATAATGTAAGTGATTGATGTTTCTTACTCTCAAGTACAGGCATACCTCGGAGATACAATTAATTTATAAATACTTTATTGCTAAAAAATGCTAACCATCATCTGAGCCCGTAATTGTAATCTTTTGCTGGCGGAGGGTCCTGTCTTGATGTGGATGGCTGCTGACTGATCAGGGTCGTGGTTGCTGAAGGTTGGGATGGCTGTGTCAATTTCTTAAAATAAGACAACAGTGATTGACTGCATTGATTGACTCTTCCTTTCACAAACAATTTCTCTGTAGCCTGCAATGCTGTTGGATAGCATTTTACCCAGAGTAGAACTTCCTTCAAAATCGGAGTCAATTCCCTCAAATCCTGCCGCTGCTTTATCAACTAAGTTTATGTAATACTCTCATTCCTTTCTTGTCATTTCAAGAGTCTTCACAGCATCTTCACCAGGAGTAGATCCCACCTCAAGAAACCACTTTCTTTGCTCATCCAGAAGAAACAACTCCTCACCACGAAAGTTTTCTCGCGAGATGGCAGCAGTTCAGTCACATCTTCAGGCTCCCCTTCTGATTCTAGTTCTCTTGCCATTTCTACCACATCTGCAGTTACCACAGTAGTCACAAAGATCACTGATCACAGGTCACCATAACAAAGATAATAATAATGAAAAAGTTTGAAATATTGCAAGAATTACCAAAATGTGACACAGAGGCATGAAGTGAACAAATGCTGTTGGAAAAATGGCGCCAGTAGACTTGCTCAGTGCAGGGTTGCTACAGTACAAACCTTCAATTTGTAAAATACTCAGTATCTGCAAAGCACAATAAAGCAAAGCGCAGTTAAATGAGGTCTGCCAGCATCTACGGAGAATACTCACCAAAAAGCTGAAATGTTACGGGAATCACTGCAAAAATGGTTGAAAGGAACATTCTAGAAATGATCACTGGAGTGTAAAGGGTCATCAGGACCGGGTACTTTGTTCAAACTTAAAGGATGACTAAGATGGATTTGGGTCTGTGGGGAGGGAATGGCAGGGCATTCCAGAAAACAATATGAACAAAATCACAAAGGAAAAATAATAGCAAGGCAGGTTCCAGGGACACGCCTGAGAATGAAGTCCCAAGTCATCAAGTTGGTTTTTAGACTGCTGCCTCCCTCCTCTGATAACCCAGCCAGTCTCCCCTTTTTCCATACGCTCTCCTAGTCTATCAGGCAGGTCTGATCTATGTCCCCTGAATAAGCCATGCTTTTTGTGATCCTTCATGTCCCAGGCTGATAGTGTGCAAACTTAGGAAAAGGTGGCGATGTTGACCACAATGGGAAACCAAGAAATGGGATGGTTTCAGGGGAAGGCGGAAGGAAGTTACTCATTTTGGGCAAGTGAAGTTTGAGAGGACAATGAAATTTTCAAGTGGAGGATCCAGTGTACCTTTCTTCAACAACTCTTGGGTACCTGCTGTGTGCCGGGCACTGTGCTAGGCACAGGAGAAACAGCAAAAGAAGGCAGTTTATCCTCCAGCAGGAATAATAGATATTAAATATGTACTATTATATAGAAAATTAGAATTTAGCATATTTGGGGTGAGATGTAAGATTTAAATATCTCGATTAGGTAACCATGTATACCAATCATAATTGAAGCCAATCAACAAGCACTGTGCTAGGTGCTGTAAAGAAATAAAACATGAGTAAGACACTGTCCCAAGGGGAGCTTACAACTCACATGTGCCATCAACAGACAGTGTGGCGTGATTACCTAGTTTAGCACTCAGAGTCCTTTGTTACCAGGAACTGAAACCAACTCTGGCTAAATGAAGCAGAAAAGGAAACTGGGGAGCTCAGGGAACTGCCAGGAGGGCCAGAGAACCAGCAGGAGGTCTCACACTGGAGACAGAGCCCCAAATTACAAATCACCAGGTACCCCCACCCTACCTCTTACTGGTACGGGACACTGCCATTGGCGCCACTCCACCTGCGCCCTAGGTTTTGTCCTCTACCCTCATCACCCCATCCCCCTTCATTCCCTCCTGGACCAAAGTCCAGGTGAGAGTAAAGACTGGCCGAGTCCAGCAGACATGCCCATGCTGTAGGCACAAAGAGGGCTGCCAAAGGGAATATCTGGGAAATTCGAATGCTACACTGGGAGGCTGCTCTGTCTCCCCCTAGACTCGTAAGGTGGGGATTCCGAAACCCTAGGAAGGGGGTTTAGAGCCAGCGAAGTGAAAAAGAATGGCAAACATCTACCACAGAAAGTATTCAGGACCCTTAGGAATAGCATATGATAAGGTCCCAACTGCTTAGGTAAAAAAAGAAGTTAAAAAAAACCCCAGAGATGACTGCAAATGACATCATCAGGGAACAATGAGTACTTAAAGAATACACCAAAAATGGTGGTGGGGGGCTTCCCCGGTGGCGCAGTGGTTGGGAATCCGCCTGCCGATGCAGGGGACACGGGTTCAAGCCCTGGTCCGGGCGGATCCCACGTGCCGCGGAGCAGCTGGGCCCGTGCGCCACAGCTGCTGAGCCTGCACTCTGGAGCCCGCGAGCCACAACCACTGAGCCTGCGTGCTGCGGCTGCTGGAGCCCGTGCTTGACAACGGGAGAGGCCACCCAATGAGAAGCCCGCCCACTGCCGCGAGGGCAACGAAGACCCAACGCAGCCAAAAATAAAGAAATAAAAAATAAAGAAAAAAAAAAAAGAAAAAAAAAGGTGGCAGGGAGCGTCATTACAAGAGAAACACAGATCATAGACTCAGAAATGAAAGGCTTCGGAGGCCATGTGGATCACCCTTCCACCCACCGCAGGAACCACCTCTCCAACCGGATGAGGGAAGAGGGAAGGCTTGGGGAGGTGTCAGCGTGGGGTTTGCAGGGTAACAATAAAGACGCCATCCATACCAATGAAGGAGAATCTCACCTCTCCTATTTTTCCATTTATACAAACGGCACCACTAATTCTCCAGACTCATCTTTGATTCTTCTTCCTTCTCTACTTAGATGAGTTCTAAATTCAGGTGATTGGCCCATTACAGGTATCTCTCCAATTTGTTCCTCTCCATTTCATTTTTGTGCCTAGATTCCCAAAACTGCCTCCTAGATGATCTTCCAGCCTTCCATTTGTCCTTTCAAATCATCCCCCATATTACTATAAGATTAACTTTTTCAAAGCTGTTTTCACCAAGTTATTCAGCAGCTCAGACAACTATAATGACTCCCAACTGCCCACTGCATCAAATCCGAACTCATCTGCAGACACAAGCTTATTGCACCCACTAACTCATAGATTCTCTACGTGTATCATTCACTAAACATGAAGAGATAAATGCGGTCCACTATCTTCTAGTTAGTTTAAACCACTTGAGTCTATGATTCTTCGTGAGCAAAACCCCTATTTCTCACAATTCTCTCATGGATCTTATCTTCTCTGCAGCTAGGCATGGCACGTTGAGACAAGGAATTCTAGAAAGTGTCATCTTTCCAAGGAGTGTAGGAGTTTACATCTCTAGATCTTCCGCACTTCCTCGGGCTGTTGCCTAGATCTCTGCTTTACATCTTTACCTCACTGCTCATTACTTCTTTATATACAACCTTCTCCTCTCCCTTATGAGCACATTTTATTATTTTGCCTTCTGCCCTTCTCACACACTCCCACTCCTTCTTTTCACTCCATGATGACAACTTGCTTTATTGATATGATTCTTGACCTAAAAAATAACACCAAGATAGTTCAGCCAATGTCTATGCCATTGGCAAGCCTATGATATAGGCAGAGGAGAAAGGGAGATGAAAAACAAAGGAATAAGAAAAAGAAGTAGACCAAAGAAGTTGGGAAAGGCAAATAGTAGTAATCGCTACCAATATCAAGTGTTTACAGTGTGTCAGATACTTTCTATACAGTCTCAAATCGGACTTGCAAGGTAGGTATTGCTATCTTCATTTTTTAAATGAGTAAATGGAAGGTTAAAGGACGCACCTGAGACTATACATCAAGTAGAGATCAGAGACCAGATTGCATCCCAGGTGATTAGGCCCACCCCCTTGCAACTAAAGCATATGACCTCCATAACAAAGAGTAAGAAGAAAAGAACGCAAAGTGGAGACAGGTAGAGCCTTACCAACATTTGCTTCAAGTGCTACTCAAAAACAATAGCATCATTAGTTACCAACAATTATCTAGAAATATGCCATTAAGTTTTCGGCATGACAAAATTTAAGATTTTTCTCTTATCCATTTATATGCAAACTCCTTTACTATGTGGACACACACACACAAGTATACACACTCACACGTGCACATCCTCAGTCAAAAAGCTTGTATTACAATTTACATCCTTCTCATCTTGACACTTGTGTCTGGGTTACGACTGTCCCTTTTTAGCTTTGACCCGTGCCAACTTTTTAAGATTCTCTTTATTTCTTCCTCTTTTGCCTTAATCATGCTTCTCCCCCTCTTCCTTACATCACTTTTCTATCAGCCCCTCCTTTTCTCTTTTTATTTCTCATCTGCCTCATTACCTACACCTTTCTCTTACTTTGAGTGTTGTTGCATCTAGCAGGTTCCCAGTAGATATCTATTTTGAGCTCCATACTTCTCTCATGCTTGCCCCACCACCACCCTTTGTCTTTGCCTTCCTCGTCATTCCTCCTTCCCTACAGACAATTCCCACCCTGCTCCCTCTCAATCGCCCACGCCCCTTCCATTAAACCACCCTACTTCCTCACAAACTCCGGCGGTCATCTCATCCACCTCTCACCCCTTTACCCGCCTTTCTCCCCCAAGGTTCCAAAGCGCGAGGACCTCATTGTCCTCCTCCCCCATTCTCCAACCAGCCCACAAGACAGCCTTGTTACCATGACGACAGGGCTACTCAAAGCTGAAGTCAAGGACCTGGTTGCCATGGCTTCCGCTTCTCCACCTCCAGCCCCGCCCGCGCGCCCCGCAGCGTTGGCGCCTGCGCAGTACGCAAAGCCTTGGTTCTCTGAACCGCGGCGGACAGGGCGGGGCTTCAAGCGAGAGGGAGGGAAGGAGGCGAAAGGATAAGAAAGGGAGTGGAGCTGGCGCCTACGGTGGCCGAAGAGGGACGCGCAGGGCCGGAGGCTGCAGGATGGTAGGCTGTGCAAAGAGGGAGGGGAGGGGGAACCGAGGGGCGTGGGCTGCACCTGCAGGGGTCCTTGGGGCCGCCCTCGGTGTGAGCCGCTCTTTCTCCCTCCGGTCCTCAGAGGCCCTCACTTACCTGGGCGGGTGGGCTAGCCGGCCTCGGAAGGAAGAGCAGCTGGAAATGGCTTTAGGGAGAAGGCGCGGAGAGGGGGCGCATTTGTGGGGAGAGAGGGAGGTGACTAGGGGGCGGCGGGACCGTCCGGAGCCAGGGGGAGCGCGCGGGTCGCGATCCAAGGGGTCCCAACCACTGCTGCAGGGAAGTCGCCCGAGGAATGGGGGCTCCGGGGCCTGTTGGCGGAGGGAGGCAGCGGGGGTCGCGAGTCACCGAGACCCTCTGTCCACGTGCAGCCCAGAGCGGCGGCGGCCGGCGGGAAGGGCGGTGTGTGCGAGGGGATAGTTTCCGGGTCCGAGGAGTGGACGTCCTGCCTCACCTAGAGGCGGGGGTGAGGTGGGGAAGCCAAGTGGGCTCGAGGTTTTGCTCTCGGGGACCCAGGCTTTGGCTTCCCGGTTCCGGTGCTCTTGGCTCGCCGCCCCCCACCCCATCCTCTTTCCGGAACTCGGGCCTTCCGTCTTCCTGCTCCCGGCCCACCTCCCATCGTAGCCGCACACGGCTCCCTTGCGCCCCTCTGTTGACCACCCGCCGCGCTAGCAGCGCTTCGCCTTCCCCGCCACCAAAAACACCCCAGTTCTCTCGAATTCTGATCCTTAGCCGTCTAAACTAGTACTGTTCCGCACACCCAGGGCTCCAGCCCTGGTAATGTACACGGAGAGAAGAGCTACAGGGAGAGGGAGATGACTCCAGGATGTGGCCCGGACCCGCCCACCCCCCGAACTGGGAAGCTGTGGTTGCACGGGGTAGTGAGGGCTCTGCACTCCCCAGTCCACCCGCCTGCGCTTGTTCCACAAACATTCCCTAGGCGAGCCACCCTGAATGGCTGTGTCCAAACTGAGGGACTGAAAGGGAAATTGGTCACCTGGTATCTGGGGAGGTGTGGGCGTTCAGCAGGAGGCACCCTAAAAGGAGGAAAAGAGGAATATGGCTGGCCAAATGCCTGGAGGGCCGAGGAGAGCAGAGGGTGGAATCCGGGGCTCCCAATACCATGTGCTAACGTGAAGGATACCCCTGGGCACAGGACTGGCATGGGAGGGCAGTGCATTGGGGACATCAGCAAGGGTGTATGGCTAGGATGGGGTGGAGAATTGAGGTAGCTTCTTGAGAACAAAATACCTGATTTCAGCGTGGTGGTGGATAGAAAGAGCAGGAAAGAAAGCAGACATCTCTGACATCAGCTATGGGCTGCTTGTCACCGTGATAGCATTTTACCCACCTTTGGAAAACAGGATTAAGAAACAGGAGGTCAGGAAGTAATAATAGCGATACCTAATGTGTTATACTGCTTACTACGTGCCAGGCACTGTTTCACGTATCAACTCCTTCAATCCCACCTAACAACTTGGGAAAGTAGGTACTTTTATTATTTCCATCTTACACACCAAGAAACTGAAGCCCAGAGACATAAAGTAATTGCCCAAGGCAAATTGCTCAACTACTAGAGCCAGGATTTGAACCCAAATGACAGACTCAGAAGCTCTGACACCCCCTACAAGGAAAGGCACCTGCTGGTGGGAATAGCCAGAGTTGACAGCAAGGGCTGATGTTTTGAAGAAAGTAGAAGCCGTGAGTAGAGAAGAGTTAGATGGGATGAGTTTGGGGCTGTGTATTTCTGGAGGAAACCAGCTCAGAGAACCAAATCTCTGACCCTTGGCTCTGACTGCCCCCCACCCCCAGATGCGATTCATGCTGCTGTTCAGCCGGCAGGGGAAGCTGCGGCTACAAAAATGGTACCTGGCCACCTCAGACAAGGAGCGAAAGAAGATGGTTCGGGAGCTTATGCAGGTCGTTCTGGCTCGCAAGCCCAAGATGTGCAGCTTCCTGGAGTGGAGGGACCTCAAAGTTGTCTATAAGAGGTGACTCCCCACCTACTTTCAGACCTGCCTGGATCCTGCTTGATTGGGGTCTGGGATGGGTTCACCTGGCCAAGAAATAGGCAGTCCCTTAGGTCAGGGAGAGCTTAGAGCTAAGGACATCTGGAGGGCAGTGATGAACTCCAGCCACCTTTACTTTCCAAATTAACCTTGAAGAAAGTCTTGTTCCCTTTTGGTTTTGCTCAAGCCTGACACCTACTTCATGCACCTACCTCTGTCCCAAAGGCCCCATCTTGTCTATTGCACACATCCCTGGCAGCCTCATTCAACAATCATAGATCCTGCACCACTTTCCTAACACACACACACACACACACACACACACGTGCACCAACCCTTTCCAGTTCCTCCTCTGAGCAGGTGAATTCGTGGCTCAGGTTTTTGCTGAGTCAAACTGAACAGGTCAGAGGTCGACAGGGAAAGAGCTTGCGTCCCTGCCTGCATTTGTGAGAGGCAGAGTGAGTTACTGTTTGCATACCCTGGGGCCACCCCGCCTGTGTCCAGTAGGGGCACAGACTGGGAATGGGGGGAAATGAGAGGTTTGGGCACAAAATGCCTGGGTCCCAAAGCAGCCCCAGCAGCCCCAGCAGCCGTCCCAGCCATTCCTCCTGTGCCCCTGTCCTCAGATATGCCAGCCTCTACTTCTGCTGTGCCATCGAGGGCCAAGACAATGAGCTTATCACGCTGGAGCTGATCCACCGGTATGTGGAGCTCCTGGACAAATACTTCGGCAGCGTAAGTCTCCCCATCCACCCATTTCCATACACAGCAATCCCCTCTTTTTACCAAACTCTGGGATCCTTCCGGTCTCTGCCCTGGAAGACTCAGGAGAGGGGAAGTTGGAACAGTGAGAACAGTAGTTAATCTCCCTCTTTAAGCCTTAAGCCTATTAGCCATGCCCCTTAATCAGCTCAGGGGGGAGGAGGGTGGGGACCAGAATCTGCCACTTAGTCAGTCCATCTAGAGCTCAGCTCCAACTTCTCACACAAGGACAGAGGCCTTGTTCAGAGTTTTATCAGTGGTTCCTGACCTTGACTTTGCTTTGGAATCTTCTGGAGAGTTTTTTTAAAAATAGCGATGCCTGTGTCTCAACCCCGGAGATTCTGAATTAACTGATCTGGGCTATAGTCTGGGCACTGGCAGTGAGCTCAGATTTTAGGTGGGGAATAGTGATAACTCCATAATTTGTATTCCACTTAATAATTTACAAGGTGCTTTCAGGTTCTCCTGTTTGCTCCTCATTCCATCCTATGAGTAGGTGTTGGTGTCTCCATTTTCAGATGAGAAAACTGAGACTCAGAGAAATTAAATGACATGTAGAGTTAGCTGGTTAGTGTCAAAGTGCTGCTTGGAACTGAAGTCATTTACCCCATGATCCAGAATCTCCTTCCCTGCCCTGCCTCAGTGCCTAGGGAGGGAAGCTAGCCCAGCCTCTGGTAGGAACTGTGTCGCAGATTTGGGGGGAAGGCAACAGGAGTCAAGGTCAAGGGTAGACTAGAGCAACTAATATTTCATGATCACAGAGAAAGAAGCAAGAGAAGGAGAAGGAAAAGCCGAACCAAGGACTAAGGCCTAGGGGTTGGGAGGACAGAGACCTGGGGCAAGAACCCAAGGTGGGGAGGAGTGGTCACGAAGGCCATGGAACCGTGACGAGAAAAAACGGGGGTGGAGATGCACCTTGACACTCAGCTCCGCCTCCCTGCCCACCCCCAGGTTTGCGAGCTGGACATCATCTTCAACTTTGAGAAGGCCTACTTCATCTTGGATGAGTTTTTGATGGGGGGCGACGTCCAGGACACCTCCAAGAAGAGCGTGCTGAAGGCTATCGAGCAGGCGGACCTGCTGCAGGAGGTGCGGGCCGGGGCGGTGAGGAGGAGGGGGAAGAGGGCCAAGGCCAAGGGCGCCCTCCCTACCCTGGACTCCTTGCCTGCGGGCCCCAGCTGCCCGTTCTCGCCCTCCCTGTGGCGTCTGGCCCCCAAGGCGCCTGGTTGGCCAGCTGGCCCTCAAGCCCTAACTGCTCAGGGTGGGAGGTAGTGGGGGTGGCAGACGGCCGCCTGTGCCAGTTCCCCCCTCCTTCTCCCAAGACCCAGGGTATCTCATCCCAGCCAAATCGCCTTTGTCCCACGCTTCTCTTGGCATTTAGGGTTGCTCAGAGAATTGGAGAAGGGGGCACATGATAGGTCATTCTTTCTTTCTTTTTTTTAAACACACACATACTCAAAGCCTCTGCTCCTCAGAAGCAAAATTTTGCTATGGGGATTTGGGGGTTGGGGTTGAGGGCGCCTGGTTGTTGATTCTCCCTTCTATCCGGCACCCCCGCCCTCACGCCATTACTGCCTGCCCCCTCTCTGCTGTGCCACTGCTGAGCCTTGGTGCAGGGAGATGAGTCACCGGAACCTGCAATGATGAGCAAGCCGGCCTGAGCTGGCTCTGAGGAGGGGGAGAGATGGGGGGCGGGGGGGGGGGGGGCTCATCCCTGCAGAAGGAGAAAGGGCAGAATCCAACTTGCCACCTCACTGGTCCAGCTCCCCCATCTCACACACACACGCACACGCACACTCATACACACGTGCCCTGGCACTCACACACCCACCCTGTTGCTAGTGCTCTGCTCAGACCCTAGTGACTCATCTCTCTGCAGTCTGGTCCACCTTTCCTCGGGGACCTGATGCCAACTTCTTACTCCCTCCCCGCACCCAACCATCTGCCACCCCCAGCCCTGGGAAAGCCAGTTTCCCAGCCCCCAGTCCCAGTTTTACTCCCTCCCCTTCAGATACTAAGGCCGAGCCCCCTTCTTGCCAAGCTCCTGGCTTTGGGTTCTCTGGGTGGTGGTGGACTCAACCTGGACCCCACTCCTTGCCATGGCTGGCTCTGGGGGGGGTGCACCTGGGAGGCGCTCCTGGGAGGCTGGAGAGCTCCCCTGAAGGGTCCCCAGCTGCTCCAGCCTTGGGCTCACGTTGGCTTCTCTCTTCCCTCCCTGTGTCTCTCTGTGCTTTCCCCCCTCTGTCTGTCCTTACGATTGCTGTCTTGCCCACCCTCCGCTCCCTCACCCCGTCTGCCTCTCCTGGTGTCTCCACATCACCCTCTGTCTGTCTCTGCCTTAGGAGGATGAGTCGCCGCGCAGTGTGCTGGAGGAGATGGGTCTGGCCTAGCCTCTGCCCGGGGCCGCGTGGAGATGTGGGGAGCTGGTGGAGAGGCAGGGCATCGGTGGCCCTTTTCTTGGTGGGACCCAGCTGCCCCTCCCCTGCTGCCTCACCTTCTTTTGCAGTGAGCTGTGGGCTCAGGGCCCTCAAACATTCCCTCCCTCCACCCCCTACCTCCTGTTTCCCCTTTTCCCACTGAAGGTTTTAGGAGCTAGGAGGCAGGAAAATGTGACCAAGTCGGGGGTGCTATTTGGCTTTCATCCCCTGCCTTTGAAGAACTAATGTCACCCCAAACTCCCCCCCCTGCTCTTATAACTGTAAATATATAAATATGTCAGGTTAAAGGGAAAAGGTTTTCAGGGCTCTTCTCTTCTCCCTGCCCCATAACCTACCTCCAGCCCTCCCCGCAGCCAGCCAGGGCAGCTTCTCTGCCTGGGAGGGGGACCTCCGTGTCTCCAGAGGGAAGTCCTTTTCCCTCATCTGTCTCCTCCCCTTCCTTCTTGGCTGCAGTGGGGCCTCTCTTGGCTGCAGTGGGGCCTCCGTTCAGTTCCAGCAGAGGAGCAACATAGTTAATGTTTTTCTAACCTTGCTACTTTGAGGGAAGGGAGGGCTGGGGGAAGGGTAGGCCTTACAGAAGACTGGGCCCTGTCCCTCCTTCACTCCGAGTTCCGGGTGAGGCAGGAGCTAAGCGGGTGGGGTGGGGAAAGTGTCTGATTTTTTTTTCGTTTCCTCCGAAATAAAAGGAAAAGCATTTCTGGACTTTGCCTGGCTTAGGCTCTGTGAAGGAAGGCAGGGCTGCTGCGACTGCCCGTTCCACTCATCCCTGGAACTAGAGTTGCCAGATTTAAGGCCAAAAAAAAAAAAAAAAAAGGAAGATACCCAGTTCAATTTGTTATGATAATGATAATGTTTTTAGAATAAGTGTGTCCTGTGCAAATGTATTCATTGTTTATCTGGAATGCAAATTTGACTGAGTGTCCTGTATTTTACCTGGCACCGCCCTCCCCCCAAACAGATTTGTGAGCTCAGTGTCTTTGACCTCAGTGGCCACTGACCAAGGTGCCTCCAGCTCCCTGAGCTGCCTTCAGACAGGGAGGAGCAACTCCTGGGGATGTGGTTTCACTCCTCTGAGGTTTCTTTGTGGTCATTCACCTGGTTTAGTTTCATTTGGGGAGGAGACTCAAGAGTTCAAGGATATATCCCATCCTCTATGCTTAGAAAAGGCTTGAGAAGCAGTTAAAAGCAGGATGTTTCCATGGCCGCCAACCCCTCCTCCCCATATGTCTTGTGAGGTACATAGGACCAGGGAATTTAGGGAGCAGTTAAGGGAGGTGGGTGGGTAAGGTGGAGCAGGGGCGGTGGGAGCCACCAGCACTGCCTAAGTGGCCCTGAGATCGTGCAAAGAAGAATTTACTAGGTGGCTCAGAGCTGCGGCACCTTATCCGCTCTGCATCTCTCTGCCAGGGCCTCGGGACCTGTGACTTTAACCCCCAAGCTGGAAGTGGAATTTAGGGTTTCCTAAAGGATGTGAGCCTATTCTACGCAACCCCCCCCCCCGCCCCGCGAATACGGTTGAAAGAGGTTCTATCACTCAACCTTGGCTTTTGAGCAGGAGGAGATGGGTGTTGTGGATGGCGCTTCCCTCACCGCCCCTTGGGAAGGACCACGCAGGCCCAAGGGGACGGGTGAATAACCGAGAACAAAGTCCTAATAAAATAGTCACTTTTATTTCTTAGCAAAACTATTTCCTCCGTGAGGGGTATTTACAACAGAGTAGGGAAAGAAGGGGTAAATTCACAGCGATCCGGAGAGGGTGGAGAGGCTCTTGGGAGGCCCAAAGGGCGGGAGACAGACACTTCTTCACACAGTTAACTGGAAATCCTTTTTCCGGTTTCAGACCGGGACATCCCGAGAGGGACTAGGTGGGGACGGGGCCCCGCGGGGGCAGGGAACTCTTACAAACTACCCGGCCCCCTGTGCTGTTCCCGAGACACCCGTGAGTGAGTTTGGGATTTCGGGCTTCCGACGCACGAAGAGGTCTGACAGGTCCCGGCGTAGCCCGGGGGCGGGGCGGCCCGCGGGCGGAGGGGTGGGCGGGGGCGGGGCTGGGCGGCGGCCGAGGGCGGGGCCGGGCGCATGCAAAACACTGAGAGGGGAAAGGAGCGACACGGAGGGGGGGTGGCGGCGCGCGCGGCGGCGCGCGGGGGCGGGGCCGGGGCCGGTCACGGGCGCCTGAGCAGCACGTGCTCGATGTAATTCTCCAGCTCCTCCTGCTCCTGCAGCCGGCGCTCCTCTGCCTCCGCCTGCTCCTGAGCGCGCCGCGCCTGGGCCTCCCTGTCGGGATAGTGGCTCGAAGGCGGCAGGGCGTGGTGGTAGTGGCGGCGGCGCGAGGCAGCGGGTGGCTGCAGTGTTCGCGGCCGGATGTAGTTGGGAAAAGGGTGGTAGGGCCCCGGGGGAAACACCTCGTCCTCCTCCCGATCCCAGGGCGGGAGCACCTCGTTCCAGTCGGGCAGCTCGTCCCGAGCCGGGGCGGGGGAGAGGGGCTGGGGCTGCGGGGAGCGGGCGTGAGTGGGGACGGGGGCGGCCCGGGGGGGCGGCACAGGCTCGGGAGGGGCGTTCTTCTTCCGCTTCCGCTTCTCTTCCACCTCCTCGATGATGCTGACCACGTCGTCCGCTGGCAGGTGGAGTTTGGTGGACAGCTCAATGAGGCTATCGATTGTCTGCGGGTCCATCTCTTCGTCGTCGTCGTCCTCCTCCCCGCCCTCCTCTGCCCCCTCGGCCTCCTTTCGTCGGTGGCCGGGCGTCTCCTCCTGGGAGCGCTTGTCTTCGGCTCCGGCTTCCCCGTCCTCCTCCTCAGCGAACAGTAAAGCGTTCTGTCGCGCCCTCTCCGCCTCCTCCGCCTCCGCCTCCGCCTCCGCCGCCTCCTCATCCTCTTCCCCCACCCCCTCTTCCCCGCCGCGTCTCTCCTGCTCCGCCTCCTCCTGCAGCCCCCGACCCCCCAGGCCGCGCTGCCGAGCCCCGCCCTGCAGCAAATACTGGAGCAGCAGGTCGGAGGCGAGGTCGGCCAGCCGCTCTTCCTGGGCCGCGGCCTGCCGTGTGGCCTCCGCCTGCCGCCTCCCGGCTTCCACCTGCGCCAGCCCTTGCTGTAGAAGGCGCTCTCCCGCCTCAGAGCCGCCCAGGAGTGAGGTCTCCGGCCGGCGCGCCTTGGTAAAGGGAGCGCCCAGGCCTTGGTACGCCTTGGACAAGGGTGCCAATGCCTCACCTAGGTGTGTTTTGGGGGAGGACACTCCTTCCCCGAACTGGTGGGCTTCGGGAAGGGGCCCGCTCTCGGGCATACGCGCCTGGAATTGCGGGGGAGCAGGCGGCGGCAGGGCCGCGCGCTCCGGGACGCGCGCCTGGAACTCTCCCCAGGAAGCCCGCCACACGCGCTCCGGCCCGGGGCTCTCCAGGTTGACTCGGGTCAGCGTGTGCGTGCGGGTTTCCGTCTCTGCTGCCGCCGTCTCTTGCTGGCGCTTGGCACTGCTCGGACTGAAATCTCGCAGTTCCTGAAGCAGGGAAGCTAGCGCCTCGAGCTCCTCGGAGGGGTCGGCCGCCTCGGGACCATTCTCCTGAGTCTGAGGGCGAGGCGGGGCCGCGGGCGCCTGGGTCTCTGGCGCTGGGAGACTGTGGGTCTGGCTGCGCACGGTCTCGGTCAGCAGAGCTTCTGCTGCTTCTTCCTCTGGCCGCTGCTGGGAGCCGCCAGGCGCTGGGGGCGAGGCCGGGCGGTCGAGTGCCTGCAGCAGCACCGCGGCCAGCGCCCGGGGATCCACGCCCTGGAAAAGCTCTCCCTCGTCCTGCGGCTCTGAATTTCTAGCGGCTCGGACCTCTGGGGCGCTAACACCCTTCGGCCCGAGCACTGCGTCCCCAGCTACCGGCTCTTCATGCTCAGAGCTGGGGGGAGGTGGCTGAGCCTCAGGGTGCCCCGGGGGCGCTGCTCCCAACCCCTTGGTCAGTAGAAGGAAGCAGAGGAGGACAGGAGCCGGCAACCTGAGCGATTTCATGACCGAAGGGCTGCCGGAGACTGTGAAAAAATAGAAGTGACCAAAGAAAGAGAGGGTTTCTGTAAGAATTTTCCGCTCTCTGATTTTATATTCCCTTCCCCCACCTTTAATCAGGAAAGCCGGGGCTTCCCTTATCCCCCTAACCTTACCCTGAAAAGGGACGTTTAGGAGCAAAGGAGGAAGATGTTGTGCCGATCTCTGGAGTCGTGTAAATGGGAAAACGCCTGCAACCCTTGCTCCCCCAGTGCCTCCTCGCCCCCTTCCCTGAGCCAGCTCACTGCCAGCGCCCACGTACTAAGCAGCAAGGATACGGGGAAAAAAAAAAATCTCTGCTCCCTCCCCACAGGACTCCCCGGATGGTGCGTGGGCGACTTCAGCAGCAAGAGAAAAACGGCGACTCCCCCATTTACCAGGGACCCTTCCCGGGGGCTCCCCGCTGTGTTTTCAACACTCCCAACTGGGGGAGAGAGAACCCTCCCTCACGCCCACGGCTGCTGAGGGTTTGAGGGACGGACAGCAGAGTATTTACCAGCTGGTGCCACGACGCGGGAGGTGGAGAGGAGGGTCGGGGCGGGGTTGGGACAGGGGAAGATCGGGACTCGTCCGCCTCGGCTCCGAGCGGTGGCTAGGATACGAGCGATGGTCGAGGTCTGGCGTCCAGTGGGCTGGGCTCAGCTGGGTCCGCGCGGCTCCGGGAGACTCGCTCGCTCAGGCTTCAGCACGCTGGACAGCGCCCGCGCCGTTACCGCCTTATAAAGAGGAGCGCGCGGGGTCACGTGGGAATCGCCCCGCCCCATTGACGTCAATGTTCATTCATGGGGAAGCGGGCGGGCGCCTAGAGGCGGGAGGCCGCCCAGCGATTGGAGGATGCGTGCCTCTCCCGGCCCGCGCCTGCGCGCTGCAGGCCTCTGTTGGAGGGGTGTGCGCTAGCCTGGCACCAGGGAAATGAATGAATGAAGGAATGAATGAATGAAATGCTGAGGCGGGCGGGGCAGGGGGGCTATGAATGAATGAAGGAGGGACGAGGAGAAAAGGATGAATGAATGAATGGCAGAATGAATGGAAGGGTGGATTCAGAGACGCTGCAAGGCGGGAGGGTGGGTTACAGAGCAACTTGCAGCGGCGGGAGCCCGACGAGCGGAATAGGGTGGGGGCTCTCCCAGCGTCTGACTGGGTCCCATAGGAGATCCACACTGGGAAGGGGGAAGATAAGGATTGCAAAACTGAGGAGGGGGCCAGACTCCCCATTCCCCGACTGCACGGTGCGTGGGGAACACGCCCAAGGACGGCGTGAACCTGAGAGAAGAGGGATGGTTCTGCGCGCCTGCGGGCGCTGTCCGCGGATCTGCGGTGCAGGGTGCGGGCCCTGGGCCGGGGCACATGGGTGGATCTTGAGGCTTGGGTGATCCTGTCGGAAAGGATCCGAGTTGGAAGAGATAGGGAAAAGACTGAGGATGTGTGTGCCTCTGTGTCGTGTCTGTGCATGGTCTGTGCGTGTCTCGAGAAAAAATGTGTGTCTGTCCTTCTGTCCAGCTGACTCTATTGGCCCCTTTTCAGGCCACCTCTCCCCACCACCCTCCTGCTTCTTCCCCTCTCGCTGCTACCCCCCAAAGGACGTTTGGAGGACGAGAGCAGACCAGGTGGGGAGGGGGGTGCGCAGGTGGGGGGTGACTCAACTCCATCTCTCTCCATTGCTTAAAGGGAAGATTTAAACGCGATGTGGGGGGGGGGGGAGTGGAGGGTGGGAGTGCAACGTCAGAGATCGCCCCTCTCTGCCACCAGACCCCTCGTCCGCATCTCCTGCCAGAGGGGTTGGGATTGGGGGCTTGGACAGTTAGAGGTTCCGGGGGGATGGGGGGCGATGACGCACAGATTGCGCAAAGAGAATCCATCAGCGAGCCGGGTCCAGTGAAGGGAGACCAGCCGTGGGCGGGGGTGGGGGAGGACGGAAATGAGGAGGGGGGCAGGGGAGAGGAGAGGGAGGCAAGGGGAGCAGCCACTGCAGGAATGAACGGGAGGGAGGGAGGCTGGAGGGGGGCTGCGGCGCAGGCAGAGAGCTGTGCGGGGGCGTGGGCAGGGAAAGGGGGGAGTGGAATGACACATGCCAGACACACAAGGACTGCGGACACGGGTGCCTGTGGGCACACACAGGGCACCCGCGCCCTAAGACTCTGGAAACCGGGATCAGAGCTGTCTGTCAGGAGCTCCGAGACTCTTTCAGAGCCAGTCCTCAACCCCTTCCTCATCTCTTCCTAGCACTGACCCTCATCCTCTCCTCTTTCTCTCTCTCTCAAACTCTCTCTCTCTCTCTCTCTCTCTCTCTCTCTCACACACACACACACACACACACACACACACACAAACACACGCTCACGTGCTTTCCCTCTATAGCCAGCAGTGGCTTCTCGGTTCCATCAGTGGCTCCACTTTCCCAGAAGAAAGCCCATCAGCTCTGCGGGGAAAGAGGTGGGGAGAAGTAGAGAGAGAGGAAGGAGAGAAGAGATGGGGGCAGGAGAGGGAGGAAGGCAGGCAGGTATCTGGAACAGGTAAAGGATCAGGCTAAAGAAAAAAAAAAGGAGAACCAAGGTGACTGTGAAGATGCCAAAGATGGAGAGGAGGGGGCAACAGACCTGAGACTGTGCCTTATCCCCCTCCCCCAAACTATCTAGGACATCCCTCTTCCCCTATGGGTTCCCCTCATTCCTCTTCCTCCTCATCCCACTCCCCTTTATCCTCCCTGCCTGGTTACCGAGAGCAGTGGAATGGGGAGGGGGGGGTCACGTTACCTTCCTGAGGAGGATGAATCAGAGAGAGATGGCTCAGACATCTGGTGGGGGGAGGGGAAGCCATCCAAGAGGGAAGGAAAGAGGGAGGGAGGGAGGGAGGCGAGGTGGGGGGGCAGCCTGAGAGGCTGATGGGGCTAAGAGACCAAGTATGAGATGAGGGAGATGGGCATCTAGAGAAACTGTTTGTGTTCCTGTGGGCTTGTATATGTGCACATGCATGTACATACGTGTGCATTGCATTTGTGTGTGTCCAGAGATTAATGAAACATACGGGGAAAGAAAAAGAAAGGGAATGGGGGGGACCAATTGTGTATTTAATCAGCTAGAGAGTGGATAGGCATGGTAATGTTCCAATTTAAATATGTAATTTTCTCTTCCAATCTGTGGAGCTGTGTTTTTGCCTATTTCCAGGTGTCTCTGTAAGTGTGAGTGTGTGTGGGTCCTGATCCCTCTGAGTGCCTGTATACCTGTGCGGTTGGGAGTTTGAGTGCATCCAGTCTGGGTACCTGCTGGTGTCTGAAAATTGTGCCTGGCTTGGTGTGTCAATAATATGTGTGTACCCGTGTGTCTTTGTGCATTTATCTGGGTCCTTCCATGTCTGTTGATATACGTTACAGGTTATGTGGACTGCTATGGGCTTTTGATCTTTCCTGCCCCTCCCCCATTTACCTTCATCTCTAGATTTCTGTGCAGAAAAGCCTCAGTATCCTAGCCAGTCATCTGCAGCCTCCAAGTTCAAGTCTTGCCCCGCGTTTTTTAGAGTGTTCCCTCATTCCTCCATTCTTCCCCAACGCTTTCCTCCTCCACTCCGCCCAGAAGTCCAGGGGAGCTTCTCAGAAATCGACATCCTAAGAGTCTCAGTCATTATGACATGGGGGAGGGGGCAGTGAGATGGAAGCCAGGGCAATAGGTTTGGTGATTCCACAATCTGGATTGTGTCTGCATGGACTCTGAATCTCTGGGTCTGTTTCTGCCTCTCTCTATCCCAGTTCCCTTCCAGGGTCAGCTCGTTCACATGCACCCCACCTCTCAAAAATGTGCTGTGCCCTTCACACCTGGCTGCCTCTAAGGGCTTCTGGAAAAGAGCTGGACTGGGGACAGGTTCCTGGGGTTTGGGAGAGGAGGGAGATGGCAGGAAAGAAAGAGGAATGACAGACAGAGCTGGGAAAGGCAAAGCTGAGATGGGGACCAGGAGGGGATGCCTGGTGTTTGCTCTGAGATGTTTGTATAAATCCGTCTCTTTGTCTTTGTTTCTGAATCTCTCATACTCTCCAGGAGGGTAGTAAGAGAAGATGGGGTCCAACCAAGTAGTGATCCAAGCTGAAGATTTGGAAAACCAAGGGAGGGGGCAGAGCACTGGGTCTTTTCCCTGAGAAGGTTTGGGAAAGAAAAAGAGAGCAGGGGCTTGGGGGTCCCCGCAGCTCACCTCCCCTCTCTTCCTCCCTTCCCCCAAACCGGTGACTCACCTCTGCAGCCTTTCAATGCGTCAGCTATGGGGGGGACAGGCAGGGAGGGGCACTTTATGAGAAAGGCAGGGGTCTCCACCTTGAATTGAAAGAAGGTGCTGAAGAACCCCGTGGAAATGGCCCCATTAGAACACATCATTGCCTAGCCCCTGCCCACCCCAGTTCAGGTGGGTGGGGAGTCCTGGGAAGGGGACTGGGAGAGGGCTACGGGCCACTGGTGGATCTGGGAATGATGAGTAATAAAGGGGGGCTCACCCTGATTTTTAGTCCCAGGGTCCCATTCCTTCATACCCCCACCCACTCCTGGGTGGGGGAGGGGAGACCCAGCAAGCTGGGGGAAGGCAAAGCCGCAGAGATGAGTCACCAAGAAAGGAAAAGAGGAAGAGGGAAAGAGACAGAGATGAGGAGAGACACAGAGACAGCCACTGGAAAGACTGAGAAAGGAACACACACACACACACACACACACACACACACACACACATGCACACACCATGAAGGTGGTATCCACAAACTAACAGGAGGAAGGAAATTTTGTACTTCCATAATCCTGAACCAGCCTCCTCCAGCATCCACCTGTCACACAAATACACACACAACACTATCATTCAGAGTTACACTGATATCCTGAGACACACCCACTTACACAAGCACAATGTCACACCTAGTCCAGCAGAGTCACCTGTCCAGGCACATGCTGAAGATGTGACCAGTGTAATGGAGGTTCAGGTTGAGAGCCCTCGATTCCTTTTACACAGGATGGTGGGAGGGCATAAGAGCCCTAAAGGAATGTAACTTCAAAAATCCAAGACTCACAGGCTATGCCTTGCACACGCGACGATACACACAGTCCCCTGCTTCCCCATCCACACGTACATAGTAACCTATCAAGCGCCTCCTCGTCAAGAAGCCACTTGGAGTACCTGATTCTGGGGTACGCCAGGCCCGTAGCCCCGAATATATCCCACCCAGACACCCCCTGAGTCGTACACACATGTACAGAAACACAGACACACAAAGACGCCCATGGCCACACTCACACGGACGGAAACCACCTTGCGCTGCCTTGCCCGCGTCCGCACACGTCCTGGCGCCCCCGCGTGGTACTTTTCGGGATCGCAGTCTCCGCCGCTTCGGAGCTCGGCTCCCGCGGGGCGGCGCCCAGGCTCCCTCCACCTCTTCCCCCTCCGTGCGGTGCCCACCCAGGAATGGGGAGAGAGCAAGGGCGCTGGCCACGAGAGAGCCGAGAGCTGGGAGTTAGACGCCTGGATCGTGGGAATGAGGCAGGCTGGTTCCGGATGCCAAGGGGAACTTGCGAGAGAGCAAGAATTTGGAGCAGCAGCGGACTCCCAGGTCCAGGGGAAAGCGAGGCCCGGGGCTAGTCCAAGCGCCGCGCCGCTGCCCGCCTCGGTTCTGAGCAATCAATTCTTTCTGCCGCTTGGCTGGTGTGGGGGGTAGGGGCGCGCAACGGCCAGCAGCCCTCCCCAGCTCCCCTCCAGGAAGTCATTAGCCCCAGTGGCACAGGGCTTAGAGATCCTCTCTGATACAGGCTGCTGGGGAAGGGGGAGAGGACAATGCAGCTCATCCCTCCCCACCGAGAAGAAGTGAAACAGACACAGAAGGTGGGCCAAGGGCCCGTTTTATTGAAATACAGCCATGGCTGAAGTGACAGGGAGGAGGGCAGCTTGGTCAGGTGCAGGAGGCAGCCAAGCAAGGCACAGCAGCACAGCCGGAACGGGGGGAAAGAGGGGAGCAACGGCTGTCTTCTTTGTCCACCTTCTTCCACCTCCTGGCGCCCTCCTCTGTCCATGTCTTTGATTCCATCCCCAGCGAACCCTGTGCTCGCTGTCCATTGTCCAACAAGAAGGTCCAGCTACAGTGAGGTTCTGAGGTATGCTCTGGGCTGGGGACACCTGGTTTCTAGTCTCTGCCAGACTCCCAGCTATTGTGAGCCACTTGGAAGGCACTTGAGTCTTTCTGAGCCTGTGTCCTCCCTCTGCGGGAGATGTGAGGATCCCGTGTAGGAGACATCGCTGTGCAAATGCAGCTGTTACTACTTGCATTTAAATAGAAGACCGTCAAAGTCCAGAAAAAGCATAAAGGAACAAGAGGATGGGAGGGGTGTCCAGAAATATCTGGAGGAGGGGGTTCCAGTCGCGCTAGAAGGCAGCCCGGGTAGAAGCAGGAGACAGCCTCGCACCAGGCTGAGGGACCTGCCCTCCACTACACCAGGCTCTCCACCCAGAACCCTCTGGTTCACGGGCCTGCTTCGGGCCCCTGGTTGGGGGCATAGGGAAGGGAGCCTGCAAAATAGCACCATTGTGCAAAGTTGGAGGAAACCCCAGTCAGAGGAGGCAGCCTCAGAAAGGTGCATCACCAGAGCGTAAGCAGGGGCCAAGTGGGGGTGGGGCATTATAAATCTATTTCCTTTACAGGGTCCTTCTCCATACTACACACAGGGCGGGGGATGAAGAGATCATGGGGAAGGGGAATGGAGGGGCAGACAAATGGACAACGGAGAACTGAGAGAGGTCCAGGCACAGGAGACTGAGAGGGCGGTGAGGAGAGAAGCAGAGGGTAAGCTCTGGGGGCCTGAGAAAGATGGGGTGGAAGAAGAGTAATACGTATTGGGCAACTGTGCTCCTGGCCGGGTACTGGGCGTTGCACACACTTCTGCCAGCTCCCATCCACGAGGGGGCAGAAGGGAGAAGCCACAAAGGGCAGAGTACACTCCCAGGCTGGGGCACGGACAGGGAAAGGCTCTGAAGCTGTGAAGGAACCCATTCTTTGGCGGGGAAAGGGAATGGGTGGACAACAGAAGCGCGAGTGGCTCCCCCAAACCCGGCGGTTCAGATCAGGGTGTGGGCAACTGCGTTTGGGGGCGCTAGAGTCAAGATGGCAGACAGATGTAAGGGGAAAAGGGAAGGGAAGGATGGACAGCGGGTGAGTGTAGGAGGCAGAGCCGATGACCGAGGGCAGGGGGAGGGGGCGGAGCTTGAAAACAGCAGGGGCGGGGCTTTGGGGGGATCCGAGGAAGGAGGTGGGTCTAAAGTGCATCTTCTCTCCCCTCCGACTGGAGAGGCCTTAGATGTCGGCCTCCAGCAGGTATTGTTGGGTATAACCCTTGACCAGCTCGAGCCCCAAGCCAGCCTGGCAGAAATCAGCCAGCCTGGCAGAAATCAACCAGATGTAACCGCAGCTGGGGCGCCAGGAAGAGCTGGCACATGACGTTGAGGCCGACGAGACGCGGGGCCTGGCGCTGCAGATGCCACAGAAGCTGGCTCTGAACCTGCGCGCCGTCGCTGCCGAAGGCGTAGATGTTGAGGTAGCGCCACGTGCCGTTGCCGCCAGGTGGGATGGGGAAGGGGCGCGTGCACAGCGTGAGCACGCGCGGGCGCGCGCGGCTCTCCACGCGCCACTCCAGGCCCTTGGCCGCCAGCAGGCTCAAGTTACTCTCGCTCGGCCGGTAGGGCTGCCAGTCCTGGATGATGGTCCCGCCCGGAAGCACGTCGCGCTGCACAGAGGGCGACAGCAGGGGAGGCGTGCCACGTCGCCGCCAGCCTCCGACACGGCCTCCGTGGGCAGCGGCGAGAAGGTGCCGGAGGCCCGCAGAGCCGCCAGCCGCGCGCCCAGCCCCTCCAGCAGGGCCGACACGTTGAACTGGACCAAAAAGATGCCCTGCGGGGGGCACGAGTGAGCGCGGGGCGGGCGGCGGGAGGGCTGCGAGTCCGGCGCCTCTTGGCATCGTCACTCCCACATTCACACCCACGGGCTCCCACCTGGGCCCCTCGGGAGGGCCGACCGTGCGGGGCCGGGTGGAGTTGGGTATGTGAGAGCATGCAGGAACCAGGGGCAAGGCCTCCGAAAACCTGGATCCCCAAGGAGAGTGGAGATCAATGTGGAGTAGTCAGAGACACGGGGATGTGTGCCCCAAGAGTGGAAGCGAGGGAAGCTTATCAGTCGGTAGGATGGGGGAGGCAGAGGGGAAGGACAAAGGCTCAGATTAGGATGTTTGGGTCCCTGAAGAGAGGCGGGATCGATGTAGGGGAGGCAGGGACACGAAGTCCGGACGCCTGGGCTCCAGCCTCCTGGAGTAAGGATGGAGGGTTTAAAGATTGAAAGTCGGGAGCTGTTTGACTTTCCCTGGGCAAAAGGGCCTGGGTAAGGACTGGGAGTCCCAGGGCAGGGCTCATGGGCGCCCCCACTCGGCCGAGTCGGCAGCAAAGGAAAAGCCGGTGACTGGCTGCATGTGGGGTGACAACGCCCGGAGGCCCCTCGGGGACAGGCCCGCCCATCCGAGCTCCCTTGTCCTTCTCACCTGCTTGGTGATTAGGTGGTATTTCTTCAGCTCCCGGGACGCCAGCTGGTCGTCCCGGGTGAGTCGTGCCACCTTGATCCCCGGGTGCCTTCGCTTGACCAGCTGCGAGCAGAAGCGCTGCAGCATCCCAGCCGCGCCCTTGCCGCACTCCCAGGGCGCCGCGCGCAGCCCCTCCACCAGCGCCGTCTCCCGGGCGTCGATCACGTGCACCGACCCCAGGGCGATCAGCGGACCGAGGCCGTTAGGGGGCCCCCGCCCCCGCCCCGCCTTCGCCCCTGCCAGGGCTCTCCGTTCAAAGGGCTCGCCTCTTCCCACACGCTGAGCACTCCGTCGTCACCACCCCGGGCGCTGGGCCAGACCCGGGGCCTGCCCAGGGAGCTCTCCTCAGCACGTGGGTCTTGGATTCAAGAGCCCGCGGAAAGATCATTCGCGGGCGTCTCTTCCACCTCTTGAGATACTCCAGACCCCTGAGCATCAGGTCCTTGCCCAATCGCCACGCCCCCTTTCTTTGGCTCCACTCCCAGGAGCCTGCTACTCCCAGCTTCCTCTTAGCTCCGCCCCGGAGCCCATCTCTTAGCTGCTCCTGCATTCAGGTCCTCTTGGTGCGAGAGTTCAGTCTACTCAGGGGTCCAGACCCCTTTCTAGCTGCTCCCACCCCCAGACTACCCCCTCTTGTCTGCTCCCCTACTTTCTGTGCTCCTTCCCCCAGAAACTCGTCAAAGGAATCCTAAATTACCGAAGCTGTCAGGTTCCTCCGCTATTCCGAGTTCTACACATCCGCCACGCACCCTCACTGGCTGGGCCCCTGGATCCACACGCCCTTCTCTCTCTCTCCTTTTCTTCTTTTTGGGAAATTTCTTCCTGTAATCCATGCTTCATCTCCCACTCAGGCTACCCCTGCTCTTCCCATTCCTCAGAGTTTCCTTTTTGGGTCAATGGCTTGTGGATGTGGTACCCCTTTGGCATCCAGCTCTTCTTTTTCCCCTGCCCAGAGACAGGACGAAAGAGAAAGGCCCGTCCCCAAGTCCGGATGACTCCTCATTTCCAGATGTCTCTCCTCCAGACCAACCAAATCAACCAATCAAATCCCCTCTTCTCTCTTTCAGCCAATTAGAATTGTCCACTCACATAACCTACATAAGCCTCAGTAACCAACATCCCAGGGGACACGCATACCAGCTACTTTGAGGAGGGTGATTTTGGGATGATTAGACTTTTTTTTTTTTTTTTTTAATAAGAACATGACCTAGGTTTAGGAGATGGGACCAGCAGGGGCACCAAGGGGTGGGTTAGGGATAATTTTAGCTTCCATATCACAAACATGGCTTATGTAAGCACAGTGTGGTTCCAATACAAACAAGCTTCAAAACAAGGGCTCCATCTCCCTCTTTCTTTTCCGTCTAATTCTTAGGCTTAAGGCTCTCCCAGGTAAGCTGGGGTGAGGTAAGACAGCTCAGGCCAGTATCATCAGAGGGCAGGGAGAAGCACAGGCTCAGAGGATCTTAGAGCCCCTGCTATGGCCACTAGGGACCATCAGGTTCAACCCATTCCTTTCACAAAGAGGAAATCAATCAAGGCCCAAGATGGTTAAGATCTTGCCTAAGGTGAGTCAGCTTGGACAAAGCCGCGCTAAAAGTTAAAATTTCCTGGATCTCAGGCCAGTGGGGAGATCTCCGACCCCAGCCTGAAGAGCAAGGATAGGCATGACTGGGTCCTTGGCAGGAGTCAAAGTTTCCAAGTGCTAAGGGTTAAGCTGACTCAGAAGCAGAGATGAGATTGCGGGAGGAACCCCCACTGCCCTCTCCCCACCGTCAATAATTTCTATGCCAACAGTGAGCTCAATCAGATTCCTTGCACCAGGCGCTGGGGATGATGAGTCCGGAGAAGGAGCAGGTTAGCTTGTGGCTCCCATCTGGATCTCCAGACAACCTCATCAGCTGTTCATGGGTCCCTGGAACATACAAGCTGGTGCTTCAGGGATATTCCAGCAATTCCCCACTGACCCCATAAGGGGGCAGAATGTGAGCAACTTGTAGACCGGAACACAGCCAACTAGGTGCAAACATTAGGCTCCAGTTTCCCTCTTACTTTCAAGATGGGGAGACTACTGCCAAAGAGTGTGTCTGCATCTCAGATAAAGATGTGTGTAAGGGGAGGGGATTCCCAGGGTCACAGGAAAGAACGGGGAACTTGCTAATTCACCCTGCATCTTTTCTTCCCCGGCACTCTACTCCTATTCCCTTTGGGGGAGATGTAAATGTTCCAAGGTCCTTCAACCCTGGAGGAGGTGGGAGCTGGGAACAAAGCAGGTCAGGGGTAACAGGCCAAGCGAAAGCAGCCAGCTGGCCCCACAACCCTTACTCCACACTCTGATCCCTTCCCACCCTCCAACGTGGCTCCTTGAATTCTAACTCCCATTAGGTGTCTAGACAGAGACAGAGGCAGCCCTGTGCCCCTGGGCACTATGGGAGATGTAGTCCAAGCACCCCCTGGACCAGGCTCCAGGAAAGCGGGCAGCATTTCCTTATCATCCTTGTATCCTTTCTCTCAATCTCATAAATATGAATGATCCACTCTGGCGAGAGGATGATTGGAGTCATCGCTGGGCATGCCGGGAGCCCACCCCCCACCCCATCTCTCTCCCACCAAACACACCTGAAATATTGATGGCCCTGAGGTCGCAGCTTCTCTGAGCTGGAACACGGAACAGAGGAAGCAGAGAGAGGAGGGGCGGAGTCAAAGAGACCGCAGCTACACAAAGCGCCCAAAGAAGAGAGCGAAAAGGACTGGAGCCGAGGCAGAAAGGAGACCAAGGCAACCTGGAGATGATGGGGGGTGGGGGAGAGGCACGGATACCGAGTCACAGACATGACACCTCGTGACTCAGGGCACAGCAGATGCCAAACAAGTCCTAGCACGCGCCCCCTCCCCAAGGAGACCAGAAATAGAAAGCAGCTTGACACACCCCCTTCTCCCCGCGGTGTGTGGTGGGGAAAGGGGTCACGGGCAGGAGAAAATCAGCAGAGGCTGGAAGAGAACAGAGACTTGAGAGCAGAGGCAGGGGAGGCAAGATGAAGTGAGGCAGGGGCAGGGGATGAGGAAGATGGGCCAACGAACTGGGGAGAGGGGGTGCCTCAGAGGGCCACAATCATGGAGAAGGGGCGGCTGTACTGGAGGGTGGTCCCCGGTCTTTTGGGGAAGCAGGCGGGAGGGAGATCCCGAAGGAAGCTGTCTACTAGGCAGGGGTCCCCCTGGGCACCAGACTCTGGGGACAGGTGGGAGCCAAATGATGATGGGAGGCGGAGGGAAAGCGCCTCCGAACACCTGGGCGAAGTCGGGTCTCAAGTTATCTGGGACGCGGGACCGGGATGGGTTGGGCGGTAGGAGGCGCAGAGGCTCTCTTCCCCCTGAGGGGCGTGGCCTTCTGCTGACCCCATTCCGCGGGGGAGGAGCACGCCAGCCCCCCGCCCCCAGGCCTGGCTGCCCCCCTACCTCTCTCAAGCCAGGGCCAGGGACCGGGTGCCGAGAAGCCGATCGGGGCCGGCCGCGCAGACAGCGAACGGTACCTAGAGCGGGGTCACCTCGGAGCTCCGAGGGTCAAATTCCGATGACGCGCGGGGACCCGGCCGCCGCCGTCCGGTCCCGACTCGGAGTTCCGATGCGAAGGCCGGGTCTGCTCAGTCCTGCACGCGGGCTCGGGCGCCCAGAGCTTCGGGATTCGGGCGGTACGCGCGGCCGCTGCTCTGCTCGGGCTCGGCCGAGGGGAGGAAACCCCAGTGATGCAGAGGAAACATGGCGCGGATCTGGAGCGGACTCGGTTGCGCCCGGGGGCAGGCGGTGGGGTGGCGGGGCGCCTGGGAAAGCGGAGTTGCCCCTGGGCGGTGAGGTGGGCGCTGCTGGGTGGCCTCTAGCCTTGCAGACGAGAATCCGCCCCTTGTCCCGGTGGGGGGCGGGACTGAGGGTGGGGAGGCGTCTCGAGGGTCGGTGGAGGGGCCTGATTGCTGGCTTAGTTATGGCCCCATGCCCGCAGCATCTCTATGTTGGGTCCGGGAATACCCCCCACGCCCAGTCCCCCTTCTCCGGGGGCCACGCTCCTACTCCCCGCAACGTCAGCCCCATTCTCCGACCTCCGGCTGCTAGACAAGTAACAGCGGCGGGAAAGGGGACGCGGAGCCGGACACCCTGGGGACCTGGTCGGAGAAACTGATAGAGGAAATTGGAAACCCATGAAGATCAGGAAGGGTAGAGACACCAAGTGGCAGAAGCCAAGAGCTGAAAGGAGCAGAGCGAGGCCAAGACGGGTCAGACGGGCCACCACTCCCCGGGGGTCGCCGAGCAGCCTCACGCCCCCCTCCCCGCCCTCCGCAATGGCAGGCTCAGCTCCACTGAGCCGCGGGCATCTCAGCCGCGGGCATCTCAGCCGCCGTCAGGCAGCAAGGCCCCCGCGGGGCAGCACGCAGAGAGAAAGGCTTCAGTGTACACCTGGGGACACCCGAGTACAAGAACACAGACCTCTGTGCACACGGCTGGGCACCCGTGCTAACCCGGTGGGTGGACGAAGGGTGGGAGGGAGAGCGCAGTGCAGACCCGGAACCGGAGTGGCTGCAGCGCTGCTGTTGACTCTGAACAAGCTGGTGACCCGGGCTCTTAACTCCTGGGGCCTCCCCACCGCATAAAGTGAAATTAAAACACCTGCAGTTCTACCTGCAAGGAACCAGGAAAGGGATGGATGTGAATGTCCTTTAAAACCTGTAAAGTGCTGCGGAGGATGGGACACCACCCCCTTGTCTCCACTCTCGTTCCTGCCCAGCTCCCATACGCCCCCCCAGCCCCCAGGCAAAAGCAGACAGTACTTTTGTGTGTCTGGGTAGGGCTCTGTTTGTGGGGTGCCTCAAATGCTGTGCTGAGGAGTTCACACATTCTGACAATGAGGATCCAGTCCCAGTGAATAGGAGGAATGACATGATGAAAAGTTTCCCAAAGTTCCCACTGAAGTTGACCTCTCACCTACTTCATCCCAGTTTTATACTTTCCAAGGTAATCACTCCATAACCTGGTAATCCCATTGGCTGTGCTAATGTGAGAAGATGGAGGATCGTGTTCCTGGACTTCCACACACAAAGCCACCCCAAGAGTTAAAGGGATCAGAGTCATCTCTTGGCTTCAAGGCCAACAGGCCAATAAGTAAGTCACTCAACCTTTTTTTAAAAATAAGACTTCCCCCCATTTCTGATTTTTTGAAACTGCCAACACACTGTGCATTTCACAAAGCTGCAGTCAAGGTGGAATACATTCCAGTGTGGGAAAGGACCTCCAAAAGTTAAAGGTGTTGGAGCAAAAAGTCACTAGTGGCCGAAAGGAGATGCGATCACACTCTAATTCCTTCCCTTTCACCAGAAGACTCCCCTCTGCCACCAGAAACGCTTGGATTGGTCCAACATTCACCCACCTCTAGTTTCCTCAACCAATCAGAATTGAAAGTTTCCCAAAGTTCCAGTTCTTTCATGTCCAAGCTATAGGTGGTGTTGCATTCTTCCATCAAAGGCTCAAATACGGTTGTCTTACTGAAATTTTATCAAATATTGATGTTCGACCTAAATCCAATCATTTATTAGGGGTTACAAAACGGTGATATTCTTAATCTGTCATTCTGGTTTTTTTCCCCCCTAGCTGGAATATGCCTATAAAAGGAAACTTGTTCTCTTCTACTATGATTACCCTTAGAGATAGTTTGTTGAAGGAAAGACCAGATAAATGCTTACATTTTTCCCTTTATTTGTTAACTATTCAAATAATGTGGTGGTTCCTCAGCATCCTTCAGTGGTGATCGATTATTACTTTCAGACCGTTATGAACTCATTGATTTTAAACAGGCTTAATGTGGTGCAATCCAATGCTGTTATTGTCCTTATTAATGTTGAAGATGGCCAACTTTTTGGATAAATTGATGTTTTAAAGCGACACAGAGGATCGTGCTAGATCTTCAGGAAGCACTACGTGGATGCAGAGGAGAGGATGCCCTGGACCAGCCTGGCACGTTGGCTGGTCAAGGGAAGTGAGACCCCAACTGCGTCTTAGAAATTCCCCTCTGGGGACTTTCCTGGCGGTCCAGTGGTTAAAACTCCGCATTTCCAATTCCCGGGGCGGGGGAGCTGGTTCGATCCCTGGTCTGGGAATTCATGCCACGGGTGAGGCAAGAAAAAAAAAATCCCCTCCAGATGACAAAGAAGGGCAGGGTCCCTCCTGCACAAGGGGAAGCCTGAGCAAAGCCCAGAGCTGAGAAACAGCCTGCTTTGCAAGAACAAGCAATTCTGGGTTGCACCCATCCTGTAGGCGGGGGCTGGCCAGCCAGGGGAGGGCTTTAAACAGGAGAGTGACAGATTTGCCTTGTGAGTAGAGGTTGCCCTCTGGTGGCCACATGGACAATGGCAGGGAAGGAAGAAGGCCTGCCAGGAGGCAATTAGCTGTGCTCCTAAGGCATATATTCATATATTTGCAAGTTAGACGCTTCCAGATAGGAGGAGAAACCACACAGTGTTGGGGGTTATTATCCAGATACACGGCAGGAGAAATGGGACTGGGAACCTTGACGGCTCTGTACTGTGGAGTCCAGAGCTCTTGAAAATACAATAGATCCTTTAGGCAGTTTAGTGATCCATCTTCTCTCTGGGCACGTGGCACCTGCACTTCCCCGAAGAGAAGATCCCATAGCAAATGTTTGTCACCGCCCAACCTGGAACATTCTTTGTCTAATTTGCACAAAGACCACGTCTCGGTGGATGCAGCCCCCAGGCAAAAGCAGACAGTACTTTTGTGTGTCTGGTACCCTGTGTGTCTACAGGGTAGGGCTCTGTTTGTGGGGTGCCTCAAATGCTCTGCTGAGGAGTTCACACCTTCTGACAATGAGGATCCAGTCCCATTGAATAGGAGGAATGACATGATGAAAACAGTGTTTTAGGGAGAGCATCTTGCCAGCGTGAGAAAGTGTTAGATGGGAGATGAGAGGCAAGACCCCTGCTCTCTGAGGAGTGGTCCCAGAGGAAGTCCACGGGAGGGATGGGAGCCTGGAGTAAGAGAAGAAGCTAAGAAGCACTTAGAAGAAGACAGGAGGTGAAGGTGATTCTGGCATCCCTAGCATGTTACCGGGGAATGATAACGTCTGGTGGCAGCGGGCAGTGCAGGATACTAAGCTCCTTGGATACGCAGATGCTATGTTTTGTCTACAGATGGGTTGGCTTTTCAGGGCTGCAGAGACTAGCAGTAGGGGAGGACCCACTGGGGCTGGAGCTCTGGAAGAATGACCAGAAATAGGTCTGTAGAAGAGCCCACATTAGGGTCTACATGGGTGGCGGGTGAGTGGGGATAGCCCCGGGCGCAGGGCTGAAGTCTGACCCAGTGGGATTCTCACCGTCTGGGGCTGGAGCTTCCGAAACAGCTGTAATTATTCTCTAACCGACCCTAACCTCCTCCAGCCTGCTGGGTCGACTCCTCTACCCATTCAAAAGGCTCGTCCCCAGCCCAGCCCATCCCAGTGCTGACCCCTCTCTTCTTTCTCTGAAAAGGCTTCCAGATGTTTCCTCCTGGCTCCATCCTGGGTGAGTGGGCACCCACCCAGCAGAGAAATCCAAGGGTAGAGATGGGTGGGAAGATGATGGCTGACAGTTCTCCTCAATCCACACCCAAGGACGCCAGTGCAGCTGTCCCACGAGCCTGAGTACATCTCATTCACTTCCCAGGACAACCCCGTGTATGTTCAGCGGAAGAAAAATCAAGCCGTGCCCTTGTGATCTGTGCACTTCTCTGTGTTGTATTTCAATAAAAATTAGAAACCCTGCAACTCTGAAGTACGTAGCCCCGTGTTATAAGGAGGAAACTGAGGTTTGAAAAGCTTAAGTGACTTGGATAAGGCCACGGTCAGTTGCTCGTGGAGCTGAGAATCCGATGGCAGGCGTCCGATTCTACGAAGTAGTGGTGCGAGAGAACTACCTTTTATTGGCGCAGTAGCATGGCAGTAGGTGGGGGTCTCAGGGCACTGGGATCAGGGGCTGGGGGGGCTGGTGGGTGCGGGGGGAGGGCTAAGGCTGGGGCTAGATGAAGGTGGGGCGAGTGGAAGCTGGGACACCGCAGCTTTCCTTGTTCTCATCAAACAGTTGCTCCAGAGCCTTCATGTAGAGCATGTGAGAGTGGTCAACCTGCTCCTAGGTGGGCCAGAGACACTGGGACACTGGGACGGGGCAGCCCACTGAGGGGAGAGGGGAGACACGGGTGAGGCGCTGCTCATGAAGCTGATGGCAGCCTCCTTCCCTGGAGATGGGCACTCACCCGCAGTGGTCATGGGCCTGGAGAAGGGCACCAGGCCCCAGGAGTTGGCTGAGAAGAGACCACAGCCCCAGAAGAGGCAAGGAGAAAAGCCCAGGAGCTTCTTGAAGCCCAGCATCTTCTAGCACAGATGCTGCCACGAGTCTGGGGCAAAAGCCTTAACTCTGAAGATATCATTCTCCCCAAAGGATTACATGGGCACCAGAGAAGCACTGGGAAGGGGCGGCAAGAGAGAAGACGGGTGGTCAGATCAGTGTCTCAAGGAGTGCCCCAAATTCCTCCCTCGCATGATTCCACTTCCCCAGGCCATTTGAAGCAAATGACAGTGGCTACAAAAGAGATCTGAAAGAGGGATTTACATTTCTTGAGGAAAGACTGTGTATTGGGCCTTCCTATATACATCTTCTCATACAGTCTACAACTGCAACATGGTGGCCAGGTAGGTATTAACCCTATTTCACAAGTAAGGAAGCGTGCAAGGACTTGCCTTTGAGAGGGTGTCATAAAAGAATTTGAACCAAGGGCATCTGAGCCCCGGGGTCCTGTGACTTGCACTGTGATCCTGTCTCTCTCCGCCTGGGAGGAAGCCTGGGGAACTGGCACCTGTGCTTGGCACAGAGGAAACACTCAAGGGGCAAGAGCGCCCTCTAGGTGTGGTCACAGTGTAAGCTCTGGGGATACACAGGCCCACCTACAGGGGTGCGGGTGTATAGGGACAGAGGGTGTAGACCCCCAGACACACTGTGACTTCTGAGCATTCAAGGCAGCGCCCCTGGGCACCCACTCACCCGTGCCTCAGTGCCAGGCGGACAAAGCCTTTCCGATTCTGGACAGTGAGGCAGTGCTCCCCTCGGATGGCATACAGGGACTCGTGGGCCCCCTAACCAGGACGACCACAGCCTGCCCGACCTGAGGCTGTGAAAGAATAAAATCCAGGCTCTGGCGGTTCACGGAACATCCTCCTGCAGGCACGAGGAGGTGTGGGAACAGTCACTACCCCGTCCTTGGCTCCCTAGTCCCTTACCCCACCCTTTAGCCTAGGAAGGGTGAGCCCCCCATCCCTTTCCTTCCAAGCTCCCCTACCCCTGTGCCCATGTCAGTGTGCCCTACAGCACCTCTCCCGGCAAGGATGCAGGACGCTTGCTCCAAAGCCATTCACTGACGCCCACTGTGAGCCTGGCCAATGTTCAAGCCAGGTCCCTGGGCTGAATGGTGGGTGGGGGCCACTGTGGGGGGGGTGGGTGGGGGGTGGCTGCCTCCTCCCCTCAGCTCAAGACTCACCAAAGGACAGAAGGTAGTCTCGGTAGGCTGGGATATGGAAGAGGCCATTCAGCATGGCCGTCAAGGGCTGGAGCCTGGGGAACTGCTGGGAGAAGCCGGAGCTCTCAGTGGAGAAGTTACAGAGGATTCCCATGGCCATGATCCCATGTGGGTGAGCGACCAGCAGGTAGCTCCGGTCAGGGGGCAGCTCTACTGTTTTCACCAGTTTTGGGGGCAGTGGGCAGGATGAGGGGAAGAAAGCATAGACAGGAGGATACCAGCTGAACAGAATTCCCTCCACACCAACAGACTTAACTTAGGGTTAGAGTTCAAGGTCCTACGATGGGGTCAAGGGCACAAGGGGCCCCCTCTGGTACACCATCCCACCCCTCCCCCATTGCCTGAACTTAGGCAGCTGGGGGGCTCAGACTCCAGCATAGGGAGGGGTGAGTAGGTGGGGTTCATAGAGGGAAAGGGAGGAAGCAGAGCATCTCCTTGTAGGGTCACCTGTTGCCTTAATGGGAAAATAATCCCTTAGGTGCTTCCAAACAGTCCAGTTCCTCATCCACTCAGAACGCCTTCCGCCTTGGGCAGACAGATAAGGGTGGGAGAATTCCTGGAGGCACCATTTATCACCTCTCACTACTTGTTTAGTCCTCACCTGGGGGGCGGGGTGTGTGTCCCGGTCCAGGAAGAACCGTACCAAGTAGAGAACAGAGAAATACCGGAGCGACGTGAAGAGGAGGAAGAGCAGGAGAAGGGAACAGAAGGGCCCTGGGGGAAAGATGAGAAAGAAAAATGAACTAGCTTTTGAAACTCCAGTGGCTCTTCCCCTCCACCCTCACCAATGAGATCACTGGCCATCTCCCAGCTGGACCTCTGGCCCCTCCCCCCTCCCTTGGCCCTCGGACATCCTGGCAGGTGGGGCTCCAGCCTTTCTCCCCCCACCCTCCCCCTTGCCTCCTTCCCCAGTGGACCCCGGGCACCACTCACCCGTGAAGAGGAAAGTGAGCAGGTAGCAGTAGGCGCTGAGTACTTCTAGCCGCTGCTTCTTCAGGGTTTTCATACTGCGCGAGGGCGGCGGGGCTGTGGAGACTCCCACTCGCTCCCCTTCTGCCAGCAGGGCTCCAGGACTCGGAGGACAAACGGTGAAGATTTCGGTACGAGCCGGGGAAGCCTTTCTCGTCTGAGTGGCCACGCCCCTGGGGCCTCCCGGGGTTGCTTGTAGAGGGCTGTGTGGATGGGGAGACCTTGGGATCCGGAGCGCCACAGGTCTTCACACACTGATCTTTGAACTCCAGACGGTAGGTCTGGGCTGGCCGCTGGGCGGGGCTGGGAGGCGGGGTAGGGGCCGTGCGATGGAGGTCCACCCCCGCGTGCATTAGGAATCGTTGTGGGGAGCGGTCGCAGAAGAAGCCGCAGAGCCTACCGACTGGGTCCCAGCCGAGACTCTTTGATCTCGAGTGCGGCCGGCAGATCCTGGACGCGCGCCCCGGGTGTGTCTGCGGGTCTCCGGGAGTGTCTGGTCCCCTCCGAGGCCCGGCCAGGCGCGCGGACTTCCCCCGCCAAGTACAAACACACACACACCGCAGGTCTGTACCCACCTTTAATTTCAGTGCCCACCCACAGTCACCGAGGGCACCGGTGGGGGCCGGCGGCGCGTCTAGGTGGGGGGAGGTGCCCGTCGGCGGGGACGCCAGAGCGCGCCTTGTGCTCTTTCAACAGCTGCTCGAGCCGCTCCAAGTAGACCTCGTGCTGCGCGTCCACCCGCGCCCGGCTGGGCCGCGGGGTTCGCTGCGCCGGGATCGGGGCCCCCACTGTGGGCGGAACAGGAGGCCAGAGGGGTGGTCGCTAGCAGCCACCCGCAGGTCACCTTCTCGCTCGCCGCGATTAACTGGGACAGAGTTCAGGGCTGGCGCGGTTGCCAGAGGCAGCCTGGGGGCGTGGCCGGAGTCCAGGATGTCAGGCCCCAACCGGGGGGGCCTTCACCTCCCGGCGCGGGGAGGGTGCAGGGGCCTTCAGCCCGGGAGGAGCAGGCGGGCGGGCCGGATAGCGGAGCGGGTAGAGGCCGGGGCTCGCCGACGGTGTGGATGGGCGTGCGGAAGGGCAGGAGGAGGCCCCCGGGGGCCGTGGAACAGCGGCAGGGCCACTCTCAGCAGTGGCTGCAGCGCTTCCTGTGTCCTTCGCACCCATGAGCCCGGCGGGTTCGGAAACTGCTGGATGAGCTAGTTCTCCCCGAAAGAGAAGACTGGCACCAGGGAGGTCCTGGGGGAGCAGGGGAGCAACTGACTCCGGACCCCGCCCGGGGCGCGCTGCGCTCCTCCCCGGCAGCGCTGCCCTCTTCCGGCGCCAACTTGACAAATCTCTTCTGATTCCGAATTCGAAAGCTCAGCGCTCCGGGCTTTGCCTCCCACGCCTCCAGGGGCCCTCCCACTCCCAGGAGGCCCCCCGGGGCCGGGACAAGAGATAGGAGGCGCTGGTCTTGTCCCAGGACACTGATCCTGCGAGAGAGGGCGGAGGCGGGGGGACCTGACTCCTGATTCTTCCAGAAAAGAGGGCGCAGGGCTCTGGGGAAGTAAGTAGAGGTGGGATCAAGTGCCCGCATTCGAGAGGAGGGCAGGTAGGAGGTGACAGCAGGGACTGGGGCTCCTGAGACCCAGCGCTCTCCTCACCAGCACACATGATGTAGTCCTGGAAGACAGGGAGCTGGAACCAACAGGGCAGCGTGAGCAGGTGGGGCTGGAGGTGAGGGAAGAGGTGGGAGAAGCCAGTGGCCTCTGTGCAGAAGTTGCTGCAGGCCCCGCTGACCAGGACCCGGTGAGGGTGGAAGCCAAAGAGGTAGTTCCAGGAGGGATCCAGATCTGCGGTTTTAACCAGCTGGGGGACAGAGGGTGCACACCCTACTGGGGAGCTGACATTGGACTTCGGGGGTGAAGGTCCCGAGAGTCCATTCTGAAGCCCTGCTCCCAGCCAGCGCACCGTTCCCGAGTGCCTCGCCGAGATGGGGAGGTAGTCACGGATATGTCTGCGAATGGCCCGGTTGCGGACGCAGGCAGAGCAGTGGCCTCCTGCCCCAGGTGTGTTTCTATTTCCATGGAGCCAGACCAGGTCGAGGACCACTAGGATCCAGGCCCGGCCCAGGAATACAAGGAGCAAGGCAGCCAGGCACACCTGGGCGGGAGGTGGTAGTGGTGCATGGGGGGTTGTGGGGACTCAGGATCCGGAGGTTCGAGTCCCAGGTCCCCTGTTTGCCCCCTTCCCTGTTCCATGGCTTCAGGCCCACCTGTCCTATCTGCATCTTTCTCCCTCATTGAAGGACCCCACCCCACAAACCCCTGCCCTGCCTCCCTCCCTCCCGTGCTGGAATGGGGAAGCAGAGTGCCAGGCGCAGGGTTCCTCAGGTCTTCAGGGACTCAGTGAGCCCCCAAAAGGGGAAGACCCATTGCAGGACGGCAAACACTTGGAGGCCCCGGAAGAGGTGGCTGGAGGAGGATGCAGAGGGGAGTCACCCAGGGGCCACCATGGCTGTGAAGCGTACCTTCTTTGACCCAACCCACTGGTCCTGACCCCTGGCCTGGATTCTGCCCTCGCTTCCGCCCCCGCTGCTGACCTGCACATTGGAGCATTGTGAACCCTGGCACGGAAGGGTTAACCACTACTTGGGCTCACAGGGCAGTGACCGGCAGGACCAAAAGGAAAGACCAGGGCTGTGGCTTGGAGCCTGGGGGTGAGGAAGGCGTTTGACTTTGTAGAGGTCAGGACTGGCTCCCTGTGAGGAGCAGGGCTGGGAGAGGTCTGGGTCAGCAGGGGTTGCCATGTGTGTGTACCCTGAAGAGCAGGGCTCCCCATTTGTCACCCGGGCCTGGCCCCTGAACGGTAGGTGACCTGCAGGAGGATATATTCCCTAAGGAGTAGCTTAGGCCTCTGTGGGGAGACCTCCAGAGGGAAGGGTTTTATGGGAAAGGCTAAGGATTGGGGAACCCCTCCAAGAGAGAGCCCACTGGTCTGTCGGCACACCTTCCAGTGGGCTGGGGCCAGTCCTCACTGTGACCGTGGCCCTGTTTAACATTGACCAGAGGCCTGCAGAGCCAGCACTTTTTCCAGGTCAGGGAACGTCAGTTGTTTTTGGTTTTTTTTGGCTGCACCTTGCCTTGTGGGATCTTAGTTCCCTCACCAGGGATGGAACCCATGGTCCCTGCAGTGCAAGCCAGGAGTCCTAACCACTGGACCACCAGAAGTCTCAGTAAAAAAAAAAAAAAGTCCCGGTCTTGTCTTTTTCAAGGCTGCTTCCCATCCCCCCTCTTCCAGGAAGCTTTCCTGGGCTGACCCTCAGGATTCCCCTCTCCTGATTCCACCTAACTAACAGCTTAGACGCAAGAAGCCACAGTAAGGTTCCAGCCTGTCTTCCCTCAAAGAACACATGCCCCCAGGGGGACTTACTTCCCCAGCAATGTCCCTGGAGCCCAGCTTAGGGCTGTGCCACCCCACACTTCATGCACTGGAGAAGATGCTATCAGGTGAGGAGAGAATCAGGGAGGAGAGCTTGCGGGCTTTGCAGGGGTGGGGATGGGGGGTTCTCACCTCAGCCCAACAAGGGAAGTCCTTCTTTCGGTCTGGCCCTCCTCACGTCCTCCCCCAGCTCTGGCAATGACGGGAGTTAGACATGGGAGCCAGGGAAGCTTCCAGGCTCCCACTCTGCTCTAAAATCATGTTTCCGCCTTTTCTTCTTCTCTGTTCTTTTCCTCTGGAAAACCCCGGGTCTCCCCTCTACACTGGGTGGCGGGAGAGATATGGGGTCCACAGGTAGATGAAAGAATAAATGGACTCGAGAATTACAAATCCTCTTTTATTGAGAGGGAGACTGAAAAACAATAATTTATCACGTGGTGAACACCCAGAATCCCTCTCCCCGGGAACCCTTGGGGGCTGAGGGGAGGAGCAAGGGGGCTCCCTGAGCTTCCTGAGGGCCGTGTGGTGGGGAGCGAGGCGACACATTCAGTCCCAGGCACACGGAACGTACACCCAGGAGGCGAGGAGCCGGACAGACCCCCTCCGAGGAGAGGGGCACAAGAAGGCACAATGGCAGGGAAGCTTGGGCAGAGTGGTGGAGCGTCAGGGGTCGACAAAGGACACCATGATGTAGCGAGTGCCCCGAGTGGTGGGCAGCCCCTCGTGGTAGTGGGTGAGGCGGCCAGGGTGCAGGAGCCCCCAGCCCTTCCGGGGGGATGACACCACGCAGTCGTAGCGCAGGAAGCGGCAGCCACCTCCCTGGGAAGATGAGAAGGGGCAGGAGTGCAGGGTGAGCGGAACTGGGGACTGGGCGGCGGGCTGAGAGCGGGGAGAGCCCGACAGGGGGAATCAGGGAGGGAGGACACAGGAGGTTTGGGCATCAGCAGATGGGAGACCCAGGAGAAAGGGTGAGGCTGCCAGCGCGGAAGGGGTCCAGAGGAGGATACCCACGAAGTCACTGAGAAATACAAAGAAGGCAGACCAGAGGGAGGGAGGTGACTGAGGGGTGTGTGTAGGGATTGTAAGGGGGCGGGACACAGGGTCCTGCGTGTGGGGAGGGGCCCTGGGGGCGCCCTGAAGCGGAGGGCGGTAGGGACTCACCTCATAATCCAGGCCCTTGTGGTTGAGGGCGACATTGAGGGTGAAGGTGGATGAGTCGTGATGTGGCCGCAGAGAGGGCTGCTCGTCTGGCCGGTAGCGGACCACAAAGTTCATCACCGCCCGGGTCTGTGGGGACATGGGAGGAGAGGCTGGAGGGATGGCCCTCAGGTCCGGGGAGGGGGAGGGGTTCTCACTGGTACCTGCGGGCTGCCTCCCCCAGGGCTGCCCTCCTGTAGGATCTCATTTTATGGGGCCCCAAACACCACGGGGGCCAAAAAGGCATCGTGTGGAGACGTCCCACCGGGACGGGGTGTGGGAAGCGGGAGGAGCGGGGGTGGCGAGTGCAGCGGCCCACCTTGGTGTGGTAGCCTGGGAACAGGCTCTCGGTCATGGGCCCCACGTACGTCCTCAGCAGCTGCAGCCACTGGTCCTCATAGCCCACCTGCTTCATGTGGATGTCCACGGTGGGCACGTTCTCGTAGCCTCCAGCCAGCCTTGAGTCCTGTGGGCAGTGGGCACTGAGCCGAGAGGGCAGTGCCAGCCTCCCCCTCCTCTTGCTCCCAGGCCTTAAAGCCTGTATTCCCTCCGTCTGGAAGTCTCGACCACTTCTTAGCTTGACTCACTCCTCCTGTCCTCTAAGTGTCAGCTAAGATGTCACCCCTCCTGTGAAGCCCCTCGGTCCCCCCACGTCTGGGTCAAGGGTCCCTCCGGAGACTCCTGCAGCACCTGGGCTGCCCATCACAGCCTTTAGAAGCTGCGTTGCTGCTGCTACTGACAGCAGGTGAGACCCAGGAGGGCAGAGCTCGACCTGCACCACCCGGGTCAGGGGCTGGCGTCTAGGACCCACCCGGTAAGTATTTCTTGAACGAATGGATGAATGAATGAATACAGTTGTGCCTCCTGTGGGCCCCTCCCCCTTGGGGACCCCTCTTTGCTCCCACTCTCTGGATTCCATTTTCCCTCAATCAGGGAAATTTCACCTCCCTCCTCCTGGGGTCCCCCCTCCTCCCCTGCCCCAGCCCCTCACCTCATGCCGGCCTCCTGACCATTGGCCGTAGTGCTCCATTTCCTCCACCAGCTCATCACACATTTGCTCAGACAACAGAGGGAACCAGTACACGTCCGGGCAGGGCTGAGGACGGACGGGGCAGGGCAAGAACAGCAGGGCCGGGTCATGCTCGGGGAGCGGACAGGCAGCCAAAGGAAGGGAGAGAAAGCAGGGAGCAGAAAGGGAAGCCAGGAGATGAGAGAATCTGCAGGAACGGGGATCTGAGTGTGGGGACAGGTCAGGAGGCGCCGGGCCAGAGAAGGTGGGAGCAGTGCTGAAAACATGGCGCAAACGGCACGGGGGTCCTGGAGCCCCGGGTTCTGGCATAGTGGTTTTCAAACTCATCTTAAGAAGTATCATTTCACCCATACACCAATATACCCAACAGACAAGAGAGGACCACCCTGATTAATGCCAGGATGGGGGCGGCAGGCCTATCTGCTCAGCCTCTGCCCTCATCTTGCCTGAGCAGAAAACCCTAAGGCACCACTAATCCAGGCGGTGGGCCCAGGGGGTGATGGCCGTGTGACGGGTCGGGGTCCTGCGTGGGGCTCACCTGTTCCACGAACCCCTCCCCTTCCAGTGCGCGGCTGTAGTTCTCGTGAATGTACTGCTCCTTCCAGTCCTGGGGGTGGGGGGAGGCGCACCTTGACCCGGGCCCTCTTCATTCCATCTGCTCCCCCCCAGGAAGCCCCCTCCCCAGGCAACAGGAGAGCCTGCACAGCGCGCATGCGCGTGCGGTGGGTCTGGGGCATCCTCCTTTACGGAAGGAGGGGAAACTACCTTCTGAGCGAGGGGCCGCCTACTCACCAGGGGGTTGTCGAAGATCTGCCAGAGGTCAGGGTGCAGGTGGTCTGTGTCATACCGGGAAGTGGCCAGGAGGCGCCCAAATTCGTGCTGATTGCTGAGGTGGAGAAAGATGCCCTGGCGTGGGGGGAGGGTGTGAGAAGGGTGACAGGGAGCAAGCGCCTTGCCCCGCCTCGAGCCCCAGGCCCACTCACCTTATCCCGCAGGCTCTTGCAGAAGGCCATGTCTGGGTCAGTGTCACTGCCCGAGAACACCTCCCTCTGGGGCAGCTCCGTCCTCAGGGTCTCCCCGCGGATCACATAGGCCTGGGATATGTAGGGCACATTCCACACGCCCCTGGAGGCACCCACACCGGGGTCAGCTAGGTGGGCGACCCCCACAATCCTGCCCTGTTCCTCCCAGGAGCCCCTTCCCTCGAGGGCTGTGAGCTGCTAGGTCCCACTGGCTTCCCCCGTCAAGCCCTGCTGGTCGCAACCCTCTCATGCCCCCCTGCACGGTCAGTCCCTGCCCACAACCCCCAGCACGTCTTATGGGTGGCCACTGGAGCCCCGAGACTGGGGCTTTGGGGCAGGATGCAGGGGTCTCCGAGGGCCCAGCTCGGGGGAGGGGAGGGGCTGCAGGACGCACACTCGCTTCCGCTGCACCAGCTCCACGTAGTCCTCGGAGCGCGCGTAGTACTCATCGGGGCTCAGGGCTCCCCAGAAATTGGACCACAGCTTCCCGTGGCGGGACAGCATGGGCGCTATCACCTTCCTGTGGACGAGCAGAGGTGAGGGCCAGGCGGAGTTGTGTCCCGCGCCCAGGGGAGGAGTTGGGGGTTCCCTGGGGACTACTTGGGGGCCCTCTGGCTGAACCAGGCGAGCGACCTGTTCTCTTCAATGAGGATGCGCAGGGTCTGCGGGTTGCTGATGACCGCGTCTGCGTCCAGGCTGAAGTAGAATTCACACTTGGGGTCCTGCCGGCAAATGTCCCTGGAGGTGACAGACCAACAGACAGATGAGCTGAAACGGGAGCAGGTGGGGGGGAGAGGGGACTGTAGAGTGGGTGGAACTCCCCCTACCCGCTGAGGAGAAGAGGAGGAAAGTGGGTAGAAGCACCAGCAAGAGGACAGGAGGGAGAAAAAGACTGGGGGGGAGGGGAGGGCGGGAAAGGGGGAGGCCGAGGCCTGTGTGCCTCCTCCCCCAGGACCCCAGATTCTTCCGTCTGTGCGGGGCAAGGGAGGGACAGCACGCGTAGTGGCTGGGAGTGCGCCACTGTGGAGGCCAAGGAGAGGCTGGATGGGGAACGGAGAGGGAAGGGGGCGTGCAGTGGGTGGCAGCCCCTCGCCCACTGCTTTCACCGCCCCCCCCCCCCCCCGGCAACACCCGCCCGAGGCTCACTCACATGGCCATGTCCCTGGCCTCGCCTGGCGTCAGGCCCTCCTCGGGCCCCACCAGCTTCACAGCTGAGAAGTGGTCCTGCAGCTGGGGCCAGGAGTCAGCAATGTGGGGCTCGTGGTACACCTCCTGGAGATGGTGGGGGGAGAAGGGGGAGATGGGGAGACTGAGAGGGCAGAAAAGATGGTGCCTGACGGACAGGAGCGGGGAAGGAGGTGAGCGGAAGGGTGCAGGAAGGAGTCTGGGCTAGGGAGTGGGAGTTCTGACGAGGGCAGGGGCGGGGTCCCTTGGGAGCGAGAGGCTGTCAGTCGGGGTGTCTCACGTTGTTGTGCAGAAAGAGGGTGACCCTGTCGGGGGGATAGTCCAGGAGCAGCAGCCTCTGGAGGAAGCGGGGCAGGAACGGGCTAGGTTGTTCCACAAACACTGCGAGAAGCACCCGGGGGGGAGTCTGGAAGATACAACGTGATGGGGCTCAGAGGAAAGCCCGCCAGTCTGTCCTCCACAACCCTGGCAGGTTTGGGGGTCTCCAGGGGCTTTGCCCCCACCCACTGCTGCCTGGAATGCCCTCCCTGCACCCCCTGCTTCCAAGCGCTCTCCCACCCACGCTGGCACCCCCTCCTCACCTGCCCCCCCGGGAGTGGCCTCCGGTCCTGGTCGCAGAACCCACAGCCTCCCTCAGGAGTCCAGCCATTGGGGACGTAGTTTCCCAGGTAATTCAGCTGGAGCTGTTGGGAGAGACGGTGAGAGGCTGAGGCTGACGAGTCCAGGGCCAGAGGTGGGGGAGGTGGGGAAGACAGGCAGGGGACAGGGCAGGATGGGGAGCGGTGGCCACTGAGAAACTCTCCCAGCACCGGTGCTTCTGGGGCTGGGGAGGACTCACTACTTGGAAGGGCTGGAGGAACCTGGGGGCTGGGGCGAGGTCTGGGGCAGGGGCTGTGCGGCCAGGACTGACTGGGGCTGGGGCTGAGGGTATAAGCAACTGGGCTACCTTAGTGGGGCCGTTCCCATGGACCACAACAGGAAGTGTGTCATAGGCCACATTCCGGATACGCACGCGATTCCGACCAAACTTTAAAACCACCTCATCTGGGGAAGAAAGGCCAGGCTTCAGACTCCCTTTCCCCAAAAGCTGCCAAACAGCACGTGCTTCTAAATATAGGGGGGCGGGGGCTGCCCAGCTTCTCTAGAGGATGAAGGACTGTGACCCATGGGGCGGGGACGGGATACCTTCTCTCTCCGAGGGCACTGACCAGGCTGCTGCCACCCTGGGGCACCCCACCACTTACTACCTGTGCGACCTGGGCAAGTCACTGGCCCCTCAAAGACGCAGTTTCCCCATCTGAGACAGGTGGATAACCACAGACCCGCCCTTTGTAGAATTGTTGTGTTAAATAAAATTACAGAAGTAAAACCCTGGCCCAGAGCCTTGCCACATAGTATGTCAAACAGACATTAGGTACGACCATTGTTGCTTCTGTTACTATTAGCACAGTGCAACTAACTCTATCAGCCATTCTGACGTTTGATGAAGTTAACATCGAGGTGAGTTGAAGATCACCCCAGTTCTACCAGGAGCCCCTCCCACATTCAGGACCCCCAGCAGCCTCTCATCACCCCTTCTGATTGCCTTTTCCTCACCTAAAGCCCCGTTGAGGTTCTGAAAGATCTGCGATTTATGATCCAGATTAAGGCTGAGTTTCTCCTGGATGGGATGAGATGGGGCAGTTAATTAAAGAGGGGGTGGGACATCATTTCCCACTCTTTTCTCTTTATGTCTTTCAAGAAGCCTCTTTACCCCTTCCCTCCCATTCAGCCTGAGAGGCCTGCCACCTCCAGAGCTTCAAGTCGGGACCCCTCCTCTGCCCCTCCCTACCCTCAGTCCTGGGTCCAAATAGAGCCGAGTGTAGAACAGCTGATCGTCATCGTCATCTTTGTACTTCCACTGGCGGACGATTTGGTGGATAGCGGGGGCGAAGCCAATGAATCCTGGGTGGGGGGAGGGGAGGTGCTGACTCCAAGATTCCCAGGGTCCCAGGACCTGTCCCCACTCCCTCTCCAGCCCTCAGGCACCTGGAACACTCCATGCCCCACCACTTTTGGACACTCTGCCACTCACCACCAGAGTTGAGGAAGCGCTTCCCCGTGCCCACCTCAGGGTACTGCTCCGCCAGCCCCCACTCGGGCCAGCAGAAGCCCTCTGCAGAGAAGAGCAGGCGGCTGCCACTCTGGACAAACTTCTTCAGCAGCTCCGAGGGGCTGCCAGCCAGAATCACATCGTAGCTGGGGGAGGAAGGGGAGGATGAGCAGGACAGCCACTAGGAACCTCAGTATCCTCACCCCCTCTTTCTGTCCACCCCTCTTCTTTCTCCCCAGCCCCAGCCCCTTTACCTGTCCACAAACATGATGACCGTATCTTCCCTGTCTGCATATTTCTCCATTTCCTTCTTTAGCCACCTGACCTTCTGTCCTCCACCAACCGTTCGGGCTACATCGCCCCCTCGCCACTCCTGTCCCAGGCCCAGGGTCTGTGGAGGAGACCCAGAATGCCAGGGAGGGGCTCAGGCGGCCAGGTGGTGCCACCGCCCTGACCAGGCTCACCGTGGGGTCCCAGGCATCCAGCCCTCAGCCCACTCCTAGGCTAGACCCCACCCCCACCCTTTCTAGAAGCCACGAGGGTGTTCCTCTCCTCACCCGCACAGTGTAGTTGAAAAACTCCGCTGACCGAAGGAAACGCCGGTATCCTTCTGTCTCGCCTGTGGCCACGGTGATCACCAGCAGCTTCTCTGTCACCAGCCAGGAACTGGCACTCAAGACCCACTCGCCCAGCTCGCTGCCCCACGCGCTCCACTCACCGCAGGCCCCCTTCCCCTCCCTCTGACTCTGCTCCTGTTCCTCACCTCCTTTCCGCATTCCCTCTTAAACTCTTCCAACCCAGGGAAACCTGACCCCAGTGAAAGCGGGATGGGAGTAACACCCAGAAATTCGGGGTCAGTTTCCATGCGGAGGGTGGAAACAGTTCAGAGCGAGGAGTGGGCAAGGGGCCGTGTGGTTCGGCCCTAGGGAGCCCGCTGGGCGTGGGAGAGGCCGGCCTCGACCCTCTCCCCGGGGTCAGTCTGGCGCCACTCGCCCCTCCCGGGGTTCTCACCTGGGTTGACAGGGTCGCTGCCCCGGGGACGATTTGAAGCCGAGGCCTCAGGAGGCGGCGACAGCAGTAGCAGCAGTAGCAGCAGGAGCCGGAGTCCCGGGCCCGAGGCCATGACGGGGAGCTGGCCGAGCGGCACACAGGCCCGCACCGGGCTCTGGTTGTGCGCCTGGACCCCAGCTCCGGAGAGGAACTCTGGGAAAAAGGATGCGGGCTGCTGTGCGGCCCGCAGCTAGGAGGAGCCGGGTTGGGGCTCCGCCCTGGGGGGAAAAAAAAGCGTACCCGGAGGTTACAGAAAACTCGAGATGCCGGGCCTTAGACAAGGCGAGGATTGTCCCGGGCGGCGGGCAGAACTGAACCAGCGGAGAGGGCGCCCAGCCCGGAGGCGGGGGAGGGGCGGGGACTAGGGCTGGCGATCCCGAGCCGAGGACATTTAGAGCCAGCCCGGCCCACAGCCAGCCTAACACTTGAGAAAAGTGAAACGCGGAGAGGGGAAGTGACCCCTTGCGGGTCCGGCGGGATGCGGAGGCGGGTCTTTGCCACAGCCCTGCATCGAGCAGCCGGGCGGAAGACCCAGAAAGAGAGGCGGTGGGGACGCGCGGAGCGGGTTTGACGGCAGGGAGGGAGAAGGCCGAGGAGTCTGCGGCCCCAAGGGGTCTGGGGGTTGAGGTTTTGGCAGAGGGTCACCGGGGACCTCTGGGATTGCCCACTCAAGCCAAGTTCTTTGGTACTCCGGACCATCATATTCACCGCCCAGGGGAGAAGCTCCAGGGGATGCCTTTGTGATGATTGTATCTTCAGACGGACCAAAGGAAAATGACGTTTCTTGAAAGATCACTGGCAACACCTCTTTAAAATGACCCATTTCGAGGGTCCCGCAAAATACACAACTACACCGAGGTCGGAAGTACTTTTGCCCGTATAAAATATGGCGGAAAGCTTTCTGGTCTCTAAGGGAACATTACGCAGTTAAAGCGGTGGATTGCACTGCGCACGCGTAGAGGCACGCGCCACAGGAAGTCGTCATGCCCCTACCACAGCGCGTGATTTAGAACGCGTGCGCAGTAGGCTCATCTGGCGGCTGTGTTGTGAAAATGGTGGAGAAGAAAACTTCGGGTATGTGAGCCCTCGGCTGTTGGCCCCCTATCCTCCTCTAAAACCGAACCTGGCCTAGGATTCCCTCAACCAGTTATTAGTCTTAAATCCCTACCCCGGGCCTCGGGTCCTGACGTCGGGGCAGACCCCCAAACCATCCGTTCACGTTTTATTCATGCCTGCTGCAACCCGGGCCCTGGGGATGGAGAAAGAAAAAAGATCCTTAGCATCCAAGAACTGGCTTTCCGGGAGCTGGGCAGAGGCGCAGACTTACCACTGCATTTCAGAGTGATACGTGCTAGGGTAGAGGGATGCAGAGTGCCTGGGCTCGGGGAGGAGTGGCATCCAACCCAGCTTCTGGGAAGGAGGGGACTGGAGGGAAAGAAAACGCTTGGATTGAGTCCTGAAAGTCACAGTTTAGCTCAGTGCAGTTGCGTGGGGACTCCTTCCCTGCAGCGGGAACCGCACGTGCCAAGGTAGGAGAGCAAGAAAAAGCAAATCGCTTAGGAAGCCAAGTTCACAGTTCTGGGGCTTGCAGAGGAGAGAGGCTGGAGAGCTAGGAAAAGGTATCCTTGAAAGGCATTGTATACGCTGCCGAAGAGTTTGAACTCTCTGGAGAGGGCGGTGGAGAGCCGTCAAGGGCTTTTAAGGCAGGGGAGTGGCCCAGACAAATTTATCTCTTAGAAAGGGAGTTTAGCTTCAATGCGGAGGATGGATTGGAGCGACTAGAGCTGCGCCGTCCGGTAGAAATTTCAGGGATGATGGAAATGTTCGTAATCAGCACTATTCAGTATGGCAGCCGGTAGCCACATGTGGCTATTGAGCACTTGAAATGTGGCAAGATTGAGAAACTGAATTTAAAAATTTATGTGTCTTAATTAATTACAGCTTAATTAATCTACATCTAAATTTCAGTAGCCTCATGTGACTAGTGGCTGCTCTATTGTGTAGTGCAGGTTCAGAGATTGGAAGGCCAGTTAGGAAGCTGTTGAGGAATCCAGATAAAAAGAGATGAGGGTCAGAACACTCTGCCAGATTGACTTGTAATAAATCCAGTCATGTCATCTTTAAACCCCTCACTGGATCTCCAACACCCTCACCATAAAATCCCCAAATCCAAATTCCTTTATTTTGTTATTTTTTAAAATTTTTAATTTATTTGGTTGCGCTGGGTCTTAGTTGCAGCAGGCGGGCCCCTTAGTTGTGGCATGTGAACTCTTAGTTGCAGCATGCATGTGGGATCTAGTTCCCTGACCAGGGATCGAACCCGGGCTCCCTGCATTGGGAGCTCGGAGTCTTATCCAGTGGACCACCAGGGAAGTCCCAAAGCCAAATTCCTTTAGATACTTAAAGGTAAGATTCTTAATGGTCTGCCTGACTTCCTATCCCCATCCTCCCCCCGCCCACCACACACACATACTTTATATACCAGCCATACCGAACTTTAAAAAATTTATTGAAGGCACTGCAGTCTTTCATCCAGGCCTTCTCTCATGCTGGTACCAAGGCCTAAGACACCCCACCCCCGTCCCAATCAGGCTAACTTCTATTCATCAGTCAGGCCTCCACCTAGACTTACTTTGCTCTGGAAAATCTTCCTGACTACCCCAAGCCCCGGTTATGTGTTTCTGTCATGTGCTTTGTAGTACTTTGTACTTCCCTGTCCTAGCATGTACTGTCCTGTACTGGGCTTGTTTATTTGATCATTTATATTCCCCACCTGACTGTAAGCTCTGGTTGTATTCCCAGAACCGCCTGGTACTTGGAAGGGAGGCAGTATAGTACAGCGATCAAGAGGATCTTTTTTGATGCTGGGCAGTTCTGGGTTTGAATTCTGACCCAGGTGCTTATTAGCTGTGTAAACTTTGGACAGGTTTCTTAACCTCTGAACTCCAGTAAACTGGGGATGATAATGATACCTATCTCATAGGGTTGATGTAAAGATTAAAGGATTCCATTTATGCAAAGAGCTTAGTACAGGCAGATCTCAGAGATATGCAGGTTCGGTTCTAAACCACTGCAATAAAGCGAATATCGCAATAAAGTGAGTCACACAAATTTTTTTATTTCCCAGTGCATATAAAAATTATGTTTAGGGACTTCCCTGGCTATCCGGTGGTTAAGACTCCACGCTTCTACTGCAGGGGGCACGGGTTCAATCCCTGGTCGGGGAACTAAGATTCCACATGCTGCTTGGCGCGGCCAAAAAGAAATCTTTTTTTATTTTTACGTGATAGTCAGTTAAGTGTGCAATAGCATTATGTCTTTTTAAAATGTACATGCGTTAATTTAAAAATACTTTATTGCTAAGAAATGCTAGCCATCGTGTGAGTCTTCAGCGCGTTGTAACCTTTTTTCCTGGTGGAATGTCTTGCCTCGATGTGGATGGCTGCTGACTGATCAGGGTGATGGTTACTGAAGGCTGGGGTGGCCGTGGCAGTTGCTTAAAGTAAGACAGCAGTGACGTTTGCCACATTGATTGACTCTTCCTTTCGTGAAGGATTTCTCTGTAGCCTGCAATGCTGTTTGATGGCGTTTTACCCAGAGTAGAACTTTCAAAATTGGAGTTAATCCTCTCAAGCCTGTCACTGCTTTATCAAGTAAGTTATATAGTATTCTATTTTTTAAAGGTCTTTGTTTTTTCCTTTCCTTTCTTTTCCCTTTCTTTCTCCACCCTCCCTCCCTCCCTCCCTTCTGTCCCCACACAGCTTGCAGAATCTTAGTTCCTCAACCAGGGATCGAACCCTGGCCCACTGCAGTGGGAGCTCGTAGTCCTAACCACTGGACTGCCAGGGAATTCCCTGTTATGTGATACTGTGAATCATTTGTTGTTGTTTCAACAGTCTTCACAACATCTTCACCACGAGTAGATTTTATCTCAAGAAACCACTTTCTTGGCTCATCCAGAAGAAGCAACTCCTCATCCGTGAGTTTTATCGTGAGATTTCAGCAATTCAGTCACATCTTCAGGCTCCCCTTCTAATTATAGTTCTCTTGCTGTTTCCACCACATCTGCAGTTACTTCCTCCACTGAAGTCTTGAATCCCTCAAAGTCATCCATGAGGGTCGGAATCAACTTCTTCCAAACTCCTGTTAATGTTGACATTTTGACCTCTTCCCATGAATCACAAATGTTCTCCATGGCATCTAGAATGGTGAATCCTTTCCAGAAGGTTTTCAATTGACTCTGCCCAGCTCCATCAGAGGAATCATGATCTATGGCAGCTATAGCCTTATGAAATATATTTCTTAAATAATAAGACTTGAAAGTCAAAATTACTCCTTAATCCACGGGCTGCAGAATGGATATTTTGTTAGCAGGCGTGAAAACAACATTGATCTTGTTGTACATCTCCATTAGAGCTCTTGGGTGAGCAGGTGCATTGTCAATGAGCAGTAATATTTTGAAAAGTATCTTTTTTTTCTGAGAAGTAGGTGTCAACAGTGGGCTTCAAATATTCGGTAAACTATGTTGTAAACAAATGTGCTGTCATCCAGGCTTTGTTGTTCCATTTATAGAGCACAGGCAGAATAGATCTAGCCTAATTCTTAAGGGCCCTAGGATGTTCAGAAGGGTAAATGAGCGTTGGCTTCAACTTAAAGTTACCAGCTAGCTGCTTTAGCCCCTAACAAGAGAGTCATCCTATCCTTTGAAGCTTTGAAGCCAGGCATTGACTTCTCCTCTCTAGCTATGAAAGTCCTGGATGGCTTCTTCTTCTAATAGAAGGCAGTTTTGTCTACATTGGAAGTCTGTTGTTTAGTGTTGCCACCTTCATTAATTATCTTAGCTAGATCCTCTGATTTTTTTTTTTGGCCGTGCTGCGCAGCTTGCGGGATCTTGGTTCCCCAGTCAGGGATCGAACCCGGGCCCACAGCAGTGAAAGCGCACAGTCCTAACCACTGGCCCACCAGGGAATTCCCTTAGTTTGAGCTTCTGAATAACTTACTGTAGCTTCTACAACAGCACTTTTAAAAAATATATTTATTTATTTATTTGGCTGTGCCGGGTCTTTAGTTGCGGCATGCGAACTCTTAGTTGCAGCATGTGGGATCTAGTTCCCTGACCAGGGATCGAACCCAGGCTCCCTGCATTGGGAGTGTGGAGTCTTAGCCACAGGACACCAGGGAAGTCCCTCTACATCAGCACTTGCTGCTTCAGCTTGCACTTTTATGTTATGGAGACGGCTTCTTTCCTTTTTTTAAAAAAAATAAATTTACTTATTTATTTATTTATTTTTGGCTGCGTTGGGTCTTCGTTGCTGCGCGCGGGCTTTCTCTGGTTGCAGCGGGTGGGGGCTACTCTTCGTTGCGGTGCGCAGGCTTCTCATTGAGGTGGCTTCACTTGTTGTGGAGCACCGGCTCTAGACTCGCGGGCTTCAGTAGTTGTGGCATGCAGGCTCAGTAGTTGTGGCTTGCAGGCTCTAGAGCGCAAGTGCACGGGCTTTAGTTGCGGTGCACGGGCTTAGTTGCTCCGCGGCATGTGGGATCTTCCCGGACCAGGGATCGAACCCATGTCCCCTGCACTGGCAGGTGGATTCTTAACCACTGCGCCACCAGGGAAGTCCCTGGCTTCTTTCCTTAAACCTCATGAACCAACCTCTGCTCGTTTCACACTTTGTTTCTGCTGCTTCCTCACCTCTCTCAGCCCTTGTAGAATTGAAGAGAGTTAGGGCCTTGCTCTTTATTAGGCTTTGGATTAAGGGAATGTCATGGCTGGTTTGATCTTCTATCTAGACCACTAAATCTTTCTCCATATGAGCAGTAAGGCTGTTTTGCTTTCTTGTCATTCAGGTGTTGACTGAACTAGCACTTTTAATTTTCTTCAAGAACTTTGCCTTTGCATTCACAGCTTAGCTAACTGTTTGGTGCAAGAGGCCTAGCTTTTGGCCTGTCTCAGCTTCTGACATGCCTTCCTCACTAAGCATAATCATTTCTAGCTTTTGATTTAAAGTGAGAGACATGTAGCTCTTCCTTTCACTTGAACACTTAGAGGCCACTGTAAGGTTATTAATTGGCCTAATTTCAATATTGTTGTGTCTCAGGGAATCGGGAAGCCCGAGGACAGGGAGAGAGACTTGGGACAGCTGACTGCTAGAGCAGTCGGAACACACACACATTTATCAATCAAGTTTGCCGTCTTGTATGGGCGCGATTTGTGATGCCCGAAAACAATTACAATAGTAACATCAAAGATGACTGGTCACAGATCACCATAACAAAGATAATAATAATGAAAACGTGTGCAAGAATTACTAAAATGTGACATATAGACACAGTCTCAGGCTATGGAGAGCTCAAGCAAACACACTGGATTTGGCCCTAGATGGTCACTGGTGTCCTGAGCGTGAGTGGTTCCCATTGAATGGAAGTTGGTTTGCCGGGGGTTGGTTAGGAGTGGATGGGAGGTAAGGAAATAAAACTTACCGTGGACTGCACTCTCAAAGCAGAGTAGGTATGAAGTTGGGTGGACACGTGAGAGTTTAGCAGGTTTTTCTATGGCGGGGAAAGTACCAGTTGAGTGGGAGGGGTTGAAGATGCGAGAGGCGGGGAGGACTCGAGCTAGAGGCAAAGGGTTTGGGTTTAGCAGTGGGACTTGGGGGTGCATCCACTTGGAATGGAGGGACGGGGGTACCCATGCAGTTATGATTGAGGGTAGGCTGATAGATGAACATCTCTCCATGGTGGCTCATGTCCTTTTAGGTGGGAGAGGAGATTGCTGAGTGTAAAGGCTGAGTGCATCAAGGTCCCAGTGGAGCCTGGAAGCCCCGAGTGTACTGTGGTCTCCGTCAGCATGGTTGTGTGATTTCGGCCAGCAGTGAGAGGTCTCCAGGAGGCATTTCATTGGCTGTGTCTGGGATTGGGAGGGAAGGCTGGGGCCAAAAGGATAGAAAACAGGCATGAATGGGGACTTAACCTGGTAGTCCAGTGGCTAAGACTCCGCGCTCCCAGTTCAGGGGGCCCGGGTTCGTTCCCGGGTCAGGGAACTGGATCCTGCGTGCCGCAACTAAGAGTTAACGTGCCGCAACTAAGAATCCCGCATGCCACAAATAAAGATCCCACATGCAACAACGAAGATCCTGCGTGCCGCAACTAAGACCCAGCGCAGCCGAATAAATAAATAAGTAAATATTTTTAAAAAAAGAAAAGAAAACAGGCATGAGTGACTGAAACGGCAGTCTTAGGTAGCTGGGGAGGAAGCAGCCAGAGTGGGTGATATATTGGGAGAAGATACAGGGGCCAAGGGCTTGGGGACTAGGATGAGATCAGAGAACTGTGCCTCCCCAACCCCTGGACGTCTTCCACACACGGCTCAGAGCCAAGGCCGCCCCAGCTTCTCTCTTCTCTGACCCCATAACTCTTCTGGCCCTGTCCCATCTAGTTCGCTCCCAGGACCCTGGACAGCGGCGGGTGCTGGACCGGGCGGCCCGGCAACGCCGCATCAACAGGCAGCTCGAGGCCTTGGAGAATGACAACTTCCAGGACGACCCCCACGCAGGGCTCCCCCAGCTCGGCAAGCGGCTGCCTCAGTTTGATGATGATGCAGACACTGGTGAGTCGGGTGGAGGAGGGAGCGGGCGCCGGGTGCCAGGAGACAAGGCTGCAGGAAGAGGGAAGAGCCTGCCCGGGTCAGGGTGCGTAAGGACATCGGGCTGGGGGATGGATGATCCAGGAGCTCCTCTGGCTCCTTTGAGTCAACTGCTCTCCCTTTCTGTGCTTCCATTTCCTTTCCTGTATGTATCAATAGAATAAAGAAGCTGGAGCCGATGAGCTCTGAGATCCCTTGAGCTCGGACACAAAGCTCTAGATGTAGGGAGGGTGGAGATAGAGGAAGGCTTGGCTTGGAGAAGTCGGGGGTGGGGAAGGGTGGTAGAGAGAGGCCGGCTTAGAACCCAGGTGGGCACCTGGGCAATGAATGGACACGGGGGATCGGAACGGTGAAGCAAAGAACCAGTGTCTTCCTTGGCACGTGCCAAGTAACTCATTGCTCTTGACCTCTAGGAAAGAAAAAGAAGAAAACTCGGGGTGATCATTTTAAACTTCGCTTCCGAAAAAACTTTCAGGCCTTGCTGGAGGAGCAGGTGAGAGGAGCTGGCTGGGGAGGACCCCACAGGGCAGGGATGCACCTGTAGAGATCCTTGGCCCCGGCGGGTGTTCCTGGGAGGGGACAGAGGGGTCACAGGGCCAGCCCCCTTGTCTCTGCAGAACCTGAGTGTGGCTGAGGGCCCCAACTACCTGACGGCCTGCGCAGGACCCCCATCCCGGCCCCAGCGCCCCTTCTGTGCTGTCTGTGGCTTCCCCTCCCCCTACACCTGTGTCAGCTGCGGCGCCCGGTACTGTACTGTGCGCTGCCTGGGCACCCACCAGGAGACCAGGTGAGAGGGGCCTCCCCCGGGTCCACACCCTCCCCCTCCTCCCCCCACAGCCTCCTGGACCCTCTGCTCATCCTGGGCTTCCTCTGCCTTGCAGGTGCCTGAAGTGGACTGTATGACCCTAGGCGTCCCCAGAGAGGAAGGCCTTCCGTGCATCACCTGGCCTCGGAGAGGGCATCACCGAAAGGAAAGGCGCTCCCCCTGGACCAAGAGAGGAGCCCAACAAAGCTCGTGTCCTGTCCTCCAGGGAAGACCAGTCTTACTCCCAGGGACTGTGGCAGGGCAGTGGGCCGAGCCCTCAGCGTGCTGTTGTAATAAAAGGTCTCATGCGAGGAGGAGCCTGCCTGTTTGGTCCTGTGGTGTTTTGGGGGTGAGGCTGAGGGGTCTCCTGTCTCTCGAACTCACTGCTCTGTGTCTTTTCCTACTCCCGCTGTCTGCCCCTCATGGTCCCTGACCGTGAAAGATTTTGTCCCATTCTCCTGCCATCCCCAGGTCTTTGCATTTCTTGGCCGCTGCTTTTTTTTTTTTTTTTTTTTTTAATATTTATTTACTTATTTATTTTTGGCCGCGTTGGGTCTTCATTGCTGTGCACAGGCTTTCTGTAGTTGCAGTGAGCAGGGGTTATTCTTCGTTGCGGTGGCTTCTCTTATTGCAGAGTACGGGCTCTAGGCGCGCAGGCTCAGTAGTTGTGGCTCGCGGGCTCGGGAGCGCAGGCTCAGTAGTTGTGGTGCACAGGCTTAGTTGCTCTGCAGCATGTGGGATCTTCCCGGACCAGGGTTTGAACTTGTGTCCCTTGCGTTGGCAGGCGGATTCTTAACCACTGCACCATCAGGGAAGTCCCTTGGCTGCTTTATGTCGCTATTTGGGTTATCGATCTAGTTCTTTTTTTTTTCTTAATTTTGTTTCTCTAGTTCCTCTGGGTATCTTTTGAGTACCGCTGGCTCCCAGGACTGGTGATGGGGAAGTGGAGCGAGGGGAGGGGTGGGGACGGGGGTATAGAAGGGTACCACAGAAGGCACCAGCCCTGTCTTTGTCCTCTGGTTCTTCACCAAATGGGAGAGCCTGGGACCTCGTTCTTGGTGCTGCCCGTCTGAGGGAGCACTTGTCCTTAGGAAGCCCCTCTTACCAGGGGCTGTGGTGTGTGAAATTATTAGCAGCAGAGAGAACCCAGAAATTTCTGGGATGCGTCAGGAAGTTCACGGTATAGAGGTTCCTGTTCTTGGTGGCCCTGGATGCTGTAACTTCTGTGGTACTAGAGCTTCTTACGCCCACACCTTCTCTAAGTGGATTGCAAGCTGTGAGCTCTTAAGTGCCTTGGAGTTGCTGTCTTAAGGCCCCGTACCCTGTTGCAACTTAGCAAACCAGGTGCTTAGGAAATACTTGTTGCACAAATTACTTCAGTAGGATATTAATGGGATCCAGCCAAGCTGGTGTCAGGGAACTTCTTAGGCTCTTCTCCCCACTCTTGGGGACTTTCTTGGGGTTGGCCCAAATATTCCCAGTGTCTTCCTGAGGAGCTTCCTGCCCTTCCTCTGGAGACTTGGTTGGGCAGGTGGTGTTGGTGACGTCTTCATGTTCGGTGGTGGCGAGGACAGGGTTTAGAGACAGTCCTCAGTGTGGTGGTTTTGAAAAACGGCTGTAAAATTTTTTACTATCCTTTCATCAAAAGGTGGTGCTTGGTCCCCTTCCCCTGGGATCTGGGCAGGCTTATGACTGCTTGGACCAGTAGAAAATGGTAGAAGAGCGATCACATGACACTCAAGGCGAGGTGGTAAAAGGCAGTGCAGCTTCTGCCTTGTCCCTAGGACACTTGCTTTTGGAGCCTTCAGCTACCATGTAAGAAATCCAAGCATCCTGAAGCTGCCATGCTGCGAGGAAGCCCAGGCTACACCCAGAGGCCATGTGCAGGTCCTCCCACTGACAGGTCCGGCTGAGCCAAGCCTTCAAGCCATCCCAGCCCAGGCTTCCATCATAGGAGTGAAGATGCTTCCTGATGATTCCAACCCCCAGACATCAAGTTACCCTCAGCCATTTGAGTCTTCCTAGCTGTGTCCTCAACATCGTGGAGCAGACGCCGTCTCTGCTGTGTCCTGTCTAAATTCCTGACCTGCAGAATCTCTGTGTATAATAAAATGGTTTATGCCTTTGAGTCTTGGGTTGGTTGGCTATACAGCAGTAGTAACTGGGACATGAGGAATTCAGTCTGCTGGCTGCTAACTCTTGGCCTAGATTAATTATCTTGCTCTCAGGAAGGGAAACTTTCCTAGATCCTAACCTTTCTGTTTTTCTGTCCTGCAAGAATTATACTCAAGAAAGTAAATAGAATTCCCTGGTGGTGCCATGGTTAGGACTCGGTGCTTTTACTGCCGGGGCCCTGGGTTCGATCCCTGGTTGGGGAACTAAGATCCCACAAGCCGCAGGCATGGCAAAAAAAAAAAAAAAAAGACCATTTCTGGGCTGAGAAACACCTTCTGTGCTTCACTGTGATCACCTGCGTCGGAATTCCTGTCAGATTTCCACTGAGTCAGCACAATCTCTTTGGTTTATTTCCTAAATTTACTGACTTTGTTTCATATTTTGTTGCTATAAAAAGAATCACATAGGTTCCGCTTGCTGTAAGATTTGTCTACTCAGTGACACACTCAGTCTTCCCCAACTGCCCTTGATAGGACAGAGCCAGACCCCAGGGGCTCCCGATGCTCTGATGCTGATTAGGTCCCCAAGTCATTCATTGATCTTCTCTAGGAAGGATCTCCAGACCCGCATTTGAAACCTTAACTCCTCAAGGAAAACCTTGAGCAATTTTTGCCAGCTTCCTGTGTACTAGTGGAGACTTGGTCCCCACCTTGGGAAACACCTTGGTCTTCGGGAAATCTACACTATGCCAAAGCTTCTAGAGGCTAGAAGCTTCTAGATCCAGTGTCATGTGATAGGGCAGCACAGACCCTTCCTGGGCCCGCAGGGGCAGAAGAGGTTAATGCTAGGATCTGGAAGGCTGAAGACTGGGGCGCTCCCACCTAAAGACCTCAATGAGCTTTAAATTTAATTGACATGGATCAGGGACTTCCCTGGTGGCGCGGTGGTTAAGACTCTGCACTCCCCTCAATAACAAAAAAACAACCCAATCCAAAAATGGGCAGAAGACCTAAACAGACATTTCTCCAAAGAAGATATACAGATTGCCAACAGACACGTGAAAGAATGCTCAACATCATTAATAATTAGAGAAATGCAAATCAAAACTACAATGAGATATCATCTTAACACTGGTCAGAATGGCCATCATCAAAAAATCTAGAAACAATAAATGCTGGAGAGGGTGTGGAGAAAAGGGAACCCTCTTGCACTGTTGGTGGGAATGTAAATTGGTACAGCCACTATGGAGAACAGTATGGAGGTTCCTTAAAAAACTAAAAATAGAACTACCATACGACCCAGCAATCCCACTACTGGGCATATACCCTGAGAAAACCATAATTCAAAAAGAGTCATGTACCAAAATGTTCATTGCAGCTCTATTTACAATAGCCAGGACATGGAAGCAACCTAAGTGTCCATCATCAGATGAATGGATAAAGAAGATGTGGCACATATATACAATGGAATATTACTCAGCCATAAAAAGAAACGAAATGGAGGTATTTGTAGTGAGGTGGATGGAGTTAGAGTCTGTCATACAGAGTGAATAAGTCAGAAAGAGAAAAACAAATACAGTATGCTAACACATATATATGGAATCTAAGGAAAAAAAAAAAAAAAAAAGGTCATGAAGACCCTAGTGGCAAGACGGGAATAAAGACACAGACCTACTAGAGAATGGACTTGAGGATATGGGGAGGGGGAAGGGTAAGATGTGACAGGGTGAGAGAGTGGCATGGACGTATATACACTACCAAATGTAAAATAGATAGCTAGTGGGAAGCAGCCGCATAGCACAGGGAGATCAGCTCAGTGCTTTGTGACCACCTGGAGGGTTGGGATAGGGAGGGTGGGAGGGAGGGAGACGCAAGAGGGAAGAGATATGGGAACATATGTATATGTATAACTGATTCACTTTGTTATAAAGCAGAAACTAACACACCATTGTAAAGCAATTATACTCCAATAAAGATGTTAAAAAAGAAAAAAAAAGACTCTGCACTCCCAATGCAGGGGGCCTGGGTTCAGTCCCTGGTTAGGGAACTAGATCCCACATGCATGCCACAACTAAGAGTTTGCATGCCACAACTAAGGAGCCCACGTGCCGCAACTAAGGAGCCCACTTGCTGCAACTAAGACCTGGCACAACTAACTAACTAAATAAATAAAATATTGATAATAATAATAATTGACATGGATTAGTTTGGAGAGCCAGGAATTCTGGGAAACAGGCCATTTGGGTCTTCAGTCTCAGACAAATCTTGGGCCCACTACTTACTAATTACTGTACTACCAATTATGACTAGCTTGAACAGGTCACTTTGCCTCTTTGACTCTGTTACAGCCACCTCCCAGAAACTGTGAGGATTAAATGAGACTGTACCAAGCCCAGTGCCTGGCGTCTGGTAAGTACTCAGCTGTTGACATCATTGCCCAAGACCTAAAGCAGTTTGTTGCTGAGCTTTCTCATAGCTAGTTCCTCAAAAACTGGAGGATTCCTGGAGTAGCCTTAGCACCTTGCCTATTACACGGTAACTAGCTGTCTGCATTTCTGTCTGCTCCCAGCCTGTGAGTTCTCTGAGGGCAGGGGCCCGGTCTTGCTGCTGTAGCTTCTAGCAAAGAAGAAAATAGTGTTGAAAAGGGTACATGTGTCTATGAGTCTGTTTCTGTTTTGTAGATAGTTCATTTGTGCCTTATTTTAGATTCCTCATAGTTGGTAGGTGCAAACTATTACATTTAGAATGGGTAAACAACAAGGTCCTAATGTATAGCACAGGGAACTATATTCAATATCCTGTGATAAACCATAATGGAAAAGGATATAAAGAATGTATATATGTGTATAACTGAGTCACTTTGCTATACAGCAGAGATTGACACAACATTGTAAATCAACTATACTTCAATTTAAAAAAAACTACAAAAAAAAGGTACATGTGTCGCTAGCTCTTTATAGCCATGTGACCCTCGCACAATGGACAAAGAAATCAAAATTTAACCCCATGGTCATATTAAGGCACATAGTAAATGCTCGAATGTGAAACTCGGCTCCGGTTTGTTTTCCTGAAAGGGGGAAGGGACGAGAAGAGGCAGGTCAGCATCACGTGGCCCAGGGCCTGTCCTGGTAGATTGTTACACTAAGGGCCTGCATGAAATACGCTTCCCAGTGTCTATGCTCCTGGACAGTCCCTTCCACGTGGACTTTGGACTTGGCCAGGGGACATCCGCAAATGGTACGAAAGCAGAGTATTGGTGGTGGAGGGGCAGGGATAGGCCATGGAACCCTTTATGTAGGGAACAGCGCAAAAAGCATAATTGTTTCTGGGTGGAGCCCAGTAGGAAGCCCTGACTCAAATGTGTGTCCAAGTGAGCAGTCCAGCTCGCTGAGAGAGCACGGTTGCATGGAGGAATAGTAAGAAATGGGGACAGAAAGGCAGGCTAGGGCCAGGTAGTGTGTCAAGGTGTAACTGTCTTTTTTTTTTTTTTAATTAATAGCTACTTTATTTATTTATTTATTTATTTGTAGCTGTGTTGGGTCTTCGTTTCATGCGAGGGCTTTCTCTAGTTGTGGCAAGCGGGGGCCACTCTTCATCGCGGTGCGCGGGCCTCTCACTATCGTGGCCCCTCCCGTTGCGGGGCACAGGCTCCAGACGTGCAGGCTCAGCAGTTGTGGCTCACGGGCCCAGTTGCTCCGCGGCATGTGGGATCTTCCCAGACCAGGGCCTGAACCCGTGTCCCCTGCATTAGCAGGCAGATTCTCAACCACTGCGCCACCAGGGAAGCCCTGTAACTGTCTTTTTTGTTTTGTTTTTTCTGAGGCACCGGGGAGCTGCCAGGGCAGGACAATGAACAGTGCTCCAGTAGAGGAATGGGGACTGAGTCACAAAGATGGGATGAGAAGCTTACTTAGGGGAATTCTGTAATGAGTTCAGGCAAGAGAGGTGAGGGCCGGACCCAACACCAGGCGGTCAACGGGGAGAACTAGGGGGATGTGGAAAAACTCTGTGGAAGGAGAGTTGATAGGATTTGGCAGCCAACTGAGGGGAGGTGGTGAAGAGGAAGTGAAGGGAGAAGCCAGAGATGACTGAGGATGTCAGTCTGTGAGACTCAGAGCTTGGCATGACAGGAACTGTGGCTTTGGGGAAAAGTGATGAATTTACTGAGCCTGGTGAAAACACACAGGGGGTGCATGACTTCTGAAGCTCCGGAGAGAGGGCCCAGTTAGCATGCAGATGTGGGAGGTCCCTACAACCCAGGAGAATGTTGGTGCAGGTGAGCAGATGGGATGAAAGAGAAAGGGGAGGGGGCCAAGGTCAGAACCCAAGCCACCCCGAAGTGTCTGGTCGCTGTATTCAGCACGGCAGGGGATAGGTGCCAGGACAGGGCCCTGGTCCCCCCTCCTTCCACCAGATGCCAGGCTTCTTTCTCACGGCCTCAGTTTCCTGTCTCAAGTGTGTACTGGCCGCTCTGTTCAGTACTCACTGGGCCTGTGCCAGGCATGCCCATGACCCCGTGCCACACCCGAGCTGGATACTGAGTCACACACACACCATCAACACGCAAGCCTCTCTGAACAGACCTCCAGTGCCTTTTCTGGAAGTTATTATTTTTTAAAATAAATTTATTTATTTATTTATTTTTGGCTGCGTTGGGTCTTCGTTGCTGCCCACGAGCTTTCTCTAGTTGTGGCGAGTGGGGGCTACTCTTCGTTGCGGTGCGCGGGCTTCTCATTGCGGTGGCTTCTCTTGTTGCGGAGCATGGGCTCTAGGTGCGTGGGCTTCAGTAGTTGTGGCACTCGGGCTCAGTAGTTGTGGCTTGCGGGCTGTCGAGCGCAGGCTTAGTAGTTGTGGTGCACAGGCTTAGCTGCTCCGCGGCATGTGGGATCTTCCCGGACCAGGGCTCGAACCCGTGTCCCCTGCATTGGCAGGCGGATTCTTAACTGCACCACCAGGGAAGTCCCTCTGGAAGTTATTGAACCGTCCCCAGAAAACTGTACTTGCACCAGGCCTGGCTGATTTGACACAGTTTCAAAGGGCTTGTCAATTTCTGACATCCACTCTCAGGCCCAGGTAAAGAAACTCTGCTCTAGACCAACTGTCTCCTTGTACAGCTGTGAGAAAGGTCCAGAGTAAAAGGAGTGATCTGTTATCAGTCTGGCCAGAGGGTATCTCTGCTATTCCGGTTCCTAGAGCTGGATATTCCTTATCTGCTCCTTGATGGCCCTTATCGGTAGTTGTAACAGTGCCACACTCTAGAAATCACCTGCCACTCCTCTTCTCTTCTGCTGGATGGGACAGTCCAAAGGCGATGGAGAGGAGAACAGGTGACAGCCTGGGGTCCAGGAACTGAGGCGACCCTGGGTGCTGCCTCAGCCACCCCTTGCTGGGCCAACTGCCTCATGACACCTTCAACCCCTGAACAGTTCCCAATACAAATTTATTTATGCAAGTATTTATACAGACCACAAACACTCGGGGACGCCTCCGCCCCCTTAACGGCCCAGAACCCAGACTCAGAAGGTTAAGAGGGGTCCAGCCTCAGGGGCCAGAGGTGAGTTCTCAGGAAGCGGGTTCTTGGCCTGAGAGGATCCAGGGAGCCAGACGAAAGAGGCGTGACCGGGGCGGAGCTCCGACGGGGAAGGCGGGGCCTGAGGTCAGAGCTGGGCGCGGCTTCTGGGCACGGGGCGGAGCCTGAAGCGTGGCTTGGCCCTGAGCTTGTTACCGCGAGCAGGGGCCTGCGCCTGCAGCCCTGGGTTTACGGGGACCCCTCTCCACTGGGGGCAGTGGGAAGGGAATGGGAGGCCAGGCCTCCTACACGTAAGCGTTTTTCCCGTACTTGCCAAAGCTGCTGTCGCCTTCTTCTTCCGAGGCCGAGGTGGGCAGGCGGGCAGCGACGCTTTTGGCGGGCGTCACTGGGGCCTTGTAGGGAGGCCGGATGCTGGCAGGGGAGAGAACCCGGGTCAGAGGGAGATGCGGCCCTCGCCCCGCGCCCCGCGCCCCGCCCCTCGCGGCACGCCCTCCCTTACCTGGCGCCGTGGTCCTCGTCCCGAGAGCGGCAGCAGTTGGAGAAGAGGCAGATGCCACCCAGGATGGCGAGCAGGGAGGCGCTCCAGCCCAGGTAGAGGGCGGGGCCCAGCTCGTACCTGGGGACAAGGACGACGAGCAGGTGGTGCTAGCTCGGGGCGGGGGGGGGCGGGGGGCAGAGGCCCACCCATTACTCCCGTGGGTGGGGGTCCCACACTCACTTGGTTCCAGGGTACAAGGGGTCGAAGAAGTCCTGGGTGATGCTGAAGGCGTACCAGGAGATGGCCACAATCCCGCAGACACCTGGGGGAGGGAGAGGAGAACCGCACTAGGCCCTGTGGAGGAAGGGCGGCCCAGAGAGCAGGACGTGGGCATCAAGTCCAAGAGCAAGTTTCATTGGATCCCTTTCATTCCCCCTCTCCAGCTCATGACTCTTCTGTTTCCTAGGTCAACTGCAGGCTGCTCGATCCAGCCCCCAGGACCCTACCACAGCCCACCTCTCTTGTGGTCTCCCACTCTGCTCCTTAGACCCTCTTCCCACTGTTTATCCCCGACCTGCCCTGGCATTCCTACCTCTAGCGCCTGGACCACATAGCTTCCTCGCTGGGAATCTGCTCATCCAAGTCCTACCCATCCTCAGAAGCCCAAGCAGTCTTCCCCATCAGCCCTGCCTGCCCCGACTCCCCTTTCCTTGGCCTCCTAGAGCCCTCAGCGCTGTGCCAGGTCTTCACCACTCGGTGCATGAAGGCCTGAAGCCAGCCGGGCCCCCGGACTACAGGTCCAGCCTGGCCGCCCCCTGGGGGCTTGTCTTCCAGCAAGCCACCTGGCCTTTCTGAGCCTGTTTCCACATCTGGAGAACAGGACAAGACCTGCCCCCCCTCACAGGCTTGTTGTGAGGTGATGTGTGCAGAAATGTTTTGCAAATTGAAAAGGGATGGCGAGTCACATGGTACTGTTATTGTGTACAGTGTGTGTGAGTGTGTGTGTGTGTGCATGTCCTAACTCTTCCCATCCAGGCTGTAAGCTCTGGAGGGCAGAAACTCTCACCTTTGGAGTCCCTCCCACACCTCACTCCTACCTGGCTCCTAGTGTGGGCTCAAGAAACATTGCTGATGGACTGATTTGATGGACTCACCAAGGGATTTGGTGAGTATGGGTGAGAGTGGGGTGAGCAGGGAGAGAGGGCAGGTGTCAATGCAAAGGGGAAGGTGAGGCAACCGTGCAGTCTGGGCCAAGGGCCACCCCACCCCCACCGCGGCACAGCCTCCCCCCATAACTTTCCCCCAATTACCAGCCAGTATGTGTAGGGCCCCTGCGGTGGCCGCCAGCTTGGTTTTCCTGTAGGGCTCCAGGCCACCAATGTTCGTGCAGCGCAGCCCCACCATGCCTAGGAAGAGGCCCAGGAAGCCCAGGAGGATGGCGGTGATCATGAGCGCCCGGCAGGCCTGGATGTACCCTAGGGAGGTGGGGCGCAGCCATGGGTCCCAGAGCCGGCCCCTTCCCCTCCATCTACTCTCCCGGCTATGACAGTCAGCCCCTTATACAACCTGCTCAGGTCTCAGTCCCTAAAAGCCGTCAAGTCCTCTCCCTGTCCTTCAGGCCCCATCCAGCCTAAGGGGTCAGGCTGAGGGGTCACACCCCCCTCCATCCCAGGAGCTCACCTCAGTGCCAACGAGGCTTAGCGCCGCCTGACCCTCCCGCCTGCGCAGGCGCACTTCGCCTCTACCGCCGTTACAGGGCTTCTCCTCGGCGCCACTGACACTTTGGCCGGATAATGCTTTGTTCTGGGGGGCATTCTCTGCATTGTAGGATGTTTAGCAGCATCCTTGGCCTCTGCCCACTAGACCTCAGCAGCAGTCCCCCCAAACAGGACAATCAAAATGTTTAGACATCGTCAAAAAATCACCCCTGGTTGAGAACCGCCGTGTTCTGCTGGGTATTACAGACACTGCACCCAAGCACCCACTCCCTTTCCCCACATCTACTAGGTCCCATTTAGTGCCCAGCGCAGTGCCCGACATCCTGAACTGAGCCTCTTCCTGGAGTGACCGATAGGGGGCAGCAGTGGCCTATGGGTCACTGGGTAAAGGGCAGCTTCTTATCTGGAACGTGGGATACCTGGGCCTAGGACCAATCCACGGCAGTCTAGCTCATATGCTTTCAGTGCCTGTTTCCCCTTTCTCAAACTCGAAGAAAAAGGCTGCTCCCTTTCTGGCCCCCCTTCCTCCTTCTCTGTCTTTGGTAGTTGCCAAGCACTCCCAAGGACCTTGCACCCCTTTACCGGGTGGGGCAGTGCCACCTGTGTTGAAGGGGAAAGGCTGGGTCCCTGCCAGGAGGATGTGAAGCGGCCCAGAGTTGGGGAGCAGGGAAGAGCGACAAAGTTCTCTGGGAGCATTTTCTTATTCCCAGCCACTCCTTCCGGAGTTCCTACCCTCTCCCCATCCATCCATCCACCCATCCCCACCTGGGGCAGACCAGCTCCGGATCCTCAGGTAGCTCTCGTAGACAAAGAGAGATTATTGAAGGGCCCATAAGAGCATGGGCTGGGTGGCTGTGAGGTGAATAATTGATAGGAACCTTCCCAGGACCAGAACCAGCCTGGGAAGGAAGTATCAGCTGGCTCGTGATACACACGAGTCTGGATTCCAGCCCCCCTACACCTGTGTGGCCCTGGGCAGGCCACCTTGCAGTTTTCCAGCTTCTGGAAGATGAGGTTACTAACACCGCCAACAGCGGGGCTGTTATCAGCACTGAAATGGTGCATGTGAAGCATGCAGCACGATGCCTGGAACCTCAACCTGGGCAGCTGCGCTCTCTGCTCTCCCCCTCAGCACGCCCTCGCACCCCTGTCTTTCATTGTCTTTCGTGCACACTCACGAGAGGTTTCAAGCAGCCGTCCAAGTTGGGGCCCCTCCTTACACCATGGTGTGGTTGAAGGGTAAGTCAGAAGCGGGTGGCCAGGGCTGCTGAGTGGCTGCCGCCAATGTCCGTTCTGGCCACCCAGCATTCTGGGTGTCTGGCCCAGACTGTACTCAACTTTTACAGAGGGCTTTTTTTCGGGGAGGGGCATCCTGGATGGGATGAGAGCATGAAGCCCCTGCAGCTGCCTCAGGAGATTCTGGGAATAGTGGGGGCACGAGAGACCCACCTGGACTCCCTAACGGCGCAGAGCATCTTTGACATACACGGGGGCGATTTCGTGGCATGCTGACCTCGGCTCTTTCCCCTACCACCTGGCCCCTGCAGCAGGGGGCCTGGAAGAGCATGACGGCTCCATGAGCACCCAGTGAGGGCATGGGAGCTGCACTGCATAGGGTTCCTCGTCATCCCCTCTTGGCCTGGCGAGAGGCCGACTGAAGGACTCTCCTGGGGAATGATGGGGGTGCTACTCATAGGTGAGCAGGGAGCAGGAAGATGGTCCAGCCACCAGGGAGGAACTTTCTGGGCCAAAAGAGCTGTAGGCTCCAGCCCGCCAAGAACCTCAAAAAAGTACGTTGACCCGAGAACCCCAAACACATATACACACACACCCCTGCTTCCAGTGGACACTGAGATGTGCAAGAGGACTCCCTTTAACACAGTCCTTTAGAACTCACCATGGCAGTGAGACCAATGCCCCAGTGGAAGCCTGGCGAAGCTACTGAGACTTTTAAGTATCTCAACCCCCAAGAATCCAAGATGAGGTTTCCTCTTCACCCCATGAGCCCCAGCACTCCCACCCTGAAACTAAAATGCTGAATTTGATTGAGCAAATATAGATGCTCACATCACATTAACATTTTGCACATCTTATCTCATAAAATCCTCACGACCACCCGGTGAACCAGTGCTATTATGACCGTAATCTTACAGATGGGTCAAATGCAGCTCATTTTGTCACCTGCCCGGGGCACAGAGCTAGCCAAAGGCAGGTGCTGAAGCCAGCACTCTGGCCCCAGTGCCTGCGCTTGTAGCCACAAAGACAGAGGGTCAAGTCAGAGCAGGGGGCCACGTGTTGGTGAGGCCTCCACCGCAGTTCCAGAGGGCTGCCCCCAGCACTCCCGGCTTCAGGAACCCAGGTCTCCCAGCTGGATTGGGCCTCCCGGATCTGTATGGCGCCCAAGGTCAGACCGCAGGCAGCACCCACCCTTGCCGGGGTCTCTCCAACCTCCCGCCTCCCTCTGCTCCCCTCAGCTCTCCCCACCCCGTACCAGAGAGGGCCAGCATGGACGGGAACTCCCAGCAGTTGTAGACTCCGAGGGAGTCGGTGGCACAGCTATGCCAGAGGTTCTCGAAGATGGTGCTGGTGGTGATGACATTCCCGTGCACGGTGGACACTCGCCAGCTGCTGTGTGTCAGGGTCACCCCGAGCATCAGCAGCCCCAGGGCTGCCATGAAGAAGCCGAAGATCTCCACAGCCACCGACATGGTGGGACACAGGCCCCGAGGGGAGCCTGGGGCCCCAGAGAAGGGGAGGGACTGAGCCCCAGGGGAACTTGGAGGGGCTTTGGCTAAGGAGGGCGGTTAAGGCAGGCTGGGGAGAGAGAGGGAGGCAGGCTGCAGCCTCTGCCTCTTCCTTGGCCCAGGTCTGTCTCTGGTTGGTCTCTTCCCTCTCTCCGGGTCTCTCCGCTTCCCTGCAGGTCGGTCAGAGGAGTGAGACAAGATTGCACGGCAGCTGTTGAAGAGGAGATGGACGGAATAAACGAAACGGGCCAAAAGTCCACCCCCTCCCCCCCAGTCTCTGGGCTGCCCTGGGCTCCCCGCCCCGCGAGGGTGTGGGGAGAGGACTTACCGGGGAGGGACTAACGGATGCCGCCAAGGAAGGGCTCCCACGGGAGGCACTGGGAGCCGAGGGGAAGCGTCCGCCTCTGACTCAGCTTTAATCGGGGGCCAGAGAATGGAGTAAGGGGGACAAGAGACAGAGACGGAGACTGACCACAGATGGGTCCCCTGCACCTTTCAGTGGGGAAGGATCAAGGGAGCGGAGCCACCCTCTCTGAATGTTGGTGAGAACAAGTCAAGAAACTCAAAGACCTAGGGGTTGAGGCATTGAGTCTCCAAGGAAGATGAAGGTTGAAAAAGGGAATGGGGAATCTGGGAGAAACCCTTGGCTCTGGAATCCAACCAACCTGGATTCAAACCAGGTCCCATCATTTACCCAAGGGATGTGGGCATGAAGTTTGAGCCCCTTGAGCCTGTTTCTGATTCTGTGAACTAGAACTACTCCTCCTCACTTCATAGGTTGTATTAAGAATTGTGACTACAGATCAAAGCTCCCCGCAAGTATGAATTGCTTGATACTTGGTGAACGCACTGGGTCTGGGCGCCCAAGGGCCAGGGTGAGGCCACCAGGAGGTTGCTCTCCCCCAAACTTCAACTTCCTGAACTTGAATCTCCCGCCTTGTTGGGATGATCTTTGACTCTCGGCAAAAAGCTTGATCTTGCTGCTAAGGGGCCTCAAGGGGGCTAAATCACAAGCCCAGGACATGATCCTCTGATAAGCTAAGAAGCAAAGAGTTAATCAGAACTCTCACCAG